>NC_084953.1:20865305-21228667 GCF_949316205.1 Platichthys flesus | reverse complement strand
CTGGAAGCTGTGATTTCAGGCCAGCGATAAAAAAATAAAAGGGCCAAGTTAAGCTCCATTCACAGTGTGGGTATGTAAGCTGAGTACCTGTGCAGGGAGTTTCCCGGCATTAGTGGGCTTGCTTGTGGACCAGGCGAGGGTGTGAGCAGAGCCACAGGCCACCCTGTTGATTTTCTTGCCCTGCAGCGCTGCCACCAGCCGTGGCCTCTGGATGGCATTAGTGGTCCCATCTCCAAGTTGGCCCTCATCATTGTCGCCCCATGTATACACTTCTCCTGTGCCAAACACAACAGGAATGCTTTCAGTGCAGTGCACTCCAAACCAACTGAACTGTAGGGAGTCATTGATAACACATGGCAAAAAGGGATCAACAAACAGGGGTCCTTCTTACCATCCTCTGTGCAGCACACACAGTGCAATGACCCAGTAGCTATGGCGATGACCTTCTTCCCTTGTAGCCCCTGGACCTGTCTGGGCCGTCGAACATGGTCGTCAGAGCCATGGCCAAGTCGATGATAGTCCCCTTTCCCCCTTAGAAGTACAGTATAAAATAACACAATTAACATCTTGATTCTAACATTTGATGGTGATTTAAAAAAACTCTGTAACTCAGAATCATAGTGTACATACCATGTGTACACTGCCCCTGACTTGGTAAGAGCCACAGAAAACTGAGAGCCACATTCCACTTTGACGACTCCAAGGCCGGTGAGAGAGTCAATCTGAAGACCATAATAAAGAATAAAATAATTCATTAATCTATGGATTGATGCACCACATCACCCTCAATGCTATCATACATTTAAAAATCGAACTTGTGTTGCTTCATTAAAATATAATGAGAAAAATCTGAGGGTTGAAATGTGAAAACTAAACAGTGTTTTTGGTGATCAAATGAGGATTTGAAGAATTATATATAACAAGAACATGCAGGCTGTTGTTGTGATGATGCTCTTTTGCTTGACTCGTACTATACAAAAGAACTAAGAAACAAGACAAGTGTATAGTGATGCCTTTGCTGACCTCCAGTACACACCACTGTGTCATTTGACTTACCTTCATGGGGATTTTGCAGCCATCGCTGCCTCCTCGGCCCAATTTGCCATAGTCCCCGTCTCCCCAAGACCAGACCATGTCATCATCACTTAGACACAGTGTCTGGGCGTCCCCGCTACCGCAGGCTACATCAATGACCCTGTGACCCTGCAGCGCATCCACCTGGATAAACAACAAAGACAAAAAACACAAGCTTTATCTCACTGTAATTGCTTGGAAAACCTTGTCGGAGAGCTGGCAAGTGGGATTTCTGAAACTGAGGTCTCAAAAAGGGATGATTTCATGGTAAGTGCACAACATTTTGGTTTGTGTGACAAAGTGTTAAAGCATTGACTGACCAGCTTTGGTTTAAGCTGGTCCTCACTGTCTCCGTGGCCCAGTCGTCCATAGCGACCCTTGCCCCACGTAAAGAGCTCTCCGCTGGTAGTGATACAGGCGCTGTGTGCTCCACCGGCAGCGATATCCACCACTTCAACTCCCCTCAGGGACTCAATTACACGAGGACGGTCACAGGGGCTAAAGCCAAGAGGACTCACAGTTACTATAAAAGCACAATCATTTTTCATGGTCTTTGTTCTTATGTGTTACAGTGACATAGGTTCATAATATTGTGTGTGCAATGAGCTGAAAATTCAAGGTGCAAAGTGACCAAGTGAGTCTCGACCTTCTGTTCCCATGGCCAAGTTTTCCATCCTCAGCCTCTCCCCATGAGTAGACTTCTCCCTCAGAGGACAGCGCCAGGCAGTGCTTCCCTCCAGAGTTCACAGCCACCTTCCGGATGAACACGTGTTGGATGGACTCCAGTAATGTGGGGGTGGACACAGACTCCGTGCCACCAATACCCAGTCTACCCCCTGCTCCATATCCTGTTGCATACAGCTGAGGATCGAATAAAAAACCATTAGTATCAACATCATATACATGTCCACACAAAGGGTTTATAGTGTTTGATAAAAGGTGACGGTGGGTCATCTGAACAGACCTTTCCATCGGCAGTGACAGCAAACAGAGTCTGCTCCCCCCCAATAAGCTGCACTGGCCTCAGCGTGGCGAGGGCTTCAGTGGGAGTGGGTACTTTGACCTTCGCACCCTCTATGCCCCCAAGCTGCCCTCTGTGGTTGTGGCCCCAGCCATAGATGGTGCCGCTACCCCCGGCTGAGAGGGTCCAGTCATCTGGTCGCCGGTTCATCCACTGAACAAGCTGCTCATCGTGCTCGCGCTTGAACAAGTCGTGACTCTCATGGAGGCCGTTCATGCTCTCGTGATCGGCCATAAGCTCACGAATTTTCTTTGTAACCTTCAAAGGGAAATAAATGTATGATGGAAGAAAAGGGATTAAGACCATTCTCAGATCAAAGTGTGATAAAGGAATAAGTGAGGGCTGGCAGAGACATCGCAGCCTGGCACACCCACCTCATCCAGGAAGGGTCTTGGTTGAGAGGTCCTCTTGTCTAGAGCCACAGCCACTCTAGAGGCAGTGCAGTATCTGCGGAACCAGGCCCACTTATGGGTCTCAGCACAGCAGGGTAAAGTGTCAAGCTCAAGATCACAGGCAAGTGCAACCAAGACCTGGACAAAACATTAAAATTAGACTCTAAGAGAAAACAGCATTTAATAATTAATGTCCATACACTATATTCTCAACATATGGTGCCGTGTGTGTGAAGATGCAACTATTATCATACCTTGAAAAATGGACTATGAAGCAGCTGCTTCCCTCCCCTGACGATGGGGTCCTCATACTCATACTGCCTCTGCAGAGCCTCAGGCAGACCCTTCACCAGAGCGGCCAGAGCACTGCCTGTGAAAGTCTGAAAGAACATGTCATTTATTAATAAATTATTCTTAAAATTACTTACTTTATTTTTATTAATATTGGTCCTAACATTCTATTGGATGGTTATTATTATATATTTATATTATAATTAATTACACAATGCAAAACAAAGCAATAAATCACATTTCGGGAATAAGATTAACCTTAAAAAAAACTTGATTTACTTGAAAAGTACTTGACACACATTGATTTCTAGAACATCAGCATAACTGAAACAACCTGACAATCTGGGTATGGCATAAAAAGACATATGAAAGATTCGTACATCTTTCATTATATAAAACAATCGTACAGATAGGACCAAATAATATAATAGTAACCATAACACAGTCGAGTATTAAGCATCTACGATCTGTGCAGTCAGACTGTGCTCACCATAGAGCGGGCCTCGCCGTCACTGTCTCCCAGCAGCCTGTTTATGTTGATGGACTGGCCATACTCCGTGGTCAGGAGCTTCCGTAGTCTCTGCAGAGCCCACATCCTGTGTCCAGCAGCTGAATCAAATAAAATACAAAAAGATGATATATTTAATTCCTGACATAAATATTTTGACCTAACATTAACTTAAAAATTCTAGTGAATTCTGCCTTTATTTTGACTATAGTAAAACATAAATCATGGTGAACAAAGACAATCACACTGTACCGAGTGCACTAAGTTGGGCACAAGCTGCAAGTGAAGCAGCTAAACGAGGCACGATGCTCCTGTTGGAGGCGAAGTTCAGCCTGAAGTCCAGGAGACATGTGACCAAGTCCATGGAGGGGCAGGACAGGATGCAGCGATCAGACAGCAAGTCTTTGGGACCTGAGAAAAGACATTAAAAAGACTAAGGGTCATAACACTTCACAGTGTGTGTATGTCAATAACATTTATAACAAAGCAGTCTTTCATTAACATTCTGCAGTCTTTGGAAAACTTAAGTCAATCGTGGCTCAAACCAGAAACATAAAGAATCACCATATCCAGGCTGGATGGACTTCAGGTTCAGTTAACTACTGCCTCATTCCACAGCATCATGTACACTTGTTTATAACAGCCTTCGATGTAATTTGATGCCGGGTGTCTTTTTTGTCGGGTGTGTTTTTTGTAAATACATTATGTTTATGATATGCCACTCAGAGTATGTAAACATGTGGTATCAATACCAATGTGACCATGTATGTTGCTCACCAGCAGCAGGCATGATGGGATAGACAGTGAAGCGCCAGCCCCAGCCATTGACAGAGCCATCACTGGTGAATTTCCACTTGAGTTCATCTCCAGGGATCCTTAACTCACTGGACCAGTCAGACCACTCCCGACCTGAAACACATGCACACCATGTCACCATGTTCATTTTTGATCCATTGGCTTTACTCGTGTATGATGACAAATATGTTTCACTGCCTTCCTCTCATCACCTGATCTAACAGAGACAATCCTATTGGCTCCATCCATGATTGTCAGTGGGTCGTGGCGTCTCTCAGTTGAACACTGTCGGTCAAATTCTATCCTTAGACCCTCAGCGCCTTAAAAACAAGAGGAAAATTGTGTATATTCAACGGAGGAAATTGTTTTGTTCATTCAAGTTAAACATATTTACCAATTTATGTGTTAAACAAATAATCACTCCAGGTTTGTGCCATATTTTTCTGTTTACCTGGGATCTTCACAGTGCCACTTGTAGAGGTGTCATCTGTGTACGGGTGGCTGCTCTCTACAACAACTGGCTGGGAGGACAGACGGCCACTCTGTGAATCCGTGGCAACGTCCTCCAACTCAGTGACGCACAACTCCAGCAGCATGTCAGCAACCTGCACATAATCCAGAGCCAAACATCTGACGTTAACGGCTGACTTCCAATTTATCACAGGCCTGCACACACATGGATACTCAAACATTACCTGTGGATAAGCTGTGCCCATGCCAGACAGGACAGCAGACAGCACCTCTTTGCCCTTCTCTCCAGAGCGACATGACACAGCCAGTTTGAGCACGTCCACCATTACTCGCGTGTCATCAGGCACAAGAAGGCTGGTGAACTCGTCCAGGTACTGAGGCTCTGGACCGACCACTTTGCTCTGGCTCTCTGAGTCCTGGAGATGGACACAATGAGTTTAGTATATACTGGAGATGTAATGGTTTCACCAAACACTCATATCGGTTTATCCTTAGACAAACCAACCTCTTTAGTCTTTGTCATGGTCTCGGCTATGATGCTGGCTGCTCCTGGATCATCAGTGACAGGGATGAAGGGACGTGAGGAGGCGCCAGAGGCAGACGGAGTCACAGCTGATGGGGTGACAGCATCTTCTGAAGAAGGATTCTAAACCCACAAAAACACACAATTAACCATCAACTCAACCATTGAGATGACGTCTTCACCCTTGTCCATTTGTTTGCTTGTTGGTTTGTGTGTTTGTTTGTGAGCAAGATTAGCCAAAAACTACAGAATAGATATAATGAGGGGTAAGGGAAGAACTCATTTAATTTCGGTGCATATCGGGATCAGGAGGTGCAATTGTTTTCTCTCTTTAACATTGTGAGACAATTTTTATTTATTATTTTTTTACGTTCTCTCAGATTTCCTAAGGAATAATTCATGGAGGGTTGTATATTGGCTTGGCCTTTTTACATAAAATGTACGTTACATTTAGACACCTACAACTATTTAATGGTGTTACATACTGTATATGTTTGTATCAACTTATTTCAGAACTATATTTAAGATATATCTATTTTAAAGTTGAGTGCTATGTTGAATCTACTATACTCAGAGGTGTGGACTCGAGTCACATGACTTGGACTCGAGTCAGACTCGAGTCATGAATTTGATGACTTTAGACTCGACTTGACAAAATGTAAAGAGACTTGCAACTCGACTTGGACTTCAAAATCAATGACTCGTGACTTCACTTGGACTTGAGCCGTTTGACTTGTTAAGACTTGCTCCTGTCCCCAAAACACAAAGATTAAAAAGTATGTTATTAAGGAGCGCTCTGTATCTGTCATCGTGTTTGTGTGCGTCTGTGTGTGTGTGTGCAGCGCCGCCGCTCCCAAAACGCGCACTAAGCGCTGTGCGTCGGGTACCAAGTCCTGAGGGGGCACCAAAAAAAAGCAACTGAAAAATCATCATAGTTATTATAATTATGTAGCCGAGCGTTTGGTTGTATCATAAGTCCGGCTTCAGCCGACAAAGGACATGAGAGCAGGTCATGCGCTCGGGACAGCACACAGGTTTATTCTCCGTTCATTTTACAACTTCACTAATCACAGCACCCACTTCCTTTAAAACCCCCTTTCAAAATAAGAGTCACCACCAACAACCCACTTAAAACCGGAAATACAAATCAACCCTCAACAATAACGTCATTAAATAAATTAGCTTACAATTATAATGCCGATATTATTTCAGTATAGAAATATTAGGTACCTTTTAGCCATGTATATCACAAAAAAGGCAGAACAAGAGATATATAAAATTGCTCAAAAAAAGTTAAAGAAGATTGACTATTATTGATGATTTTTTAATGTAATCATAGAGGAGTTATGCTTAGGGCACCAAAATGGCTCGCAGCGGCACTGGGTGGAATCATACTACGTCCACATCGTGCACAAATGACTGACAGACTTTTGGCCAATTTGGTCTTTTGCAAATGAATTCAGCATAGGGCCCTGACATATAAAAAGCACAACCCTGTTCATTGTTATGTTCAAGTATTTGTTATGTTTCTCACATGTACACACACACACAGACAATATGAGGTAAGATAAATGAGATGAGATAAACACAGGACAGGACAGAAATGTTCATGTTCATGTATTTGTTATGTTTCTCACATGTACACACACACAGACAATATGAGGTGAGATAAATGAGATGAGATAAACACAGGACAGGACAGAAACTGCTGTGGAACTAGTTAAAATGCAAAATACAATGTTAGCACTTTTGTACAAATAATTACAGTTGCACTTGTTTTTTCAAATGTGTTCATTCTGTAGGAGTGGTTTAAAATGAAGAATATTCTTGCAAAATATGAGTTAAATGTTAAAAATGACTGGTTAATAGTGCAATAAGGAAGTGCAATGTTGGCACAATTTTTTTTGTAATTTCAATTGCACTTGTTTTAATAAATAAATAAATACAGATTTTAAAAGCATACATGATCTGTGTAAATATATTATTACTCAGTGATCAAAAGGACTCGAAAAGACTCGAAACTCAAACTACAGGACTTGGACTTGACTTGAGACTTGTCAGTCTTGACTTTGGACTTGACTCGGGACTTGCCTGTCTTGACTTGGGACTTGACTCGGGACTTGAGGGCAAAGACTTGAGACTTACTTGGGACTTGCAAAAAAATGACTTGGTCCCACCTCTGACTATACTTGGAAGTATTCTAATGAGTTCATTTTTTGTTTAACAATAATTTGATTGTGTTGAAAACAATTTCTACTTCAAACAGTTTGAAATCGTACTGTGGTTGAGCATGACATGATATCAAATGTATGATATCTGACATATGTCTTGATTGAGAACCAAAGATTACAACTTTTACCACCAAGGATAAAAACTGAGAATGTTGTGATGGAAAACCGAACTATAATTATGGACAAAACCCTCTGAGAGTTTCTGTTATTTCCTAGTTGGACCCAAATACAAATTGCTGATGGTTGTATTTACACACCTGGTCATTATGGATAATAATGCACATAGCATGGTGTAATTTTTTTCTAGGAGTTCAGCACAAAACATAGTGTAGGCAGCAATATCATGAGAACAAATTTATAAAATAAATAAAACAAATGGCTTTGTAACGACCTTACTTCCATTTATAAAGTTTAGTTTTAAAGAGGGTTTGGTATTCCATATTGAAAGCCATACTGTTATCTTCCTTACCTCGCCCTTCTTGTCCTGCCAGGGATTGGGGCTGATCCGATCCTCAGTATCCGGCGGGATTGGGGGACCTTCATCATCACTCACACTTGATGAGGACGAGGAGTCTGATGGGGGAACAGGTGAGCTGGAGGGACACTCCAATGGCATAATCATGCAGGCTGGCATCAGAGCATCAACAACTGCATCCCTGCATAAACACACAACACATTCAGTCAACTGTAATCCTCACCAATTAAAAGTAATGGTACCACTCAACACATTCATTAATTTAGAGGCCATGTAGAGCATTATCTCACTATGATTAAACTTCCTAAATTTGCAAATTAAAGATACCTTGACCTGGAATTAAAGATTATAATATATTATAATATAAGGCTGCACGATATTCTGATCCACAGCCGGGAGAAGGCGCTGAGTCCGGCCGCAGCGCCACCAGGTCCAGGGGCAGAAACCAAGGGAGCCATGCAGCCATGTTATTCATTTTTCTTCAGCTGTATTTATGCAACAGATGCTATGATGATTCTATAATTTAACTAAGCTCCGAGAAATGTGCGATCTATATTAACTTCTATATCCTGCATTTTCAGCCAAGGTTTCTCAGACTGCCTCACACTGAAAATTTGAAGAAACTGCACTTTAACCATCTTGTCTTCCGGACCATCAGGAGAGGTCTTTCTATACTCTGTGGTTGAAACTTACCTTGCATACATGATTTGCAGAGCGGACAGCACATGAGACAGACCCTGCTGTTTTGCCGGGTTTCCATCCAGACTGAGAAGAATCTTGGCCAACGAAGGTCGATTGGACTTCACGTTGCTCTGACCGCTCATCTTGTTGTTAACCGCCGATGAGTCAATGTCTGATTGGACACCTGTGGTGTACAACACCAAAACAATGAGACACTTGTTGGAGGCTCTTTCAAGAGACTCCAGCCATCATCTTTTAGACCTGTGCAGGTCTGATAATGCACAGGAGCAAAAGCAAAAGTCTCTGCTGAGTCCAGAAATTACTTAAGAGCTAGTTCACATCTTGAAAAAAAAATCATTATACTCACAAAAACAAAGATTGGGCGCAATTAAGGAGGAGTATTACCCAAATAAGAAGCTCCAAGGGAGTCTCTGGCCGTCTGGAAAAGGACGGGCTCGTGAACAGAGGGTGTAGTCACGTCTACCGTGGTCCAGGACACGCTGTGGGAGGAGCCACAGGCCACTCGGGTGATCTTCTGTCCCTCCAGACCCTGAACCAGGGTTGGCTTCCTGTTGACTGTAGTGGTGCCGTTCCCCTGCTGCCCGTGATCATTGTCACCCCACGCATACACCTGACAGAGACACAGAATTCATCACACATGTTTCATTTGGCTCAGAGTTGAGTTTACAGCACACACAAACATTTAAATAGCCTTTAAAACTGTTTAAACATCATCGAGAGTGCAAGTATGAACAAATTTTCTCTGAGAGAAGGTGAAATAATCTGTATAACAGCAAAGATCAGAGGTGATTGAGAGTAGGTTTATAAACTCCCACTACAGGAGGACAAACGCACAGATGGACCACTGCCATGGCTGTAAATGAGCAGAATGCCTGAATGATGTGCTGTTATAAAACTAGATTTAGTGGAGGTCAATGCAAACCTGTCCAGTTTCTGTGACAGCTAGGCAATGCAGTGCTCCAACAGCAACATGGACTATCTTTTTGGCTCTCAGTCCTTCCACCATCTGGGGTTTCCGTACATGGACGTCTGTGCCGTGGCCCAATCGGAAATAGTCGCCTTTTCCCCTGATTGGAAACACGAACGGTAAACCGTCAGATGAAAGCCAAAGAGCAGATAATGATTGATCATGTAATTATATCATTCATCCATCTTACCAGGTCCACACCACTCCAGATTTGGTGAGAGCCAGGGAGAACTGAGCTCCACATTCTATTTGGCAGACGCCCTGTCCGTTGAGCCTCTCTATGTTCTGTGGGATGTTGCAGCCCTCGCTGCCTCCACGACCCAGCTTTCCAAAGTCCCCATCACCCCAGGAGAACACCAACCCTAATAGAAATAAAAACATACATTACCAACCTGAAATACATACGTCCATGTCAAAAGAAAACGTACTTCTAGGGACTGTCTAAGGTGATTTGTGGAGTCTTTGTGTTAATTAAAGATTAACATTTCCTTTGTGACCCTTTTTCTTTAAATATTCCAACATTGGAGCATTATGACTCCTGATGGTTTACTGCCTGAGACGTGCAAGTGAATCCTTGTGGACATGATTTTACAACATGAGATACAAGCAACACTATGGCTCTTTAAAACCCAGACTGCACATCATATCTTTAAATGCATCAACAAAAATACCTTCATCAGTAAGAGCTAGAGTTTGGGCATCCCTGCTCCCACAAGCCACCTGGATAACACGATGTCCGAGAAGCACTTTAACCTAGATGATGAAGACAGAGCAACCAGGAGTGCATGGTCAATTTAAACACTTCATAGTATACATGAATTTAGAGCAGGAAAACAATACAAAACAGCCTGGCACTGAGTGCAAATATCTGCTAATGTTAGTGCAACAGCTGTACAAATTAGAGCGCTTCATACCAGTTTAGGTCTCAGCTGGGTAGTGTTGTCACCATGTCCAAGGCGGCCGTATTCCCCCAAACCCCAGCTGTATAACTCCCCACTGGAGGTGATTGCCGCACTGTGAGAGCTGCCGCAGGCAATGTCACGGATGCGCTTGGTTTTCAGGGCTTCAATTAACCGAGGTTTGTCACAGTTCCTGATAAAAGAATCATTGTTTTCTTTTAGATGCTGAAGGAAAATCATAAAATATTTCCATTTAGCCAATACTTGCAAATGTCAAGAGCAAAACTGTTGACTCACAATGTTTAAAAGCCTGGAGCAAAGACATCTGAAATCATGGTGAATACCCAAACAGATATACAAGTGTTTGCTGACTCACACAAATCATTTCTCTGGCAGAGCAATGATAAGGATTTCTAAAAAAGTTATTCTCTAAGAACAAAGGGGTGTATCTGTAAAGAATAACATACATTCTGCTGAAGTGTCCCAGTTTTCCGTCGTCTCCCTCTCCCCAGGAGAACACCTTCCCATCCACAGTCAGGGCCATGGCGTGGCGCCCTCCAGAATGCACAGCGACCTTCTTTACCACGTAGTTACTAAGCGCAGTGATCTGACGGGGGATGGGGATGGTCCCACTGGAGAGACCCAGGCCCAACCTGCCATTAGTGGCCTCTCCACAAGCATAGATCTTCCCTTCGACTGTCACTGCACCATGACAAAGACAGTGTTACTTTATATACACCATACATGCTAGTTACATTACTGAATCCACCCGTAAATCATTAAACACTCACCTGCAAACAGGCTTTTTGAACCACCGGCCACTTGTACCACATTGAGACCAGATAGGGTTTCAGAGAATGAAGGAACCTTAATCTGTGAAGAACACACAAAAGCGTGATTACAGACCCAGTGATTAACCTTGTGTGCTGTACTTAGGGTTAAATTTTAGAAAACTTGTACTGAACTTCATTATTAGTATTTTCTGCAACTTTTAAAAAGGGAAACTGTTGTTTTTCCTTTGCTAAATTCACCTGATAGCTAAAGTAATTCTTCCTACTTTGCAAGCAACGCTTTAACAGTCAAGGCCTCAGTTTAAAAAAATACAAATCTATAGATATAATTAATAAAAAACAGCTGTGTAAATATTTCTAATCGTCTGTTAATGAAGCAGTGATGATCCAAATATTTGATGAGCAATTATACACCACACTAAAATGTACCATTTTGCTGCATGAGTACTTTTAATACAAAGTAATTTGTAATTTGTATGATTATTTTTATAATATGCAGGAACAGATTTTGATACAGCCCTAGCAGATTCTAAGAATGTGGCATTTTGAAACTAGCTACCGAAACAGCAAATATTACTGGCACCTTTTTAGTAGATTACATGTAAGTGTCTGAATAATAACTACTATATGCACATCCTGAATTAAACAAAGTTTGCATTTATTCTGCTAACAACAGTCAGTCTTTCCACTAATTTGGGAAATATAAACACAAGCCTTGAACTTGAACTAGAATCATTACATAGCAGGCTACACACCTTTGAACCCTTTAGTCCTCCCAGTTGATCCTTATCATTCAGACCCCACACAAACACTTTGGTCCTGATGGTGGCCGCTGAATCCAGACCTGATGACTTCTTTCGAGCAAGACTAAGGGACAAAACAAAAAACACAGCGAGAGCATGAATATTAACTATTGTCCTTTCTACTTCATTTTTCTCGTCTTAATTACTTGAACATTTAAAAAACTGCTGTTTTCTTATGGACATAGCTTTCTGAAATTACAGGAATATATTAACAAACTCTTAATGTACCTTATGTCAACCTTTCATAAGGACATTATGCCATGTACCTGTGAGCATATACTGGTATGTCAGCTGACACATGTTTTGCACCCAAACTGAAATAAAGAAGAGCCTGTTCGCTTGTAGCTAAGACAACAGCCAACACATTCATTAAGGTACTGAGAGCATTCATTCACTTCTAAAATATTCATTCTATGATTGGCTGTACCTCCCGGTGGCGGTTTTGTCATCATCCTCTTCTTCATTGTCAGTTGCCAGGAAAGGGACCGTGGCAAGGTCTTCATCCTCCGCTCTGATGCGCCCCACAATGCCAAGTCCGTGAATCTTGCAGTCTATACCAGAGCTGCGGCACTGCTTGATTGCGATCTCAATGTACCTGTGATACTGTTGAAAACATCCTTCGGGTTATCACAACATTAATTCTACAGTAAAAAGCAACGATTAAAAGTTGACGTCAAACTAAACCAACCAACCTCAGTGCAGTCACTCAGCAGGAGGACGGTGGTGTCTGTGGGATTGATGTTGATTGTCTTCAGCTCAATCAAGTTGTTCAAAGAGCTTCCACCTGTATATTAAATCAAATGTACATATGCTGATGAAAAATGTCTCTTATCTTCAAAGAAATAAACATGTCTCTTTTTAACAATGGGAAAATCAGCATATTGATTATTCAAGGGGAACGACTCAGGGGCAAACTTCAAACCTGCACCATACAACTGTTTGATGGCAAGAATGCCCACTACATGTGTGAACTGAGGGGCAACACTTAAAACTATATAACCGACCTGACACCACCACTAGTGACGGCATGTAGCTGCTGTCTGCGGGGTCCACAGTCATCTTCAGCCTGTGTACAAGTACGTCAGGGAAAAGCTCCAGACGAATCCAGTGCTGCAGAGTGAAGAATGACAAATCCTCTCAGCTGATGCATTACACTTCAATAAAGATAGCTTAATAGCTGTCCTTCATCACATTAGCGTATGGAATTCAATCTCTTGCCTTTCCCTGTGAGCCGGAGGACTGCCAACACTGATCACTGCAGTCAATGAGCCGTGAGGCCTGGTTAACCGAGGAGGAGACGCTGAGGGTCTTGACGGCACGAGACCAATCGTCAATCAGCATCCCGCGCTGGCTGCTGTGATGCTTCTTGAGCTGTTTTCCTGAGCGGCCGCAGAATGAAGGAGACTGGCCTGATGGAAGGGAAGATGAACAGCTTCACACAAATGTACACACACACACACACACACACACACACACACACACACACACACACACACACACACACACACACACACACACACACACACACACACACACACACACACACACACACACACACACACACACACACACACACACACACACACACACACACACACACACACACACACACACACACACACACACACACAAACAACACAATATATGACAGAACATGTGACAAACCAGGCTCGTTGATTCTGCCAAAGGAATGTCTGGTGTTATGTTTGCGCGTCTTGAAGCAGTTTTCACAGAAGTCAAAGTCGTCACAGCTCCTACATTTGAACCTGGCACCATTTATTGGGAACATCTGACAGCCATCACACCTGCAAATAGTTCAGATATGGCATTGAAACGACATGTTGGGATACATAGATACTGTAACTGGGTAGAGAGGGATCTTAAACATATCCTTACCTCACTCCCGGGTGAACACTGGGCACAAGCTCCATCTCAGACAACAAGCCAGTCCAGTGGGACTGCTGAGAGAAGTCTACTATTACATCCTTTCCATTGGCACTGAAAGCTAAAACAAAATGGTAAGGTCTATTAGTAGAGAGCACAGAGGAACCTTAAACAAAAAGATGTGTTCATTAGAAGCAGGTTATAAAAAAAGTTCAAAATGGACATAATACAAGATTAAGGGCTACAAGTGACAGCTTACCTTTCACCACTCCCACACTCCTATGAGTGACAGAGCCCCATTTGTACTTTGGCGTTGTGACTGTGGGTTTCACCCTCACTTTGTCACCGATTTTTATATGGGATGGAGAAGTTTGTGGTGGGAATCCTGGTAAAGGAAATAATGACCCAAAACAGGTCAAAGGGTTTTAGGGGGAAAAAAGTGGCCAAAGTTTCTCCAGCGTGAGTCACCGATAATTACCAGCATCACAGTGAAATCTCGAACTTACCAAGTAGCTCGATGTGGATGTAGCGGACCCAGTACGTTCCTCCTTTCTGTTGCCAGTCACACTGCACGTTTAAATCATGGAGTCCATCTCGGTCCAGTTTAATCACTTTCCCCACATCTCCATCATACACTTCCTCATACGTTCGGCAGCACTTCACCATCATCCCCACCTGCACAGAAGTCCGTGATCATTCAGGCTCATGTCATGATTCTTTCAACCAGATTCAGGAAAATGATGCTGCTCTTACCTGAATGTTTTCTCTGATATACACAGCATAATCATCATTGCTTTGGAAATCTGATCTCTTCTTAAACGTCTGGCTTTCAGTCACCACTGCACCTGATGGCTAATGTAAAACACAAGGAATATTACATCTAGTCGTCAATACTGAGTGAGTTATGGCAGAAATAAAAAACAAAAGAATAAAGTACCACAGAGAATGTCGGCTCAGCCTCCTCCAGCTCCTCGAGCACCTCCTCATCAGAGTATTCATCTGACACAGTGTCGGCATCTGACAGCTCAGTGACATGAACGTCCGGATGGTCCAGCAGCCAGCTTACCAGAGCCTCCACACCTGATGTACATGCTCAGTTACTCTCCAAAGTATATTTCAAAACGTTATGTTAAAATATAGAGATTCAGATATAGTACGCACAGCTGCTGTGATAGTAACAGAGTCTTAGCTACATTGATATAGACAGAGGTTGAACGTTTCAAAAGCAAGCACTCCAACATATTCACTAATTTAGTTTTATGGTATATAATCATATACCTGGAGCACCAGAGGTACTGCTGGTAGTTCCAGACAGAGACTTCAATGCAAACTCAATATTCTTGCGCGGAAACCCCATTTCCATGAGCTGGAGGACTAAGGGTAATGGAGGGACAGGGGACGTCTTCTGTTTCTTCTGTTTAGGTGGTCTGACATGTTGTATGGTGACAGGTGTGGTGGCCTCACTGGAGCTGCTCTCTTCGAACAGGGGAGAAGATGGGTGTGCTGATTCCACAGCCAGGTACTGACACACTGCCAGAGCCGCTGCCTATATGTCCAGAGATACAAAGATAAACTGAGGTCCAACTAAACAGAGCAGCTGAACCATTCTGCTGGTATCACTTATGACCAGGTTGCAACCGGGAGGTCTATTGACTCACCTCCATCTCTTGTCTGTCAAAAATGGCTTTCATCGGTGAGGGCTGAGTGGCAGCGGACAGGAGCTGCTGCAGGAGGATCAGTGGAGGCAGTGGACCCTCAGGAGACAAGTCTCCCATATCAGGAGATAACACCACTGGATCCTCTGCAAACACAAAGAGATGATAGGTGTGTTGAGACATCAAAATCTAATTTGACATTTTTAACAAAGGTACATACGATATGTTAGTATAAAATGTTTGTTAAAACTGTGCTCTGCACCTTAGTTTACATCCACCTACATCTCCTATAATCTCAGGAAAACTTCCACAATGTGCTATGTAAACAGGCTGGCTAATCAGACACTGCTGAATTTGTGCTCCCACACAGGAGCTGTGTTGTCTCAAAAAGATTCACTAATTGTGCAATTCCACCCACTGGGTGCTATGATAGAACCCCCAAAGTAGGAGAGTACATATTACATTTTCTATTTCAACCAAGATTACTGAACTGGGAAAACCATCTATGGAAGTAGATCTAAAATACATTAAATAAGAAGAAACAACAAATGACTACGTAAGACCCTAAGCAACATATAAGTAGGGTTAGGGTTGTATCAACTTATTTCCTTTGCTTAAATTATTGATGTCTCACCACTGGGGTTGGGTCCAATGTCCAGGACTGCCGGCTGAGACAGGATCTGTCTAAGTTTGTCCTGATGAGAGAGCAGGGCCCGCGCTGCTTTCAATATATACAGCCTCAGCTGCTGACAGCGTAGTAAGTGGATGTCCACCTGGTCAGCTGGAGACATAATAGGTTTAATATAACTCACCTGACACAACAATAAGACACTTAACACTAAACCAAAACATCTTCCATAGTTTAGAACCTTTGTTATGGTCATTATTTGAGAGGGAATGAGACAAGCAATCATTTATCCCAAAGCCTCATCACTTGACTGAACAATAATTTAAATACAGTTTATAATATTTTGATTTTATGAGACAGATATGAGAATATTTAGTTTATAAGTATTGTGTTGTGTCCCTGAGCAGTCTCTGTACCTGTCAGTCCTCGGCCAAGGGTTTTCTTCATGCGCTGTTTCTCCAGTTTGCTTCCAGCCAGGCTGACCAGCTGAGCCCAGACTGCCAACATGGGCTCAGTGAAGGGCAGGTTCTGCACACTGAAGGATACTGCATGTAGCTGAGGAAAACAACCATTAAATAAAGTCAGTATTTGACTGTTAAAGCTATATTAATGTGTGAGTTGTATGTGCTGAATGAGCCTCTAAGTACATACCGGTCTGAGATGACTGAGCAAGCAAACCCTACAGGTCCTCATCTCATGAAACTGCACAGTGATTCGTCCTTTAGGGGTGATGCGTGTGACTGTTCCTTCTCCGTACTCCTCATGAATGACCTGGCCGCCAAGCCTGAGGCGGCCATCAATTCCTCCAATCACTGACAGCACAGCCATCAGACTGCCCACTCTGGGACCCTCCGAACCAGGAAAATATTCCTCTAGGAAACACTGAAATAAGGATATGAGCAGATTGTACTCAAATTTTCTGTACAACTGAATTTATAATTAAAGTCACAATCAAAGTATTGCTGAGGTTTGATGTTTTAACACAGACTTTTCTTAAAAAGGAAGAATTCTTACTGCCTCAGATTGGCATCCTGCTATAACATCTCCGATGGCACTGAGCTGAGCGTTGATGTAATCATTGATCAGACTGGTCCACTGGCCTAGAGAGTGCAGCGTACGCAGCACAGCTACAATCTCCTCAGCCAGGGTACTGCTGTGAGTGGCTGTAAGAGATGCCTGAGGGCGGGATTTCCTCCTTCGCAGGGAACCTTCTGTGAGGAGGAAGTAGCGACTTTAAAAGACATATTACAGCAATAACATTCATTTTCCCCTTTCAGCCTGAATCAATGCTGCACCTCTGAGAAGTGGCAGGTCTGACGAGCAGGTGCTCAGTAAAGTTCCCAAGAATGTGAACAACTTCTCCACCAGGAACTTCATGTCCTGAGAGCGCTCCATCTTGTCCCATGAGGGCAGGACTGCCTGAAGGAGACGTAGTGCCAGGATCTGGAGAGATGTAAGATGTATGAGACAAAGGGGTGTAAACTCCAGAATAATAGGATTCAACTACTTGAATCCTAACTTGATTGCATGCTCTCCATTTCAGTAACTCAAATAGAAAAACATCACAAAATGTATGAATAAACCTCTTCCAACTATATTCAACTTAGCACAGGGCTCTTTTATGTCATCTCTACTCCACATCTGGACTGCAGAATCTGTATCATAAACTCCTTCCACACAATTACAGTAACCCACCTGTCTCTGCAGAGTAACGGCATTGAAGGACTGGTGTCCCTCAACGATTCGGATGAGCAGGTTGATCCATGCAGAGGTGCTGAGCGTGCTGCAAATCTGGGGCATGACAGCAATGCTGCGTATAAAGCCCAGTGTGCACCAGCTTCTGTGCTGCTCCCGAGACACCAACCTGTGGGAGTGACAGCCTGAAAACAAATGCAAGTCGAGTAAGAATAAGATCATAACAAATAAGTTATTCTTTGAAAAGCTGTCTACCAACATAGTGGTTCCGCTACCTGACTTGTCACTAGCTCCACTTTCCACAAGCATCCTCAGCAGCCCACACAGGGTGCGTGTAGCATCTGTCTGCAGCACCTCTGCATAGATCCCAGCTGAAAGAGACAGTGACTTCAGCAGGTTGACAGTGCTGGTCAGCATCATTGCTGTCGGGTGGCTGCTCTTCTCCATCAGTTCCCCTTCTGTATAAAAGAGCAGAATTTAGAGATGAGGGGATGAAGCTCTCACCTGGTTTGTAGCTATGTTCTTTACTGTGACAATGATATTAAAATTACCTGTGTCATCCTCTGTATCGGAGTCCTCGGTGGGGGGCTGGGCAGCAGGTGGGGGCTCTGCCAGTTTAAGATCATACTTGCCCTCTTTGCCCATTCTGTAGGAGTTGGTGCTGCTTGTGTCCCACTGGACCCTGATCCAGCCATCTTCACCCAGCTCTCCGATGACCCTGCCCAGACCTGGTGCTGGACCGTCCTGGAGAAAGCATGCATGGTGTCAAGTACTGAACAGCAGGGCCTTTCTCACCCGTTTTAGCTACAACAAAGCATTCCTTCAGTTATCTTAATTACTATAAAATAATTTCAGGTACCTGGTCTCCCCATTTCCAGTCCACTCCCCTCATGACCCTGGTGCCTATCTTCATCATGGCAGCCAGCTCTGGTCCAGAGGCAGGAAGAGGGGCAGGAGTAGCCTCCTTTCTGGACTCCTCCAGTACTGTGGCAGAGCCTCCGTGTGCACATATACTCAGATCGTCCTCACTGCTGTCTGTGCTGGGTCCTGGAAACACAAGAATACATAAGACTTCACACACCTGCAACCATAAAGATGGATAAGTGTACTATGCATCTGCTCTGGCTCAACTGAGTGTTGAATATTTAACTAGAGCAGTACTCACCTATGAGCCTGAGGATGCTCTGGGTGAGAGCAAGTATGCCAGAATTTAGCAAGAGACTGAGGCTGTTGGAGCCGTGTTTGAGCGAAAGCATGTGTATCATGGACAGAAGAAAGCGGGCTTGTGGAATGGTGCCGAGACTTGGTCCCGCTGGGTTTTCATTGGTGATGGTCTGGAGAGGAACAGGCTGCACACCTGGTTACGAGACAAACAGATGGTCAATACATTGTGTGTAAATATTATATCATACAATTGCAGTTTATATTTATGAAAATAAAAACTGTCAATTCCCACCACTCACCGAGCTCTTTGAAACGGGCGCTTGCCTCAAGCAGGACGTTGCGAACGTTGTGAATGGCCCAGGAATACAACTTGCCAAAGGTCACCTCCAAAAGCATGCGGTTGAAGGGAGGGATCAGATCCACGTCCTTCAGGCAGTCAGACAGGGCCTCTCTGAAGAGGAAAGTTGAAACCGCAACATGGTCAGAAGTCAAATAGATAAATAAATAATGCTGTCACTTTTTATTAACAATTGGAACATGTATTCATAGGTGGGGGGGGAACTAAGTATTTAAACTGTCGGATGACCTGTTAGAATAAAAAATATCCATTCTAGAAGCACATCAGCCAGCTTAACCTACAGCACACCCTCTTGAGCTATCAGTCAATTAAGTCCTTAATGTTACTTTGTTGCGTAAGCAAGCAAAGGCGTCCTGAGCGGACAAGGATGTCCCTAGGCTTGTGAGAATACAGACGAGCTGAGCAATGTCAAGAGTCAACCCTGTCTGACTGCATGTGTACATGTTTGAACTTGATTATGCGGCCCACCCACACCTTTGATCACAACTATATGATCCACACACAGGACTATAATTATATATTACCAAACATATTATCCATTTTATAGCTAAAATAATTGTATATGAACGTAGGCATATGCAGTGCAAATCCAATAACATCCGCATCTAAGCGTAACAATTTGTAAAGCGACCAATGTAAAAAAACATGAATTGCAAATTGTGGATTGTTAAAAATATATTCTTGCTGTTTGTATAACAGAGCACAACAAGAGTATCAGGGAAATAAACCAAATAAACCAAAGGCGTTTAAGGCCCCCCCCCCCATAAACTGACATTAACACTGCGCACGCACACAGGGGGTTGTCCTCTGGGCCAGCGACAGGTACTCACTTGAGTCCTTTCTGCGAGTCCTCTTTTTTAGTTTTTAATGATTTAGTTTGACTTTCTGATTCCCCTTTGTCATTAGCAGCTTTCCTCTGCTCTATCCTGCTCGACACAGCACACAACAGAGTTCTCCCTCACCTATGATTCCCCCACTAATGATGCGTTCATGTGTTAATGGGACGGTCAGCAAAATCAATGACACCTGCTATATATGTAAGATAAAATAACAACAAAGTGGAATTTATATCTAATGTCTTTGTTTCATTAAATATGATGATTCATTTTTTTTTTAATCAATCATGCGTTTTTTGTGGCAATCAACGCTTACTAACAAATCTGAAACTTTTTTATCTATTTATTTTCTGATGACCTCTCACAGCCCACCTGAAGTGACTTCACCACCCAGCAGGAGGCCGCGGAATTATTGCTCTACAGGATTAGGGGAAATAATTTAATTCATTATTATAGATCTTAAACTGCAGACTCACCCAATGTTGGTCCCTTCTGGTATGACCCTCTGCCAACCACAGAGCATTGCATATTGCACCGATGGCAGCAGAAAGCTTTTGGAGGCCAACTTCAGCATGGTGTCGATGCCCTCAAGCCTGACCTCAGCCCTCTCCAGCTGTGACGACATGGATGTAACAAAGTGGTTATGTTTTGACTTTTCGTATTTTACAGACAGTGAAGTTACAGATCACCTCCTTTCATAAACTGTCACCTGTTTCAGAAGGCACTTCCTCATCTTTTCTACATCCAGAGGCTCTTCTTTCAGTACAAACTCCACTATTGTTGACATAAGGCTGGACTTGGAGAAGACCCCGACAACACTGTGTTTCAGCCACCGGTACTTCTTGACATGGGCCACGGTGTTTAAAATCGGCTGCCATTTGTCTTGCTGTAAAAATTATAAAAGATACAGGAATGTCAGTTTGCACTGTAAACAACTGTTAATGCTAACGTTGACAGCAACAAGCAAGCAATGGTAATGGGAAATAAAAATGAGTTTTGATAAACATGTGTTGTGTGTTTTATTCTTAAACCTCTTCAGATCTTGTAAAAATATAGCTCAATTAAATAACCTTGGATGTCTTGCTGGCGGGTGATTTTCTGTCCGCAGTTGTGGGGCTGATGTTGACATCAAGTTCTTCTTCATTGGTCCCTTCATGTTCAAGCTTTGGCTCTTCAATGTCAGCAGACTCTGACTTCTTAGGCACTAAAACAATAGAATAGATTTATTTCAGAAAATGTTTTAATATCGCTAAACTTTCATCACTTTGTTGTGGTTTTTGAATAGCACACCTCTTTTTTTCCTTCGGTCCCTGATTAGTTTCTGGGTGATCCTCCTCCAGCGGGGCTGAGAGCTCAGCTGCTTAAGTTTGGACACTATGGACAGGTCGCTGCTTACGGCTGGACGCAGCTCATTAAAGAGGAATCGCAGACGCTCAATGACAGGGGCACACACCTCTTTGTATGAGCGTCCTTGCTCCTGATGGGTCTAAATAATAGGAACAAAGCCAACATGTCATTTAAACCCTGTTCTTCATCTATTCTCCTGTGTACCACAAGTTACCAGCAGAATACTTGAGTATTTCATTATCATGAAGCAGGAATCGTACCTTGATTAAAGAACACTTTGCCTGGTAGACCATGCGGCACACATCAATCACAGATTTAGGGAGGGACCTCTGCTTCCCTTGGTCCACTCCCAAGGCACATTGACTAACAAGTGAAAGAGCAATGTGACCTGTGACAAGTGGAGATTTTTGGTTAAATTGCTGTAAGAAATAATAGTACGGGATATTGTGCAGTTGCAGAAAGGAAAGACTGAACTAAAATATGAAAAAAAACTAAACAATAATAACGACAACATTTCAGCGAATAAAAAAAGAGCCTATATTTGCTCCTCAAAACTCAAAGTCCAGTTGCTAGGCTACCGAGGTCTTGATGTTTGAGCAGGCAGCAGAGTAGCAGGCGGCCAACTTCCTCCACAGGGTGTTCCAGGGGGAAGGTGATGGGTGTAATAAGATGGTACTGCTTACAGCAACGTTCAATTTGGCATAGGAAGTCCTATAATGTCACAAACAAAAAGAGAAGGTGAACGCATGACTCCATCCTTTGGTTCATGCTCACTGTCTCATTTGTCTCGTGCTTGTACCTTCACAGTGTGGTCCTGAGTGGTGTTGTCAGCGATGGCCTGCAGGAAAGGCTGCGCATGGTCACTGAGGGTTATTCTTCGGGAGTAGAGTTTGGCTTTGTCTGGAGTGGTTGTTCCGAGGGAGGTGCAGTGGTCTTCCTCCTTCTCTTCATTGTAGTTATAGTGGATCTGACTGGTTTGAAGACCCCCAGAGAAAATGGATGACTGGAGCCATTCTGTTCAAATAGATGAAGAATTTGAGTTAAAATTAATTGCAGTTTTTTCAAATGCAGACCAACATCTGAATTTTCAAACAAGATTGGTTTAAAAATCATGAAACCCACTGGCACATTCAAGCTCAATGGGGGACAGGGGAGTGCTCTTGGCCAGGTAGGAGGCGTGGAGTCCCAGTAGCAGTCCCAGGTTCCTCTCTGTGTCAATAAGAGGGGAGGACAGACTGCTGAGGTCTGGAGTGGTGACCGTCTCCTGGTTAGGCTGTAAATGATCAAATATAATACGATTAGAACCAGTGATAAAGTAAGAAATTACAATGTAGAAAAAAAAGTATACATTGGGCTAGCTGGTACCTCCATATACTGGCCAACACAAAAGGCCTGCATTGACTCTCTGGTGTCTTCAAACTGCAGAGCAGCTTCCAGAGCAACCACAGGGTCCTCTCCTGCAAACTGAGCTGTGAAAGATACAACAAGTTAAATATAATTCATATAATCTGTAAAGACTTCCCAGAATTTGACACAATAAAAGGTGTATTTGTATCATTACCCAGGATACTGTTTCCTGTTAACGACTGGGACTGAGCCTGGAAGTCCTTGATGTCATAGACCTTTCCATCTATTACTGTCCAGAAACCACCGTCTTTGTTGTGATTCTCCAGGTCAGCCTTGCGAATGAGAGAAACTTCTTCATTGTTCTTGGAACTTTGACCTGTGAAGAAGGACCCTGCCACAGCAGAACAAGAGCTAGTTACGCTCAAATCATAAAAGTGTGAATAACCATCAAATTTACAATGTTGATTCTAATAAATCCACTTCAGGGTCATGTAAGCTAAGCCGTTTTCAGGGAGGAAATTAGTTAAGTACATGTCTGAGAGCAGCTATACTGTCAGTGTTTTACCCATAATGCCCGGCCATGCCAGATCCTCATTATCGTCCCTCTCATGGCCTGGAGCCAGGTGATTGAAACGGTCGAGGTGCTCAAGGAGTCCAGCAAGGAGAGGGATAGAACCAGTCTCCTGCATCAGACCTGCATCAATGGTGAGGAGGAGGACAATGGACACCACCAACTCAGGCAGAAGGACTCCTACAGATGAAAAGACAGAAAGCCATCTATTAGAGTCGGACAAGCGTTTTAAAAGATGTAATTCTCATCCTGCACACACATTTCTGCAAGAGGAAATTACCAGTTAGATCTCCTTCAATAACACGAGAGACCTCAGCAAAATGGCGGCGACCAGTAGAAGCAATACTTGTCGCCACTGGGAGGATGTCTCCAATGTGCGTACATAAAAGAGCTATGTATTTCTTTAACAGGGAACCAACACCGAGAAGCTCTGGATCTGCAAAAACAGAGGAATCAAATGTTTCTTATATGAAACCTTTTTGAATCCAGGATGAGTAGAGAAAGTATTTGGGTAGAAAAAATGACTCACTGTATCCATTCACATTCTCTGTGCCACTGACTCCCAGGTAGAGTTTGCTAACAAGCAGCCTCTGGAAGCGCAGCAGCAGGTCGAGAGATGCAGAGCGTTCCTTGCTGACATGCTCTGCCTCTAAATAGTTGGATATGCGGCAAGCAACATCCTTCAACCTTGCGATGGTCTGGGAAGCAATGTTCCTGGGGAAACGAAAATGTAAATCTGTTGGATGGCAGTGAGGGGTTATGCTGTACAGTCTACACTATAAATTCAGGCAAAGTGAATGCACCTCAACAGCTGCTGTACAAGTTGCACAAGAGGCAGGCTTTGTTTCCCTGCTGACTCGTAGATGCCGGTGTTGATGAGGTCTTTGTCCAGCATGGTACGACAACGGTGCATGGTGGAGGCATTGGCCTCCTGCTCATCGATCTCCTTCTCTTTCTGAGCCTCCTTCTTGGCTTCAATATCCTGTCATGAAAAACATGAGTGGGAAAAACAAAGAGGGAAAAAAATTAATAACAGTTATTTGCAAACAGAAATCTGTCATTTACTGTACAACAAGTCTAATGTAGCTCTGTTTCGAATATACCAAATAGCTGACAGAATAATAACCTTGAAACCGGGCTTTTGGAGTCTTTCATATTCAATCATCCTCTCAAGCCAAAGGCAAATCTTCATCAACATTTTGTAAGAAGAATGGAGTGATAACACACACAGACCTGTATCTCAGCAGTGATGGCTGCATTCAGTGCAGATTCCAACCCTCCATCAGCCATTAAGCTGCTGACCAGCAGGTCGATCATGAAGCGACGACCCGCACTCACACTCATCTCATTTCCAGATGCTGAAATAAAAACATTAAACTTCAATCCACCCAGCCCTATCTTGTCTTCTGTGCACATGCAAATTAACAGAATTAATGGACTACCAAGTGTTTCATCAGTATTAGCAATTGTTGGGATTTTCACTCACCAGCATTAGGCAGAAGTGAGGATAATGCCCTCGCTCTTTCCTCCGCAGTGGGCAGCAGCACTGACCAGCCACTTTGGAGGACAGCCTGGGCAGCGGCTTGCACTGTATTGAGCACCCCAGCATTGCTAGCTAATACTACCACTGTTTGTTTCAGGTTGTTAAGCAGCACACTGCCAAGCCCTAATCCCAACTCCTCTGGATTTACCTGGTTACTTATTGCGGCATGGAGCTATGGACAGAGAGGGAATAATTCAGAAGGGTCATCTGCTGTTGTTTTTACGACAAACTGAGATTTTAGAAATAATGAGGCAGAGTCATGTGTTAAACTCTGCGTTAGAGAAGGGTCCGATCTGTGGTTAGACCACTGCCTACCTGGAGCCTGAGCAGGTTGAGCGTGGCTACTACCATACACTCCTTCTCCTGCGGGGGAGGCCAGTCTGAGCTACCATCCATTCCCTCGCTGACCTGCCTCAGGAGCAGGTCCAGCTGCTCAAAAGACATGGGACATACGTCCACTACGAAGGGCACACGCTGCCCAACCGACCACTCTGAGCATGAGGACCAGGCAAAGCTCTGAAAACAAACATATGCTCGGTGTTGAATCTATCTACACTCATTATGACTATTTGAAAGACAGTCCTGTATATTACCTGTCCTGGGCCACAGGAGATCCCCACAATTTGTTTGGAGTTGAGCCCTGGCAAGGCCTTGGGCTGCTTCTTGTTAGAAAAGAGTGTATCAAAGTGCTGAAGTTTATCGTTGCTGCCCCAACTGTGCACCTCTCCATCGTCTGTCAGGGCTAAGCAGTGGGTGGATCCCACAGCAATATCCACAACTTTCTTCCCTGATTGCATACAAAAGAGACAGAAATCAGTATTTGCATTTCAAAAGCTACTGACGATTTTCATTTTAAGGGCAACTCACCCTCTAAACTGTCGAGTAACTTTGGGTAGCGGACGTGCTCATCCGAGCCATGACCGAGTCGTTGATTGTCTCCTTTTCCCCAGGTGTACACTTGGCCATCTTTGGTGAGGGCCACTGAAAACTGGCTGCCGCAGCACACCTTCACTATGTCCAGGTCCTGAAGCTTCTCCACAAGTTTGGGCGTCTTGCAGCCGTCACTGCCACCGCGGCCCAGTTTGCCGTAATCTCCATCTCCCCAGGACCAAACCTGACCTATGGAAACAAAAGAGTAAGTGAATTATAAACAATACTGTAATAGTTTGGGTAATGCAAGAGCTTTCTATGGTGAGAGTCCCAGCCAACAACCACTATTCTTACCATTTTCTGTCACAGCAAGTGTTTGTGCATCACCACTTCCACATGCCACGTCCATCACCTTCAGTCCCTTCAGTGCTGTCACCAGCATGGGCGTAGTCTGATCCTCGCTAGAGCCTAAAACCCGATCAAATGACGAACCCATTTTCATTGATATATCACACACACCAACAAGAATTACACCAAAGCAAGGCAGTGTACTGCAGGTTCAGTGGAGATGGAGCTCACCATGGCCCAGTCGACCATAGTTCCCTCTGCCCCACGTGTAGAGCTCGCCATCAGCCGTGACAGCAGCGCTGTATGTGCTTCCGCAAGCGATATGTACCACGTGCTTTCCTGTCTGTTTCCCATTGAAGGCTATGATCACTGCAGGCTCTTCAAGATACCTGATAAGAGACAGATATGATAGAGCACATAAATACTATTCCCGAATTGTATTAATAATTTGGGGGAAAAAACAATTGGCCTTTAAGTAACCTTCATTTTGGTGAAAGGTTTGTATTTTTAGGAATTGTTAATAACACAAATTATATTTATAGAACTGTCCCTTTTTGATGTTTCATTATTGTCTAAAACAGAGATATTCAGGTCAACTCAGCTCTTTTGATCTATAAAGCATAAAACATTGATACGTATGTCAAAGATTTGGGAAGTAATGCAATCTATGTTTTCACCATCTGGTTGATCACAAATGTAATGGAGCTAAATCTGCTTTTTGTGAATGTCACTTACAAAGTCCTGTATCAAAGACCCGATTTTAAATTCATTCTCTCTGTCTCTAATTATTTTTAATATGTGACAAGGAGGAAACATCAAACTGGATGACCTCTGGGAATTTGAAATATCAACCAGGGTATTCTCATGTAACTTACGTTGTGTCTCCATGTCCAAGGCGGCCACCATCACCGCAGCCCCAGGAGAACACCTCCCCGTTGGCCGACAGGGCCAAGTAGTGCTGCCCGTCAGGATGAGCTGCGAGCTTCACAATCTTTCTGGAGCTCAGAAAGTGCATCAGAATAGGAGCCTGCAACATCATAATTTAGTGACTTAATCTACAGCAGAATAAAAGATGTTTATTTTGCAGGTGTAGATTGCTGACAGAAAATAACTGCATTACACAACTGACCAGGGTTGTGCTCTTGTAGTTCTGAGTGTAGACAGCACTGCTTCGCGACAGGATGAGAAAGCCCTTCTCTGAACAGACAATTTGTGTGACTCCGAAGCTGGACAGGGCTTTGCACTGAATGGGTCCACTGAGATTTGGATAAAGCTTCCACCCCAGCAGGCCCCATGAAATCACCTCCTGTAAGGATCCCTGGAAGAAACAAGGTCCGATAAGGACACAAAGTCAGTCACATAATTGTTTGCTGTGACTTCTACTTTAGCAAAAGTACATGATCATGAAAATTGAATTTTTCATGCCATACATGTTCATTTTTTATGGTTAGGTGTATTACATAACCATCACATTTGATTAACTGCTGTTCCTACTTTTTCCCACAAAAGGATTCTTACTTGGGTTAAGTCTGAAGGTGACCATGTTTACCCCACCATACTAATACCAGTTAATAGGGGGCACATCACAGACATATAGTAACTAGCACAGAGATCATAAAACAATCATGAAATTCCAGAAGTAGCATAACATGCCATAACAAAAAACTAACAAATCTGTTAACTTTTGCCACTAAATAAAAAGAGTCTTCACCTTGTGTGACGTGGGAGAGTTGCACTGTGGAGGGCTGCAAGGAGAAGCCAAGCGATCCAGGTGGGCCATGATCACAACAGCTGTTTGGCGAAGGTCAATGGCTAAGTCGTTGTCCTGAGGCAAGGTCAAGTAGCGCAGGAAACTCTCATTTGGACTCAAAGGTGCTGTCAGGATCTAGAAATCACAGAAATGAACCACAGAGAACTAATTAGATTTTTTTCTCAATCGGGTATAGGGGGACAGAGATCCATGTAGTTTTAAAAAGGGTGACAGCAAGACCCTAGCTTAGCAACACACCTCAAACATTTTTATTGAAAGGATTCTTGTTATTTTAAAAGTATAGAGAAAAAGGACACTGTTCCATTTCCAATATTTGTTTGTATAGATCTGAACTGCTAGTGAAATATATCGGAAGTTGTCACCTCAGCTTCCTCTTCAGGAATGGGCTCTTCCTTGCTGGTGTGTATGTTCTGAAAGCGCTGCAGGAGGGGTAGTAGAGGAGCGCTGGTTCCCTGGGTGGAGCGCTCGTTGTCCATCTCTCTTGTGCCACTTTCCCATAGACGCAGCAGTAACAGAACAGCAGACAACAGCTGACTGGAACAACATGAAGATGAGAGGGGAAAGTGAGCAGTGAAGAAGAACAAGTGCATTTCAACTGCAGTGTGATAACATGATAGCAAATACACAGTTATGGTGAGTGTGTGGTTACCTGAGAGTGCCCCTCTGCACAGCCAGCTCCAGCAGGATGGCCAGGACTAGGTGCTGGTCCTGTAGAGGAATGTTGCCTTTGGTGGCGGCACTTCCATGTACGTCACTAGTCCCAAAAAGAGACAAGCATTGGGAATCATCAAGATGATCATATATATATTTTCATTTTTTGTACTGCCACAGTGTAGAATGTTTTTACAGACACTCATAACAACATTAGTGATACTGATCACACCAGACACTGCAGAAGTAAAGGCTTGTGTTGCGTGCAGTGTTTCCGATAATTCCCATACCTAGACTGTCGGCTAACACATATTAACTTGTTGTCCAACTTGGTGTTTTGCACCGTTACTTTATTGTAGATTTATATTTTGATTTGAACACATCTAAGCAAAGAAACTGCTGCTGCAATGTTCATGTGTGAAAGACGAACTCTGGGGGAAGTCCAGATCTCATTCTGCAGATATACTCCAGAGTTAATGTTTGAAAACGGCTAAACTAAGTATTGCTAACTTGAATTTGACAAATTAGCTTTTTTTTTCAAATAAATGAATCTGGATGCAACTGGTGACACACAAAAATTAACCAAACAGGTTTTAGAGGATGGATGTTTGTCTGATCACCATGTTCCACTGGTCAGGACAACAAACCTAGAAAAAACAAACCTGAGGAATTTGGTGGCTCTCTCAACAACCTCCAGCCACACTGATGACACAGTTCCCTCATCAAACAGTGTGGCCTCTGGCAGCGCTCGCAGGGCATCCAGAGACTCCTGGAGAAGCTCACTGCAAAGATCTGCATCATCTCCTGAAACAAAGCACATATGTTTTCCATTTAATAAATTGAATGTAGCATTTATACGCTGCACGTAAAAAGGGTATTAAAAGGGTTCCCTGAGATATAAACATTATAAACAGTTTAACAGACCTAGTCACCGCACAAATGTGGAATTTATAGAAATTAAGATTTACAATATTCCTAAATCTAAAATTACAAAATAGATAATGTACATAAGCATATAATGACACATATATTGCAAACTGACCACAAGGTGGTCCAAAACAAATTTCCTTAGTATTTAGGGAAATGGTATAGGGTAACTATTTTTAAATCACTTATTCAATCTGAGATACTCGCTGAATGTGAGCCCATTCCATCCTGCATGAATTTATGGGATAAAATCTTCAAGCAGCAAATTTCACCAGAAACCTATCATATTGACTGTTTCTGGTCTTGCCTGTTACAGTCCCACTAAAAATCTCTTTATATCTCCCCAGCATTTGGCCAAATATTCACTCAGCAGGCGGTGAGTGAAAGAGCACATTGTTACACTTCTGTTGTTCTTACAGTGTATTCCAGGAACACAGCTAGACTGAGGATGAGAGGCTTAGGAGTGAGTGTGTGTGCACGCACTGCTCATATTACAGGAAGGCTACAGACAAGAGGCCGGCTCTTTGTTCCAGCCCAGTCCCTGTGGATAGGCGGCTCTCAACCTCACATCGGTGCATGATTAAAAAAAACAACAGCATCTGTACTTGCAAAGCTGAAAATGAACACCTTTTAAACAAACAAAGCCTCTGCCGAAGCTGTTAATTATTTGATTTGATCAGAATTCCTTCATAGTCTGAAGTGTTGTTGTACTGGACTGTTTTACTAGAATACATTACGTTCAACTACATTAAGGGTTCAGTGTGTAGAATTTAGTGACACATTATGGTGTAATTGCGAGTTGCAACTGAATACCCCTCACCTCCCCCTCCTGTTCCAAACATAAGCAAAGAGCCTTCAGTTGTCCGAAAAACTCAAAAGGTGTTTAGTTTGTCCAGTCTAGGCTACTTTAAAACATTACGGCCTCTGTAGAGAGGACCTGATCCCGATGTAAATATATAGGATTTAAAGTTAACCCATATTAGGTTAAAGAAATTGTACATGAAACACACTTGTGAAAACCTCATTGGATTTATTATACATTTAATTTCTGCCAAAAGATCCCTTTCCCCTAAAATATCTTACACACTGAACCTTTAAGTAAATCCTGAAAAGAAAAATGTAAACATTTTTAAACACCTATGACTAACATTGATATCTGATAGTTCCAAATCTATCCACCTTTTTTTATTTTCAACTGCATCAAGTTCCAGCTGCATGAAGATTCATAGCTACATGTAACAAATGATAATTTTCAGGTTAAATAGATTCACATCACAGAGTGTTGTTTTTCCAACATGACACCCAGGCTCTGTCCTGCATTAACTCCTGCAGTCCTTCAACTCGTGGACACCACAAACCCAACATCTTTTGCAATGTGATATTTTTAGCACTGGCAGTAGCTAAAAATATTGCATTGCGAAATATGTTACTTAAAACAGATCATTGCGAAATATTTGGGGTTCATGGTGTCCAAGAGTTAATTTCTACAGGCAGCTTATTAAATGGTGCAACACATTCATCAACAGCTGTTGAGCAAATATCCATTACTGTGACAGCAGTCATCATGCTAAGGAGCCAAAGGCCTTCACTGTTGGAGTACCGTCACATTCTTACCTGATCTCCAGGCCCGACGCAGGAAGGCAAAGGCAAAAGAGAGAGCTGCCCTGGAGCCGACTCTGGCCAAACCTTCAACGCCCTTACTGACTGGACGAGGGCTGAAATAACAAAGTCAACAACAATGGGATCAACTCAAATTGTGTCAATTCGTAAGTGACATTCAAAGTATATTAAATGCTGTTATACTCGTTCATATATGAACACAGTAGAACACTAGACAACAAGGAAATGCTACATATAGTATATCATACACACAAGATACACACTATCGTGTGCTAAAGAGGAAACATGGATTTGAGATTTACAGCTGTATGCCTCTACCAACCAGTCAAGTTGCAGTTAGAGCTACATTTAATTCAGCTACATTAGTGCAGTAAAGCTGCTTTCAGACATGGACTTAACTTCGGTCCGATCACAGATCACATTGTATGTGTGTGTGTGTGTGTGTGTGTGTGTGTGTGTGTGAGACTGAGTAAGTGAGAGTGAACGGCTGATGCATGCGTTGCTATGAAGAAAGATTAAACTCAAACAAATCAACTTTCAAAATGTAGCGTGTCAGAGACGTCAGCAGAGGGGGAGACCTCCACACCCAACCACCAGGTTCTAGGATCATTAATAAGCTTCACATGTATTTTATATAAACAACCGATCATAGTGATGAATTTAACTCGGGACAAACGTGACCACTGGAAATTTCTAAAGTAGAGTTTAGTTGGAGGAGGCTGAGCGAGATTTGATGTAGCCTCCTTGCTCATTCAAATCGCTGTTTTCTCTCTGTTCTCTACTTATTCTTTTTTTCCGACAATGATTCACTGAATGAAAATCCCGCCAATGATCTGAATGTCTTTAATTTATCATCTAAGGCAGCAGGGCTCCATCTGATTGGCCAAATATATTGATACACAGTGTGTGAATGATGGTGCATAAAACAGCATTTATACCAGTTTTTGCTGTCTGTTGCGATACGTCTAGTGCGCACGTTGATATACAGTTTATTCGATATATCATGCAGCCCTACTGCATTCTTCATATTTGAAGGGCAAAGTCCAGGTAATGTCCCGACCCAATTTTTTACCTCTTATTGTCAGCAGCAGGCAGTTGTGGGCTGGGGGCCGTCTTCCAGCGGACCTCATATTTCTCCTCCATCATGCTGTGGCTTAGAGAGATGAGGTAGCGCTCCAGTATGACCAGGCGCTGGCGCAGGCGTTGGGCAGAAAGAGTGCTTTTGGCCATTAGAGCTGAGAGCTTCTGTTGATCGTCAACCAGGACCATCAGACAGTCCTTCAATTCAATCTCATCTAGACACACAGGAAAATTAGCAATGAAAAGAATTATCATCCACAACAATTAACAAGTACAAAACAATTCACAATAAATCTAAATTGCCAAGATATGTTACATTTCTTTTATGATTAGACAAGCCAGATACATTTTCATTGCATTAGTAATATTATGTTTGATCAAGGTTTTACTTCTGAAATTTGCAAATGATTTGGACAAAGTGTCCCAAAATACATGAACAGTGAATACGAAGAATATACGAGCTAAATATACATTATCCCACGATTTCAGCATGGTTAACAAAAGACTAAACAAATCATCAATGCGAGTTTGTTTGACCTCAAAGAATAAGATTTTACTGTGCTGTAAAAAGAATTCCACAAAACCCACAAAGACATTTTCATATCAAATCATTTTAAAAATAACAAAACATAACAGAATATTTGTCCATTCTATTGACATTCTGCTAAATTTCAATTATTTAAAATGCAATGCTGTGTTAAATTTAGTTTATTTCACTCTAAAGTTTAAAAGAACCAGGGAGTTTTAAGTTAACACATGCACAGATAGTTGTATTACATACTTCAATAAATGATGAAATGACTCAATCATTTTTTTTAAAGATCATCTCATTATCGTCACATACCTCGTACCTAATAACACCAAGAGCAAAACAGTGTTTCATAAAGGGTCCTGTGACACTGAGCATATCACTTATAGAGAAGCTAACGCACCACATTTAAAATGCCCCCCCACCAGCCTTCATCACAACTAGTCCTTTGTCCTGATTTGGTTCAGGAATAAAATGCTTATTATGTGTCTACACAGAAGCGCTGCAGGGAGGACAAGAAGGGCCAAAATAGCCAGTCGCAAATCCACTTAAGCTTTATATAAGCCAAACTGGCCTGAGGTTGTATGAGCCTCATAAGAGTCAGCTGTGCTCGGCTGTCAAAACAGATATGTATCCCAGTCAGACAAAGTTGCTTGCTATGTATTATACATTATCAAAGCTAAAAAGTAACTTGTACTATAGAAGTATTACATTCAAAGAGGTTGATTAATTCAGAAAGGTTGATTTCATATGCCATTTGTCCCTGGACCATCTTAATTTCAAAACAATAGCTCTGGTCTGGGCTATAACTGCTGAGGTCGACATATTACAGATTTTCTGAGCGCTCAGTGGAAAAGCAGCAAGTATGCTGTTTGAACTTAAAGCATCAATGACTTGGTCATGTAGTGATCCAGTTACACACACTGTACAGTTACACCTGTGTGAGGTCTGTGCTCAGTCCACACGATAAGAGAAAAGTAGCCAAGCAGCTAGAAGCAAAGCCAAAATTCATGAGGCAGTAGACCATCCCTGACCCAATGCTTATCTGACACCAACACAACACTGTCCCACCCAGTCCCTCTAGTAAACACAGCTTGGGTGAGAGACACTACCCCTCACTGGACCACATTATGACACCTACCAAGATTACTCTCCGGAGGGGTAAAAATAACCTCTCACTCCTGCGGCCTGCAAGTTGTCATTTAAGAGTTTCCCCAAATCACGTGACAGCAACACATGTGCACATCAGCAGGGCCTGACAGACTTGACACTAACAAATACAGATGATGACCATGTGTCGAAATGGTCGGTATCAATGCATCTAGTCAACATCTAGGTGTTGTGAAACCATGAGCTTAGTGGACCTACGTGGAAACAAAAAGGTTTAACATAACAAGACCTATACCAGGAAAACAGGTACGCATTGTAGTTTGCAGCACCAGCATTCCTGTAGGTTTCACTTGCTTCAGGATGCACGCTCACCTGGTTGCCGTCCCCAGTCCCAGGACTCAATGATGGAGTGATGGACAGATGCTGCCGTCTCCTCCTCTTCTTTCTTTTCTTTGTCGTTGGGTTCATCCTTCTTCTGAGTTCCAAAGCAGTCGCAATCTTCTAAGAGAGGAAAAAATGTATAAAATCGCACATCGGCTTTAGTTTAAAGCACCCCGTCCGTGTGTATAAATGTACCAGGTTGTCATAAACAGATGGGAGCAGCATGTGAAGCTGTCAGAAACATAAGAAGCTACACGAATAGTGTAATCGCACAGTGACAGACCTGGGTGAGCTGATTCTTCTCCGTTGAATGTTATCTCCTCATCTTTTACCATTTCATTCCACATCTCACTTAGTCCCTCCGGAGAAAACGCCCGCTGCCAAAGGAATTCAGAAACCGAAAATCAGTCCACACTTTTAAATGTTATATTTATATTCATGCGATCTATATGCGAGTGTATGCTTTGAAAATTCTGCATAACTGTGTCAGAGACAGGTACCTCACTGTTTGATGACATTACTGAAATAATTGCTGAAATAGATCTAATGTGACCACAATTAATCCTTAAAAACAATGTGTTTTTTGTATTCTGTATTAATAAACCAAAATGAATTAAAACAAACTTCTACCAAAGAAAACATATGCATGATCCACATAATCGAAATGAATCAAGGATACATTATATGTCATTGCCTAAGTGTGGCACCCCTCATCCACAGCTTTGCTTTACTAAGAAGTACTCTCAAGTGAAAAGCCAGCTCTTCCTTTCACGGATCTAATGTCTTAAATGTCAAAAACATGTTAGGTCACCAACAACATTAGACCAGACACTAAAGGCACCTTCAGCACTGCAGATTGCAACTGACAGGAAAACATTGACACCCTTTCTTCATTTCGTTCCTCATTTGTAGTGTAAACTAATTTTCTAGTCCAGACAGGCTGCAGATGGTGGAGGTGAGAGCAGACAGCAGTCTGTGGTGTATTATGAGAGTCAATTCAGTCTCACAGCCACCTCAATATTCATCATAAAACCCATCCCGGAAATTACCTCCAACATGAGTTTGTTTTCACAACTAAGATGAGAAGTGACAATAATACAGTTTTACCTGCAATGTTATTACAGGATACAAAAACTGCACATGAAAAACTATAATCATCTTTGCAAGCGGCTTGATACAGCTCCCACGACAGTGGCTGCAGACATGCCCTCAGAGATCAGGTGTTTCAGTTTATTACACAACTGAGCACATGCTACCCAGGTAATAAGCATCAGACTAAACATTTTTTGAGGGAAAAAAGGATAATACATGACATTCATTAGCCCCAACATAATGCAACACAGCCTCACTGACAACAGTGGGGAATGAAGCTGTGTGCCCTAAGGATGTGTATAAAATAGAACAGTAATAGAATTAGTCGAACTTGCATTAACTGTTACTTCACCTCTGTGTCATCTGACTGAACCCGCAAACGTACATGAAGATATTTCATTAACAGGAAACATGTACCTGTAAGTCTATCTTCAGCCATTTATCATGAAATCTCATCTGAGCATCAAGGCTAAAAGATGGAGAAGGCATCTTCCCCTCCCCTCTCCTGGCTGCAAACGCAGCCAGCCTGCAAGATGAAAGAGATGAGAAGCTGTGTTAAAGCACAAATTCACAAACCCACAGTTGGATGACATGTAGCTAGTGATAAGTGACATTCTTAAGTGACTGCAGATCAGTGAGGGCTGAGCTCATTAAAACGAAGTGACTGTTAGGAACACGTTGCTAGCATTACTTGATTTAGATCAAATACAAGGTGAACACAATCTTTTATAAGATAAAGACATGCACTAACGTCCAGTAGTAAACAGGTGAACTCTCTCAGTCATGGAAAAGAAACATGACAAACCTGTGTTATCACTCAAGTGTAAACAAAAGGGAACAGCGACCCGATTCTTTAGAAACACACGACTAGAACATTACGATCTTCAGTGCTGAGTCTTTAAATACACAAACTAAATGTATACAGCATCTAAAAAAGGTTTGATTTCATTTCGTCACGAATGTTTCTGTTAATGCAACGTTACAATGCATGCTCCATATGCTCAGAGCCTTCCCCGGTTGTGTGTACACAGTCATGTTTACAACATCCCTGTGACGTGCAGGTGAAACCCTGCATTAGCTTCTTTTAGATGTTTAACGCTGAGGCCACAGATGTGAACGACACATGAGACCATCGCAGAGAACGACACTACCTTAGCTTTGCGTGCTAGCAAGGACACGGTCTTCATCCACCTTCATTACGTGGTAATAACATAATGATCACATATAACGACACACACACAACCCCCCACGCCTCCTCTAGCTCACTGACACCGCACCACTGCGCTCATAACGCAGCGGCTAACGCAGGGCTCACGTTAGCTCTGTAGCTACAGGCTAACAACTTAGCCTGCTCCACAGCTAATACCAACACGGCGTTAGCGGGCTGCAGCCGCTCTGCTCGCGCACGGTGACATGACAATGCACCGAGCAGCGTCAACAGCGCTCCGCACAGCCGACTGGCCGCGGGTCGGCCTGAAGCAGCGGGTACCTGCAGTCTCTGCTCGGGCTCCGCTCGTCCCCTCTGCTGCTCTGCTGCATCACTCCTTCATCATGGCTGTGATTGACAGCTCCACTGAGGCACGAGGCATGGGAACAATTTACGTAGTCGTAGCTGGAGGATTGAACGCGTCTGACTGGGACCGACACAGCCCGGCGAGGCGGAGCTTCTGTTGCGAGGCGGTCCGGCTGCCGCTAACAGTCTAACCCCGCCTACTCGTGTTGACCGGTGTGGTAAACTGTGCGCTCCTTTTTGGATTCGAGGCGGGACTTGGGTGGGGCGGGGTTGGATAACAAACATCCGGCTAGAGGGCGCTGTTGTCCCCAGGAGCGGGTGGAGGGGTTTAGTTATTATTTCATAGGGAGTTTGATGGCTATTTAACTATGAAGTTTATTTATTTCACAATCACCATCTTGTAAAGTTCCATAACATTACAAGTTAACTTAATTTAATGAAATTTATTTTAATTTTGATATTGTATAATATGACTGCTGTCTGTCTGCTGATATTGTAAATGTATTCATTGTTATGACACTTTCACGTATTTATCCCTTTCGATTTTTTAATGTGGAAAGTTAAGGTCTACTTCAGTCCAGGCATAGTATTTAAACTTTGCAATGCTATCTGTCTGTCTGTCTGTCTGTCTGTCTGTCTATCCACCCATCTACTAACCTGTAGAGCAGAAAAAAACCCTCCTTTGAGCATTTAATGCCTTGCTCATAAGCACTATAGCAGCAACTCCAACACATATCTATCTTTTTAACTTAGTCCTTGTTTAGCGATTTGATTAATTTAAATTGTCTAACCATTTGCAATCCCCCAAATATATATATATATATATATACATATATATATATACATATATATTATCCATTTATTTACGCCACAACACTGACAATGTTGTTCATCATCGTCATTGCATTCACCTAAGCACATAATAACCAGTGCATATCCGAATTCATCACAGTCCAGTTACCATTAGCAAATCTAGTTTAACACAGTGTAATCACACAGCCGATCACACAGGCCTCGTCCCACTCACCCGTTTACCCTTGTGCTCCACCCAGCGTTCAAGTAATACATCACATGTTCAGGGTTCTGAACATCAAATAAAACAAACAAAGTGTGTTGTGTCTTCTCTTCAACAGTAGTGTGGGTTTGTGTGATGAGCCTCTGGAGCGTCAGTGTGACATTACTCTTTGTATCAGAGTGTCGGTGCAGAGTGGAGATGACAGTTGAAGCAGCTCATAGGATCATTCCCTGGACATGTGATGAACATATATACCTGCTTCTATGTGAACGCAACCTGCAGAACAACTGGGACAGAGCGCCCTGGCGCAGGAGGGACCGCGCATGCGCTCCATCATGTGACTGTGCATAGTGGACTTTGCAGTGAAGCTAACAGCTAGCAGCTAGCCGCTAACAGTTAAAAACAAATGAGAGACAGGCGCAGACATCATAGACTTTATATAAAGACGCAGTCATGGCGGTTGACTCGGATCCAAGCGCCAGTTCTCTTCCAGTTACCGGGATACTAATAGCTGTGATATCAAGTGTCATCAATGGCTCGACATTTGTGCTGCAGAGAAAGGGGATATTACGCTCCCGGGACAGAGGTAGACTGTGTGATTAATCCTAACAGCCGGGTACAAGCGATGGAAGCCATCAAATGATATTAATGATCTGCAGAGACGATCAAACTGAACTGTTCCCTGTGTGTCCTGTAGGGGGCTCCTACCTCACCGATGTGCTGTGGTGGAGTGGTACACTGGCCAGTGAGTATGGCGCCATCTGGCGACTAAAGATGCTGAGTTCAGTCAGTAGAGTTCGGTGCTCCATGCCCCTTTTCTCTTGTTTTCCATTCATGTTGGAGTCTAAATCTGCTGACGCATCTTTTTATGAACCTCAGTGATTATTGGTCAGATTGGGAATTTCCTGGCATACAACGCGGCCCCTGCTGTGATAGTTACACCACTAGGAGCCCTCGGAGTGTTGTTCGGGTGAGAAATGTGTTCCTTATTCTTACAAAGAAAACGTCAGGTTGAGATTGGGAAATATTTTGACCAACTAGACCAGGATACAGTGAACTTATTGCTTTAAAAGTAATTTTATATTTCAACATGTACAACAACTTGTAAAATATCAATATCCCTTCCAATAATGTCAAGTATAGTATTATAGTCATATCCTTATTTGCATTACTTTATTTTCATTGGTCACTTGTAGTACACATTTTCCAATTTTTATTTTGTTGAGTTTGAAGTTTATTTTCTATATTCTTATAATTTTTTTTAACATTTTAGTTGTATTTGTATATATTTAGGCCCTGGTTATCTCTTACTCCTCATTATTCTTGAGATGCTTTTTTTCCAATCATGTTTTTTATACTATTATTTTTTTCAGAATCAGAATCAGAAGTATTTTATTGCCAGGTAGGTTTACACCTACAAGGAATTTGCTCTGGTTGTTGGTGCATACAATGAACATGAACATAGAAACATAAAAACGCAATAAATACAACATACATAGGAAAAGCAATAAAAAATATAAAACCAGTATATACAGTGCCTTGCATAAGTATTCACCCCCCTTGGACTTTTTCCCATTATGTACTGTTACTAACTTGAATTCAAATAGACTTAAATAAACTTTTTCCCGTTTGATCAACAAAACATGCATAGTACTTTGGAGGTGCAAAATACATTTTATTGTGACACAAACATAATGAGAACAAAAAAGTTGACATCTGTTGGGTGCATAAGTATTCACCCCCCTGTGTCAATACTTGGTAGAACCCCCTTTCGCTGCAATTACAGCTGCAAGTCTTTTGGGGTATGTCTCTACCAGCTTTGCACATCTAGAGATGGAAAGGTTTGTCCATTCTTCTTGGCAAAAAAGATGCAAGTCTTGCCATAGATTCTCTATTGGATTGAGGTCTGGGCTTTGACTGGGCCATTTTAAGACATTAACGTTCTTTAATCCAAACCATTCCTTTGTAGCTCTGGCTGTATGTTTAGGGTCATTGTCCTGCTGGAAGATGAACCTCCGCCCCAGTCTCAAGTCTTTTGCAGACTGCATCAGATTTTCTTCAAGGATTTCCCTGCATTTGGCTCCATCCATCTTTCCCTCTATTCTGACCAGTTTCCCTGTACCTGCTGAAGAGAAGCATCCCCACAGCATGATGCTACCACCACCATGTTTCACTGTTGGGATGGTGTGCTCAGGGTGATGGGCAGTGTTGGGTTTTCGCCACACATAGCGTTTTGCATTGAGGCCAAAAAGTTCAATTTTGGTCTCATCTGACCAGAGCACCTTCTTCCACATGTTTGCTGTGTCTCCCAGATGGCTTCTGGCAAACTCCAAACGGGACTTTTTATGGATCCCTTTCAACAATGGCTTTCTTCTTGCCACTCTTCCATAAAGGCCAGATTTGTGGAGTAGACGACTAACAGTTGTCCTGTGGACAGATTCTCCCACCTCAGCTGTGGATCTCTGCAACTCCTCCAGAGTAACCATGGGCCTCCTGGTTGCTTCTCTGATTAATTTTCTCCTTGTCCGACTCTTCAGTTTGGGTGGACGGCCTCCTCTTGGTAGGTTTGCGGTTGTGCCATATTCTTTCCAATTTCTTATGATGGATTTTATGGTGCTCAGAGAGATGTTCAAAGCTCTGGATATTTTTTTATAACCTAACCCTGCTTCATATTTCTCCACAACTTTATCGCTGACCTGTTTGGTGAGCTCCTTGGTCTTCATGATGCTGTTTGTTCAGTAATGATCTCTAACAAACTCTGAGTCCGTCACAGAACAGGTGTATTTATACTGAGATTAAATTGCAGACAGGTGGACCCTATTTACTAATTATGTGACTTGCAAATGTGACTTGTGAACGCAATTGGTCGCACCAGATCTTTGTTAGGGGTTTCACAGTAAAGGGGGTGAATACATATGCACTCAACACTTTTCAGATTTTTATTTGTAAATAATTGTGAAATCCATGTAATATTTCCCCCCACTTCCAAATGATGCACTATTTTGTGTTGGTCCATTACATAAACTCACGATGAAATAAATTTTAATCTGTGGTTATACCATGACAAAATGTAGAAAAGTCCAAAGGGGGTGAATACTTATGCAAGGCACTGTATTTACTCACTGTTTACTCCTTATTTACTCACCTTTTTCCAATATTTATACAAAGTAACATTTATTTTGACATAAACATTTCTGAATAAAAATATATAAAAGATAAAAGATATAAAAAGTGAAATGCAAAATGCAAAATTTTCAAATGTAAGTGGTTATTTTATTACATTTTTTGTTATTATAACTTTGGAGCCAGAGCTGACTCAAGTATTTCCTTCCTGATTAAAAAACGTTTTGTTTTATCTAATCTAATTTTATTTAATCTTATTTTCACCAAACCAAAGTTAGTTATAACAATTCAAGGTGAGTGTGAGATGTAGTAAATACACAGACACACACACACATAAACATACACACATATATAATCAGTGAAATTTGGCCTTATCTCATTGCTTTTTGTAAAGCCACAGATGGATTGACGTCATCAATTAGGGCGTGGATGATTTTATCAATAAATATCATCAGAGTTTCAGAAAGTAATACAAAAAAAAGTTTCTAGGGGTCCAAGTTGACATGTTCAAATTGCTTGTTTATTTTACTTAGTGATGATAATCTGCCAACATGTGTCACTTTCTGTAGAAAATTGCTGTCAAGTTTATTGTCTCATGATTTGCAAGTATTTTATCAAACAACTCGTAAAATATGAATTTAATGTCAAAAGCTTTTTGTTGGTTAATCTAATCATTCTAGCTCATATAAACCCATTATTATAATAGCTTGGACTTATTCCTTTATACAGGTTGGAAGTACAAGTACATGTACTTATTAAATATAGCGAGTCCTTTTAACTGGTTTTACTGGTATAATAATATATAATAACTGCATTCCACATGGTCCTGAAAAGCCCAATTCAACACTGTGAAAACTGCATAAACCCTGTATTAAAAATGACCATCATCATTAATACAAATTTCAGGTTATGTAAATAATTTTGGTACCACGATTGTGAGCCGGAATAAGGTGAAGATAGCGGGTGAACAGTCAAACTAGAACATGGCTGCACCGTGTCATGTCTTCCATTGGTTTCTGTGTGTGTAACGGGATGCTGTGTTTGTGTGGTGCAGGGCTGTGCTGGCGTCTTGGATCTTGAAGGAGCATTTGAACATCCTGGGGAAACTTGGCTGTGTTTTGTGCTGCTGCGGCTCAGTCGTGCTCATCCTTCATGCACCTAAATCAGAGGCTGTGACATCGAGGCTGGAGCTGGAGGAGAGGCTGTCGGACCCAGGTGGACATTTCAGTTCGAGCTGCTTTCTTACTTCTCATGAAAATGCATTATAATGACTTAACGACTTTGTCATCCCGCAGTGTTTGTAACGTATGCCGTCCTTGTGGTCCTGCTCCTGATCACTCTAATCACGTGGATCGCTCCGGCTCATGGCTCATCGAACATCATGGTGTATGTGTCTATATGTTCCCTCCTGGGCAGCTTCACTGTTCCATGCAGCAAAGGACTTGGCCTGGTGGCCCCAGACGTGTTTGGTGGAGGGCCGCTGAGCACCAGAGCTCTGGCTCTCTTCCTGGGCTTGCTGGGGACGCTGGCTGTCAGCATCCTCATCCAGTTCTTCTACATCAATAAGGCCCTGGAGAGTTTCAGCTCCAACATGTTCGAGGCCATTTACTATGTGACCTTCACGTCCACTGTGATTCTCGCCTCTGCTCTGCTCTTCAAAGAGTGGACTGCGCTTACTTTGACCGACTGCCTTGCCATGCTTTGTGGTTTAACAACGGTGTGTGTCGGAGTCGTCTTACTACGCATTTCCCAGGAGGCTGTGATAACCTGGAGGAAGAAGGAGGCACGAGAAAAGACGGACTGATTGAGATGTTTTCTACTTTACATGACTGTAAAGACTTTATACATTTTGACCAAAGCTTCAGTGTATTTATAACTAGTTTGTCTTAACATTATAATTATGCAGTTTCTTACGGAACAGGTCTTAAAGTGTAATCCTCAAAACATCATTTGACTTCTTTAGTCTGCCTGTTAATCAATCAGTGCATTCTGAAGTGGTCTCTTGTTCTTGACAACATGAGGATCTACAATGAATGAGTGTTTTGTCTAATAGATGATTTATAAAGCAGCTGCAGATAGACCAAATGTGAACTACTGATTACTGACCAATAATTGTTTTATCGAGATGTTAAACGTGGCTACAAGTTATGGCTACAATTTGGGGATTTTTTATTATTTTCATAATCACGAACTGTTTACAGTAATTTCTGTGTCAGAGATGGTTGAATGGTGATGCTTTGTGACCTGAGCAGCTAACTGTCTTTAAATGGGACCTATTTTTGATAAGTGTTTGGTTCAATTAGTTTCATTACAAGGAATTAAACTGAATCAATCACCAGTTGCGTGACAGTATGTTCAAAATATAAAATATCTAGTCTTCTTACATTTTCTGCCATGAATCTATAATACACTCAGGTTTTTTTTATGTTAGTTAATCTGCTAAACAGTTTGTCTATAACTGTTCAGATGTGTTATTTTCTTGAACCATAAGCCCACATCACATTTAATTTACAAAAATAAAGTCTGGATAAATTGGACACTGGAAAAGTTGTTCCTGTTTCAAATTTACTTATTCCTGGTCTGACCATGGACGAATGTTGAGTCGGTATCTGTTTCTTCCAATGATACTTTCTGAATTCAAACTAATCTCTGTTAGATTAGAAAACACCTTCACAATAAAAGGCTCCTCCAATTTAAAGTAAAACTCTGTAAACACACAATTCAAAGAATATGTTGGTCTGTATTGTTAATCATGATTATAAAAAGAGGCACATTTTCAAATCTACTATTAGTATTTGTCTTTTATAAATGTTTATATTATGAACACACAAAGCCATTGTTTTAAAATTTCATTAAATTAATTCATGAATGCAATGATTTAGTATATAATTGATTTTAAACGGTAGATTATGTAACCTGCTAGGCTTTGGGCCTGTCATACCTCAACCAGTGCTCGTCTTGTTGGCTGATGGGTCATCAGCCGGGCTCTACCAGTCATCCCGGAACATCCCCTTGACGTGGGCAGTGAACAGGGATCTGTCTGAATCTTGTCCCGCCTTCTTATCCAGAAGCTTCCATAAGTCTGTGAATGTCCCTCACAGACTCATCAGCAGAGTCCCTCAGATCCATCACCAGCTGGCCTTTTCTTGCTTCCATCCTGCTTATGGCTGAAGAGGAGCTTTCACTTACATTCAGTGGTCACATTACCCTTGGGTACAAGATAAGCTAAAAGACCACCCCTTCTATTTTCCAGGAAGCTGGCTTGAATTGATGTTGGCCCGGCCTGCTGACAGTTGCTAAAGGGTGGTCTTCCCTATCTGCTCGTCTGAGCTGCTGGATGTGTGCAGTCCTCCTATACTTCGGATGGGCTGAACCACTTTTCCCTTCTCATATACTTGATGTTTTGTGGGCATCTGCAGGTAGCAAATCTCAGAAAGACCAGCAATGACTTTGCTCTTTATTCAAAAGAAATTAGCATCACTATTTCATCGCATACAAGTACATGAAATGCATTACAAAATATAAAATTTGCATGCCTAGCATGCACATCGATTTTGCAAATGCAAAAAATATGAATACCCTAATTTGCCTTGTGGACAAGTCTTTTCCAAAGAAATATATCCTTTAAAAATGCTTGTGTAATTAATCTACCCAGTGGACAGGTCACCATCAAGTGCTTTAAATAGGCTTCCTATAGGCTCTCCAGCTGCCCAGAATCATTTCTTAATCTGATTGCATCCCAACAAGTGGCTCACAGTGGAAACAGGAAGAGTTGGCATCTAAATCCAGCTGATGAAGATATTCAACGCATAACAAAATAGGTTTTAATATTAACCTGATCAACATTTTGTACAAATACTATCTTACAGTGATGTGGAAACATAATAATGTAATGAGCTTCACTCTGACTATAGTTCATTCATCTATCAAAGCAGCATAAACAGTGAGATCAGTGTCTCATGTGCGGACCAGTGAGGCCAGGTACACCCACACAGATAGGACATTATTAGGGTAAGGGTGCACATACACAGCCAGGGCAAACTCAACATTTGATGCCTGGATATTGTGAACTCCAGTGCTGTGCACTGCCTCTACGATGGGACGAATCTCAGAGAAGGGCAGATGCAAGGGGAATCCTGCAATCTAAAAAGAAACATATGCAGTATTAGAGGTAATTTATGATATGAATCTGTCAAAGTGAGATCACATGTTTTCCTCCAGCTTTTACAAAGCAAATGATGACAGATTGATTATTATCTGATTATATCATACAGTTTAGAGAAACACCCATTTCAGACTTACCCTGTTGTCTCCCAGCAGGCTCTGCAACTCGTGGCGGTGCCCCTCAGCCACGTCGCGCCCTCCACTCAGCTCCAGTTTGGGCAGGAATTGTTTGAGGGTGGTGGTGCAGTAGCGGTTCCAGCGGGTTGGTTGACGAGGACGCCACTCCATGATCTTCTCCTTCAGGATCTTCTCAATTCTGTGTGGAAAGAGATGCATTTTGTCTTAAGAAAAATCAAGTAACAAACATTTCAAGAACAAAATCAGTTGCCACAACTTGCCTGTCCTGAAGTTCAGCTGCAGCGGCTCTGTCTGTGCGTCGATACACCAGCTCCTCTTGCTAAAGACAATTCGATTTAGTTGAAATATTGATGCCTTACTAACTAATGAAGAAAATAATATTGATGCCATAAAAAAAGACTATGCGGACATGCTGAACACTCACTTGTACGCTGGACAGTCCAGGGTGGGAGAACGAGCGGGAGAAAAAGGGCTTCCACAAATTTGCTTTTGTGGTGTCAAAACTTATCCTCATTGGTGCAGTGTATTGTTGAACATTTAACCAAACCTATATGTCACAAGACATATAATTAGTCACAGCAAACAAAAGGAAATTATTAAAGAGTGAAGTGTCACATTGTGAAGAATGTGATATAGTGTCTCTAACTCACATTGTCAGCATTGACCAAGCAACCAACTGTCTGCAGTGGGCAAAAGGTATCATACTGGCCATAGTACTGACCACTGCTGGGATTCCATATCAGGTAGCGGCTCTGCTCATAGGTCAGGACGTACGCTGTTGGTCCCTAAGAAATGAAACATTTAAAAAGTTTAGAACTGCTGAATTAGGCCTCAAAAGTTATGTTATTTTTCTATACATGAGCAAATCTGAGCAGCACTATGAATCTTACTAACTAATGAAGAAAGTGATTAAAAATAGTATTACATATGTTAAAATCTCCATATTTCAAAAAGAAATGTAACCCACCTCTGGTATAGCAGTGCCAATGATGAGCCAGGTTTTCTTGCCCATTGACAGAAAGTAGTTGCACAACAGGACAGCATGTTCCTCTTCATCTCCTGCTAGGAGGGTGAGGAATTGCTACAAACAGGAAGAGGAAACAAGGTACTGTAAGGCAGGCGATTACCTGCTTTTACAGTCCCAATATCTCAAAGAGAGTTCACTCACATCACAGGTGCTCCACAGGTCACAGACACCAGAAAAGGAAACTCTGTCTGGCAGAGATGGGATGAGCGAAACAAACCGGGCAACCAGGGCCTGTGTAGGGACAGAGTCAGTGGAGTCTATAAGAAACACAGGCATCTGAGCAGCCTCTTTAGATTTCAAATATACTTTATTTATTGGTATGACATGCAAAGGTGTTGTTACAAATCTCCGGAGCATTCAGGTGAGGGGTGGTGCACCAGGCAGATCATGAAACCTATGAAGGAACTCCTGCTGTGTTCTCATATCAGCCCCTTCAAACTTTCTGTTCACTCATACAGTCCCTAAAGCAATTCTTAGCAATATTGATCACATTCTCCTCATGGAATCCCTTATGTTTCTGTAGTTTTCATATTGTGTATAAAGTTTAATTCTGTCTCTATGGCTCCCTTATCATATTGAAAGCACAGCCTGTCCTCTCTGGGCAGAGCTCTGCTTGTGCCATTCCTGCTCTATTTTCAGACTGTGGTCTCCTTGCAGACATGTAATGAACTCTGCAGGTCCTCTGTATTTTCTCTGGATGAGGTCAATGTGTGAACATAAATGAGGGAGTGAGACGCTCTCTGCAAACTCTTTGCAAACTCTGTCGCCAATTCCTTGAATTTTGTCCACAGGTCATGTCTTTTATTATGGCTGCAGAATTCGATTCGTCTTTTTTTTTATATACTTAAAAGAACACGATATTGGCCTAGGTCAGCCTTTCACATTTCTATATACTCAGTTCAATCACACTGACCGTGGCTTCCTGGGGGTTGTTAGGGAATGCATCCAGTAACTCCTGTGGGGGGTTGAGAGGTCGAATATATCGTGTGATGAAGACCGTTTTTCCATTGAGGTCTATGACAGTGGTTATGACGGGTCTGTCCGGATATCGCTGGGCTGCATCCCTCTCAAATCTCTCTGAGGCCTGAAGTAAGTGCTCATCCTCCTGGCTGTCAAACTGCACGACAAGGTCAAAACGTAACTGCAGGTAAATACAGGTCAGAACTATCTGAATTACTCAATACTTCATTTGAGTGATGTGGTCATGAATGGGTGAATTAGGTAAAAAAAGGTGATTCTAATGAGTGTCCTTATGAACTTTTACCTGCAGTTCCTTTAACTAGTGCATGCAGCAGAGCAAAATCAAGTCAGTGACAAAAAGGCAAACATAAGGGAAAATGAATATTTTAATATGGAAGCTATTTGGTCAAATACATACATCTATATTATATGAACTAGATTTGACATCAATGTTAAAATCTGAAAAAATAAATAAGTAAACAAGGATGCTGATTGAAAACTAGACACAATCCCATGCTTGAGGTCCCAGACACGACTCACCTTCTCCCTGATGGGCTCCCCAGGCACAAGCTGAGGTTCAATGGTGATGAACACTGTGATAAATGCTCCCTCGCTCAGGCTTCGCATATCATAACCACCATTAGTGCCATGGCTCCGCTCCTTACTGTATCCCAGCAGCACTGCCGGTGTGTTCACCTTGAATGTTCCATCAATCTGCCAGATGGTCAAAAGAAGAAAAACAAAACAAAATTAGCCGATGGGCATTTTGGTAAGGCCAAAGCATCCGTTAACACACAGCAGAGGTGGGACCAAGTCATTTTTTTGCAAGTCCCAAGTAAGTCTCAAGTCTTTGCCCTCAAGTCCCGAGTCAAGTCCCAAGTCAAGACAGGCAAGTCCCGAGTCAAGTCCAAAGTCAAGACTGACAAGTCTCAAGTCAAGTCCAAGTCCTGCAGTTTGAGTTTCGAGTCTTTTCGAGTCCTTTTGATCACTGAGTAATAATATATTTACACAGATCATGTATGCTTTAAAATCTGTATTTATTTATTAAAACAAGTGCAATTGAAATTACAGAAAAAAAATTGTGCCAACATTGCACTTCCCTATTGCACTATTAACCAGTCATTTTTTAACATTTAACTCATATTTTGCAAGAATATTCTTCATTTTAAACCACTCCTACAGAATGAACACATTTGAAAAAACAAGTGCAACTGTAATTATTTGTACAAAAGTGCTAACAACATTGTCCTGTCCTGTGTTTATCTCACGTCATATTGTCTGTGTGTGTGTGTGTGTACATGTGAGAAACATAACAAATACTTGAACATAACAATGAACAGGGTTGTGCTTTTTATATGTCAGGGCCCTATGCTGCATTGTATTTGCAAAAGACCACATTGGCCAAAAGTCTGTCAGTCATTTGTGCACGATGTGGACGTAGTATGATTCCACCCAGTGCCGCTGCGAGCCATTTTGGTGCCCTAAGCATAACTCCTCTATGATTACGGTAAATAATCATCAATAAGTACAAACAAGAATAGTCAATCTTCTTTGACTTTTTTTGAGCAATTTAATACATCTCTTGTTCTGCCTTTTTTGTGATATACATGTCTAAAAGGTACCTAATATTTCTATACTGAAATAATATCGGCATTATAATTGTAAGCTAATTTATTTAATGCTGTTATTGTTGAGGGTTGATTTGTATTTCCGGTTTTAAGTGGGTTGTTGGTAGTGACTCTTATTTTGAAAGGGGGTTTTAAAGGAAGTGGGTGCTGTGATGAGTGAAGTTGTAAAATGAACGGAGAATAAGCGGGTGTGCTGTCCCGAGCGCATGACCTGCTCTCGTGTCCTTTGTCGGCTGAAGCCGGACTTATGATACAACCAAACGCTCGGCTTCATAATTATTATAACTATGATGATTTTTCAGTTGCTTTTTTTTTGGTGCCCCCTCAGGACTTGGTGCCCAACGCACAGCGCGCTCCTTAATAACATACTTTTGAATCTTTGTGTTTTGGGGAAAAGAGCAAGTCTTATCAAGTCAAACGGCTCAAGTCCAAATGAAGTCACGAGTCATTGATGTTGAAGTCCAAGTCGAGTTGCAAGTCTCTTTACAGTTTGTCAAGTCGAGTCTAAAGTCATCAAATTCATGACTCGAGTCCACACCTCTGACACACAGACACACACCCACTCATACATACATACACAAACACACACACATAAAATTAACTCTCACCCTTGACTGAGAATAAATAGTGCTGAAGGGAATCTTGACAGAGCCTAGCCAGTGCTTCTCTGCTCGGGTGTGAATCGATTTTCCGCCGTCTTTGTCACTCTAAAAAGTTAAATACAGCAGTTACAGAAACATGTTCTCGCATTAACACTGTGAATGAGATGAGTAAAAGATAAAGTCAGAGTAGTTTACTCACAACTCCAGTTTCATAAACCAACTCATCAAATATGCTGATGAAGACTTCATCTTTGGCTGACTGCAAGCTTGCAATGCTGTAGTCACCATTTGGGGCACTGTAGAGGAGAAGGCCAGTTTACAAATTCAAATTTCAAAATCCAACTCATTAATTTAAAACATCTAGACTCTTTTTTCTTGTGTGTCTCGCTGTGTTAGGTTCTTCACAGAGACATAAATGCTGTGCAGTCCCACATTAAACAGGACACCTGGTAGTCACCCTACATGAAATACACTGTTGCTCACCTAAATGGCAACTGGAGCTCCTCATTCCAACAGGGGTTTGGTCCATCTGCTGTGGTGGTTTGAAGTACTGTGCGCTGGAAGGAAACCTCCACAAATGGCCGCACTTGTACCTACATTACAAAAAACACACATGAAAGACATATATAATATTGATCATACAGATTAAATTGCTGCCAGATCTAGTGAAAAGTTTGCAGTGTATTATACCTCTCCGATCAGCCAGTCGTTGCCCTGGATGACACTCGGAGGTGATTGTCCTGGTTTACTAAAATAAAAAGCAAAGTTCAACATTACCTCCTAATCCTGCCAAATCATCAAAACCAAATCAGGATTTTCTTCGACATTTCTGGGGGAAACAAGGACTTTCATTCCCCCCTGCGGTACTCTCAACACGAGTGGGTGTGCTGAACACTGACTTGCTGTGGGGTCTGCGGACGGGAATGTCATAGGCCCGGATGATGTTGACCAGCAGTCTGATGTCTCCGTCTGACAGATTCTGGGCGGTCACCTTCTTCCTCTCTTTCCTCTGAGGTTTCAGTGGCCGCTTGGATTCAGCCAGCTTGAAAAGATTGATTCCTAGGATCCTGAGTGTCACAAGAAACGCCTTGTGTCAACCATTCAATTGAAATGGCATCCGACAGACTACATGAATTTATCTACCGATCACAAAAACGTTTTCATTGAGAGTGTGGGATTATTGCCACCAACACCTAAGCCCGTCCAGGTATTTGTAATTTTACAATCACAATAGTCATGAGTAGAGTGTTTATCTCCTGTGACCGCTGATGGCAAAGAAAGAGCTGTTAGCACATGGGATCAGTACAGAACTAATGCAATATTAAAATTGAGAATAGGACAACTCTTTTGTATCATAGCAAAAGATTAATACAGTTCAAATTATGCCAAACTGCTTCACTACTTAGAGATACAAATAGAGTATGATAACATCATTATAATTGGTTATGTGACTATATTATTCATTTATAATACATATCTCATCATAGATGATCTATGCATTAAAATATTTGCAAAATACACGAGGAACACAGAGTAACTACTGCACGAGTCGACTTGTTTCTACGGTGCTACTCAGGTTTCCAACTAAAGGGAGAAACAAAAACACATAGGGTGGGAGAAAAAGAAAGAAACTCTAAGCGCATACCCCGGACCTGCACCACTGTTAAAACGCAGAGCAAGAGAGCAGAAGGAAATTGGAACAGAAGACATTTTAACATTCACTTTCAATAATAAACAGCATGTGCCTCCCATCCGATAGCGTGACTGGTGTTGACGTGCATCACAATGTAGAAATCTACTCAGACGCCATCAAGGAATGAAGAACTCCCTTAAACAGTTCCAGAAAACAGTATCAGTGCAGTGTGGAGCTCAAGATCCAAAAGGCTGATGCAGCATTAAGCCAAATAAAAACAACGTACGTCACCCTGGGGATTTATAGGTGCCTCGTCAATCTGATAAATTGATTTAGCTGCTTATCCAACAGTTTATACACACTTTGTAACTTTTTAATTTGTTTGGAAAGAGGGAATAAGCATTAACATGCATCTCACAAACAGAAATGAATCCCATTTAGAAGACAGAGAGCTGGGATTTAAAAGTGAGACAGACTATTTAGTGAATTAATAATGCCCACAGGACTATTTACCCGATGCTCGGAATCTCCTCTTCGATCACCAAGTCAGACAGGAGGTAGTGATGCTTGGCAAGAAGAAATCTGTTGATGACTGATTCTCGGATCTGTGGGTAAATGCCAGAATATGTGAAGATATCATGAGCAGAACACTGAGGTAAAAACATGTTTACATCTGGTGTGTTTATTCACCTTATGAAGGTATTTGGCAACTAAAGCTCTGTGTGAATCCAGATGTTCCTTAGTGTCAATAATCTCTCCATCCTTCAGTCTCTTTTCATACTCCTGCGATAATGTTGAGAGAAAAACAATTACCTCATAAGGAGCAAAGATATCCTCTTTTTGCCATATCCATAACATTCTATGACGTGTAAATATTTGGAAGGCTGACCTGGAACACTTTATCAGGGACCTCCCTCTCCAGACCAGGAACACATTTGTAACTTCGAAACTCTGCAACTTCTTGGTTCCTGAGCCTGAGCAGGCGAAATCTTTTTGACCCCTCCAACTCTTCATCAGTCACAAAGTTAAACTCCTCCTGGAGCTGCTCTAGTCTGAAGTAATCTGGAGCTGTCACCTCTCCACTTCTGGCCACCTGGTGAACCAAAGTAAGAAAGTTACAAAAATGAGAAACTTGAATTCTCCAGGATCATTGAGATGTTTGAACAGCTCTGTGTTGTGGCACCCACTTTTAGCAGCTGCATGATAGAAGCATTTTTTGGGTCGTTGGGGTCCAATCGTGACTGCGTGGCCCATTCCCCAATTTTTTTCATGTCATAGAGTCCAGATGCCCCGATAGATGTGACAGCATCAAGACGGCCCAGGCCACTAAAACAGAGACAGGGAGTGAAAGTGTTCAAACTAGTGACAGGGATCAGCTGACCCATCAGCTGATGTGGGATGGAATAGAGATCTGCTGCTGACAGACGAAGCACTATGACTTTGTGACCTGCATGAACCCACTACTAATTTTGACTTCACCATGTCATCTCATGAAAGGGCAAGGCATCGTGTTAATGTCACAGTAAGTGCGTGCAATGACCAAACTGTCAAACATAACCACAAGACCACCAATACTGCATTAGAAGTGATATTACCTGTGTATGCCAGCAGGTTGTTGAGACACAGGAGGGGCGAGTGGTACATCATCCTCCCCAATACCCCAGGAAACACAACAGGAGAGTTTACCAGAGGTCAGCAGGGTCTGTTTGTTACTCCCATCAGGCTCGAAGGACAGGGGGACATCTGACAAGCCAGACACAGACAGACAGACAGACAATAAATAATGTGTTACTGAAAGGAAAGGCATTTTTGAGCCACAGTGTTTCATATCTGAACAGTCGTCAAGTGGAGACATTTACCACTTCCAACTCCTTCATGGTCAAACATCACTCTCTGGTTGCTGCTGAACTCGAATTCCTCAAGAAGGACGCTGCCCGTTAAGACAGAAGGTTCTGGCACTGGGACGAACACTTGAGTCAGGAGGGAACACGATGATCCAAGCTCTTCAAACACCTGCCCGCAAACCGTGCACATATGGAGATGGTGAGAAAAGAAAACTTCTCCTGGGGCTATTTATCAGCGATAGAACACGTTTCTGTACTGTACCTGCAAATTGATGCTTTGAGGACAATTGACTATCTTGAGGTTGAAAATCTGACCAAAGTGCACTCTGAAATCAGTGTTCAGGTAGCGGCTGTCAGTTCGGGAAACTTCTTTGCCATTGTACAGGATCTTGATGAAAAGAGAGCGTTTTGCAACATCTTCTCTTCGAGCTACTTCAGCCCTACAACAAAAGAGAAAACAAAAGCATCCACAGTGAAAGTGCAGTCCCTCTTTGAGTGTTATCATCTTAGTTTGTAAAAATACTTGTGAGATATCTGCCAGTGAGTGAGATAATTTTCCTATTTTAAAGTACACAGGAAGTTTATCATGTGACAACGAGAAGAAGTTAGTTAGATGTCCTCCAAAGAAGGTAGTTAGGCCCGTTGGCAAGATACCTTTGATCGGGACTGGTTGCCAAATGTCTTTTCTGATGGTGGCCAGTCTCAGCCAGTGACATAATAACAGAATCAGGAGAATCACACTTTTAAAACAGCATAACACAGATTAAGTAGGGCTCTAGAGGTCAGTGCTTAAGCGTTACAGTGTGCAGGAGTAAGGTTACCAGCCACCAGGTTACCAGCTACCACTCAAAGATTATGCCTGCCATTAATACCCAGCTCAGACTCACCACTTCACTTGTCTAGCTATCAAACCTGGCAACCTGCTCACCCTCATCGGCTGCAGCCATCTCTCCCTCTCACCTTTGTCTCCTTGCCTGGCTCTGCTTATCATTGGAACCCACTGACTTGGCTCTCTCATCACAGCACAGCTGCATGAGTCTCATTCAGACTCTCCTGACTCCTCTCTCTCTCTCTCTCTCTCTCTCGCAGGCACAGACAGCTGTGAACGCACGCACTTTTCACTTGTGATCGGATCACAAAAGCCACATGTTAATACTTGGTGTGAACTCAGTTATACTAAAGAAACTTTTTCAACACAAATCCAATCTTTAACTATGGCAGAATCTGTGTGTTCAACTTCAACTTCAACAATAGTTAACACTGAGCATGCTCCCATGATCCCAGATAAGAAACAAGATATTAGTGTTATAATTTTTTCAAAATTAGACATCATTGCTTTCAGATGATCAAAAATTATCAAAACTGTTTGTGCTTATTGAGTTCATAGGGCCAGGGATAATTTTCTCCTGCTATCACATGCTTAGTATAGTTATAAATTAGAAAACAAATAACTTTCAAACAACCTTCAATGCATCGCAATGCGAATCGCTTCGGCCAATCTTTTCCGGCAGAAGCATTAAAGTAAAACAAACTATGCTTGCATCCTTTGAATTGTTAAATAAAATCTTTTCTAAAAAGGTGAATCTGAATCAAAGTTAAAATCTTCTGTAAGAAACCCAGACTTTCTCCATGATTGTGCACCGACCTGGGGCAGAGGTCATTGGCCGTGATGTTTCCAGATGCATGCAGCTCAGGAATCAGGATCGACTCTCCTGGTTTCCTGCGTATCCTGAAAGCTTTCTCTCTGACTTGCTGCTCGATAGTGTCAAAGTCTGGCCTCTCGGGAGGCTCTGGCTTTGGACAATCTTCTTCCTCAGGTCCTTCTGATTCACTCAACTCCTGGTCTTCATCTTCTTCTGTGTCATCCTGTAACTGGCCCTTCTTCTTCTTTTTTCTCTTCTTCTTTTTGGCTTTCTGCAAAGAAAGAGGTATAAGTGTTGGTATCACTATATTTTCATATTCACACAGTCAACAAAGCCATGCAGATTTGTTCTATAAGCTTAAGATATTAATACCCTTTATTAAAACAAAATGTTTTTGCAGTAGAATGCAATATGTTCAGATGTCCCTACCCAATCCATGCAGATAAATATTTAATAGTTAGGCACCTGTTTTCTTCTTGAGAGCTTCCACTCTGCCAGTTGTTTCTTGTACTCTGCCAGCTTTCGTTGGTAGTCCTCCTCACTCTCAGCCTCCAGTTCCACAACTTCTGCAGAGATTTCCTCCTCATACACCTGCTGATCTGAAGCCTGGTCTACATTCTCTCTGGAGCAGATGTGGAAAACACAGAACATTAGTTACAGGATTACAGGAATCGGTGATTAACAAGATAAAAGATACATTATCCAGTAGGCATTTGTAGGGGAGGGGTAGTGAATATTGGAATCACATTGTATTTGGTTAAAATTTAAGAGCAGTACTTTCTGAGGAAGAGCTTGTAGGGTGTGTTGTTGAACTTCTGGAACTCTCTCAGGGCCTTGATCTCCTTCCACACTTTAATTATGTTCTTCAGCAGAGTCCGGTCTTTCTCCTGCTCGCTGTCTCGTAGCTGCCGAGTATTTCTACGGTATTAAGAGGGACAAACATGCAGCAGGAATATTGATAGTCATAGTGATTAAAGTAAAGTAGAGATAGATGTCTGGACAGGATGGGAGAGACAAGATCTGGGAAACTCACCGAACCTCCAGACTGTAATCAGATATCCTCTGCTGCATGGCCTGAGTGAGACTCTGGCTGTCGTGGATCTCAAAGATATTCCGCAGTGCGCTCCTCAACCCATTCAACTGCAGTGGACAGAAAAGAACAAAACACACTCGATTTGAATATGGGACCTCTTTGAATAATACGTTTTAAGGAAGAAAAATGAAGGACGTTTTATAGGATTGGTGACATTACCTTGTCACTCAAGTGTCCTGTCAGGTTATTGTGCTGTCTGGTGAGGTACTGGTCGTACAGCTGAGCTAGCCGGGCTCCCAGGACATGTTCGCGACTGAAGAGTGGGTGATGGGAGAAGATTAGCCCAGAAACATCCACATCAAGTTGGTAGTCTCCCTCAGGATCAGCTGTACCAGCTATGTACATATTTGCATACTTGGACTTTATTGCCTGGGGAATCGAAATCATTGTCACTCATTCAGTATTTTGAAAAAGAATGATCACATTGAAATATATTTAGCACCTGTGTTTTGTTTGCATGAATAAACATAGATATCCTTAGATCAGATAAGAAACCTTTCGAAGCAAACAGAAGATTTAGCTCTGGGTACACACGCACCCCTATACAGATATAGCAACAGCAGAGGTGTCGAACTGTGTGACCAAATGGGTTTTCAATAATAAATGTAGATCTTTGCTGCTATTTAGTGACTCTGAAATATGTTGCTTCCTAGTGAGGAGCCTTTTTAGGGGGTCATAAAAGATTTAGATTTGGTAAATGGATTTGGTAATTAAAGTGGGAGTCAAAGCGGGCATGTGTCTGACCTTTCTGTATACAGTTTGGAGAGCAGGGTCCAGGTCCTCCTCCATGAGGTATAGAGGGGGTCTTGTGGATGATTCCTTAATGGGGTCTGGCAGAGCCATGATCCTGCCATCATCTCCGATCCACTTCTTGCCCTTGATAAATTATAAGAATTCAAATGCATTTTAGAGAATTCCTGGAAGGTTTAGAGGCAGTGACATAGTTAAACGGTCTATTAGGTTGGTTGAGATTACCTCCTCCATTTTTAAAATTCGGTTCTCCATAATGTTCTCATTAGTCTGGGCCAAAGGGGGCCTTTTTCCCACATACAGACCCTCATCCTCAAGATAACGGGGCCTCATGTTTTCAGGCAGTTTAATGGATGTTGGCACTGTAAAAACAATAAATAAAACATATAAATATATTGATTATCCTGAACAGAATATTAAAACTGAAATATCAGTTTTGAAGAGATGTAGGTGCTCATCATGTGGTTCAGTGCATTAGAGTACCTGGTCGAGAACTTGGCGTAAAGAAAAGCTCACGTTCGCTCTCTCTCTGGATACGTTTTTGATACCCGACATACTCTGCTTTCCTCACTTCCAGGAAGTCTTGGGATGACTTTTCAATGAGGAATAAATCTTCCTCTTCACCTCGAACCAAAGGAACTTCTTCGCTCTGAGGCAGGACAAAGAATGTGAGTTAGACAGAACCTACGTTTCGTGTGGAAATAATTAGGAAACACACATACACATGGAGAAAGATGACCTGAGGGGACACTATGAATAGAGGTCTTAATTTGAACTGAGCCTAATATACTTTGTGAAGTTGCAGTTTCTGTGATGTTCACACAATAAAATAAAAACTCAACAGATTATTGGAGAAGTCTACCCTACATGGGACTACTTTCTTACAATATTGTTGGCGTCTTCATTTTCATCCTGATGATCCTCATCTATGTCACCATCTTCTTGATCTTCAGCTTCATGTCCCTCTTCTTCGTCTCTGTCCTGGGTTGTTTTATTTTGTTTTTGTCTTTTCCTGTTAATCTTCTCTGTCTCATGTTCTGGATCTGGCTCAAAGTTGAACGTAAAGAATTTGTATGCTTCTTCAGCAGTCGGGAGTCCTTTTTCTGCCTGCATTTGAAAAGAACAAATCAATACAATGATATAAATGAATGGTACATAAAGGATTGCAGGTTTTTCCATGTCTTACGTGTCTTGTTGCGTCTCGTGACTGGACCCTGTTGCTAATGTCTGGAGGGACATTATGTCTTCTGGATTTTTCTGGTTCAACCTGTAAAACACTGGGAGTTAAATAACATCGCAGGGTTGTCACACAGCTGTATAATCATGGATGGATTGAGGAACACACTCACCTCTCTGTCAAACCTTGTTATAGTGTGTCTGTCTCTAAAGCTCTGTAAGCGACTGGCTGGCTCTGGGGAAGCGTCCTCCTGCTGAAGGCTCTGACCTTTAGACTGAAACAAAAGAGGCCATTCATTATGCGTTGACACTTTTCTTCAAGAATTAGGAATTTCACATTTGTATCCAAAAAATTGATTTACAAGCACTATCTTTTAAATTCTTATTTAAACCTAAAAGCTGATTTATGTGGAAAATATTTAATTGGAGTTACCATGGCGGCTCTCAGCCTCTCCTCCAAATATTTTTTGACAGAGCTGTCTAAATGTTGAGAGCCAGTAGTATGCTGCATTTCTGAGGAGAGACATGAACAGAAGCACATCAAGAAACAACAATTAAACATATAACTTCAGTATTGTAAAGAAATAAGTAAAGTTTATCGAGAACAGTGCCGTAAAGAGCATAAACAAAAAGTGAACAAAACGACCAAAAAAGCTACATTTAAGCAGTATGTGCAACAAAAACACTTTAAAATATGCATGACAGGGATTATCAAATCTATTTACTGAGGGATTAAATTGTCTGTTTGTTATACCCAATTTTGACATTATGTTCTTCATCAGCATCTCAGATTCGTTTACAAAATATTTCCAAATTTCAGTGTCATTTTCTTTCTTTTTATTTAAATATAGTTGTTTTATGGCTGTATTTTGAGAAATGCAACTCAGCATACTGAGGCATCAGGTGAGACAGATTCATGGAACACCTACCTCTCTTAGAACCAGTTGGAGGTCTGGAACCAACAACTGGCTCTGCTGCCTGCTCAGCTGATCCCTCATTTTCACTGTGGTGCCTGATGCTGGATATCTCTTCCACTTCATCGTGGGACTCCTGGGCTGAAGACTGCTCAAGCAGCTAATATTTAGCAAGAAATGCAGCAGCGATTAGCACTTTGTGTCAGAGCTCTTAAGTGGAGACAGTTAGAGGATCAGGGAATGAGAATTGACAGAGTGCCGTTAAAAACACTCCTTCAAGCTTTATGCTTAGGTTGCCATATTTCACCCCAAAAAAAACAACATTTAAACACAAATAAAGCTAATAATAGATTAACAAATACAGCTTTCAGAGCTAAATTTAAACACCAAACGAAGAAAACATGCCAGTCAGAATGGAACAAACCTCACCAATAGGACAACCTACAAATCCTCTTCCATATACTCATGGAATTTTTTAACATTAGTTTTAACTTGTACAATGTTAAATTTCCAGTCCCTTTGCACAATTCTCGAAAAATTGCTCATTTTACCTGGACACAGTGATTCTGTGTATTGGTTAAAACAGTTATTGTTTATAAATGAATTTTTCCTGTTTCCTCAAGCTGATTTCCTCTCAATCGAGTCCACTTTGGATACTGTTGGGTAAGAATATGTTCATTGGGGCTTTGTCCATAAATTGGGCAGTGAACCAGATCTTTACATTCTAGTGATTAAAACCTGATTGGGTTAGTTCAGTGTTCATTTATTGTATAAAACCAACTCTTAATAGTTGATAGTTCCCTCTATGTAGTAACCAAAAGTGGTGCCAAGGTTCTACCACTCCAGAGTAGGTTTGTATCATCTGCAAATACAATCACTTCTAATCCTTTGGAAACCATACACATACGATGAATTACCTTTGTTTTTCGCCTCCGTCTCTGCTCCTTGAATCTGCGTTTCAGTGTCTCTCCCATGTCTTCCCCACTGTCTTGGAGTTCCTGGTGATGCACAAGCACAGACACAGTGAAGAGAGACAGTGACAGCAGAACTGCCTCACTGCTTATTAGCTCAGATAAGCTGGAAGAGGGGGGGAGATAGTGGGGATGAGCTGTGGAGCAGCCTGCAGCACACAGGAGGGCGACTACAGCTTACTACCGTCTACAGAACACACACACACCAACCTTCATCGTGGTTGGTCGTTTCCCTGCACCCGACTTGGACGGAACCAGAGCCTATCGGGTATAATTATATGAGCTAAAGAGTTAGCACCTTCAATGTGGGTCTGACCCGAGTCTCTTATGTTGTGGAGGAATCTAGTTCATTTCAACTCAGAAAGATGGCTACCATCAGTGCACAGTAGACAACTCAGACTTCATTTTGGGTGTAACTTTACCTGGACGTCGTCCTCATGTCGGTTTTTTACCAGAGTATCTTGCAGAGCACGTCCCTTCTTCCGCAGCTTCTCTCTAATGTCGCTGGAACACAGAGGTACTTTTTAAACAGAGCTAAAGCCAGTTTAGCTTTGAAGGCTACATTTAAGGGACGCTCAGCTAACGTGCGAGGTGTTTAATAAAGAAAACCGAGTAAACATTAACCTTGAGGACGCCAGGGTGACGGTGGTAGTTCTTCCCAGCTGGCGGGTCCTCTGGGGTCGTGTCCGGTCCGGAGTGTAACTTCACACAGAGTTAGAGAGATGTCTCTGTCAGCACAAGCGTTACCGCTGCCTAGTAACCACATAAACTACAGCTCAACCCACCCTGCTAAGAATCGCGGGTGCAGACAACCTTGCTCTCTGCAGTGTTGGCTTCCCATTGGTCCGACGCATTGAGTCGTTCACTACGGTGTCCGAGAAGAATCAAATGCACTTTTCTATGAACTTGTCCCTGCTGGTTGAGCATCATCTATAACACGCAGATAATTGTATATGGTGATTTAAGATATTCCTAACCCCACAGCAAAAGAGTTTGGGCACGGATTTGGCCCACAGCACACTCTTCCCACGTACCCAACGGAATGATGGAACTAGGCCCGTCCGCTCTTGTTTGATACGATACGATACGATACATTTATTAATCCCACACACATGCACAGACACACTCATGCAAATGGGGAGGAATTTGTCCTCTGCTTTTGACCCATCTGGTGAACACAGCAGGACACACAGAGCAGTGGGTAGCTATGCACGGCGCCCGGGGAGCAGATGTTGGGGGAGTAAGGTGTCTTGCTCAGGGGCACTTAGACAGTGTGTAGGGAGAGTCCTCTTGCCCGATCTGGGCCACAAGTGAGTCATAGCCATGCTTCTGTCAACCAAAATAGGATTTTTTTGGGTCCTATTTGGAACATATTCACCATTTACCACATTTGGTTTTCATTCAAGTTAGTGCAACTTTAGGCTCACGTCAATTTTTTTGCAACAATGAACCTGAATCTTGGATACAATCTTTACAATTGAAACAATTACTTTTTGGATTCTATTGAAGGTTTATATATTGTGTACAACTAATCAAAGTGTTAAATTTGTCTGTATGCATGTTATTACACATTTTAAAGATGAAGATTAAAACACTGAATGGCAAACTATACCCCTATTTTCTCAGGATTTCCATGTTATATAAAATAATATATCAAGATTCTACAACAGTTTGCTTAACTGTTTTGACCTTTCATATCATATTTCACAATTTTTTTGTATCCCTAATGTTTCAGTTTGTCTTTTTCTAAAGGAAACCAAGCTCTCTATATAAAAAACGTTTATTTAACATATTAACTTTATTTAACATATTAACAAAACAAATATATCAGATACTCATTCAAGCTTTATCAAATTATATAATCAGTAGATACGTCTCTGCAGTAATAGTAACAGTAGTACAAACGTTTGTATAAAAATATAGCTCGACCATAACATATGTGTAATAACACTATGAAAACAACAGTGACTAGAGTTTTTTGTTTTTGTGTTGTCCTGGTTTCACGAGTAGTCCTCTGCCAGTGCGTCAAAGTAGTTTGTGTCAGCATAGAGAAGGAAGCCGGAGAACAAGCTGTCAGCCCAGCTAGGGTCTGCAAATAAACCGTTCTGGTCCTGGTAGAAGATTTCCAGCCACACCTCATCTTCTGGGTTCAGGGAAATCACAGTGGACCCAGAGGCCACGTCATGATTTCCTGTGTTGCCATCAAAGGTTTTGATGCGAAACTGGCCATTCTGCACCAGACCAATAGCCAGGTGTTTGTTTGCCAGTGTAATGTCATATGAGAAAAAGTAAACGCCAGGGTATGCACAGATAAACTTGCCCGTCTGTGGGTTGTAGTGTCCGCCCTCATTATAGAGGATTTTATTGAACTTGATGGGGGTCTTCTCTAATGGGTAGCTGCTGGTGATTCCCACAGAGAAGGCCGATTTAGGCAGCAGGCTGCCACATCTGCAGACTCCTGCAGTGCCGCGTGGCCCTTGTTTGCCCATGTCCCCTTTCTCTCCCTCACGGCCCAGAGCACCGGATGGGCCCACATCTCCACTCGCTCCTGTAGGGCCTCGTTTCCCTGCAGGGCCACGGTCACCTCGCCCTCCAATCTTACCTGTTGGGCCAACCCTGCCCTTCCACCCTGAAAACAAAAAATCACATTGACGTCATTATTGCTGAAGCCTCACCCCCTATGAGTTTTTGTTGTGCACTTGTTGAACTAGACAATGAGAAAATACTCAATGGAAATACAACTCCCCACCGTGTGTCAAGTGTTAGGTTATGCGTGGAACACAGCCACTTTGACATTGTAACAGCACGCATTTGGCTTATATCCAGCTGACTACATCGTCAGAGTAAATATCCTGGAGCTAGGAACACTGTGAGTCACCATATGTGTGTGCCTAGAAGTGTGTGACGTATTGCACTTCCCGAACCACAAGTGTTGGACAATTCTTGGCTTTTTCTATAATGTTATGTGCCTACAACTGTCCCACGTATTGTACATCCCTAACCACAAAATTTCTAGGCGTTTTGCTATAATGTAAAGTGCCTATAAGTGTCCGGCTCATTCTGATTGGTCGGGACATTTCTAGGCATTTGTGTGTTAATGTAAAGTGACTTGAAGTGTCCGCCTCATTCTGGTTGGTCTGGACATTTTTAGGAATTTTGCTATAATGTAAAGTGCCTAGAAGTGTCCGGCTCATTCTGATTGGTCGGGACATTTCTAGGCATTTGTGCTTTAATGTAAAGTGCCTAGAAGTGTCCGGCTCATTCTGATTGGTCGGGACATTTCTAGGCATTTGTGCTTTAATGTAAAGTGCCTTGAAGTGTCCGGCTCATTCTGATTGGTCGGGACATTTCTAGGCATTTTGCTATAATTTAAAGTGCCTTGGAGTGTCCGGCTCATTCTGATTGGTCGGGACATTTCTAGGCTATTTGCTTTAATGTAAAGCGCCTTGAAGTGTCCGGCTCATTCTGATTGGTCAGGACATTTCTAGGCATTTTGCCTCAATGATAAGTGCCTAGAAGTGTCCGGCTCTTTCTGATTGGACGGAACATTTCTAGGCATTTCGCTATAATGTTAAGTGCCTATAAGCGTCCGGCTCATTCTGATTGGTCGGGTCATTTCTAGGCATTTTTGCTAGTCCCAAGTGTCCCAAGTATTGCAGATCTTATTACTGAGAGATTTATCGACCTGCATTGATGATATCATTCCAATATTTCTGCTGGAAGAAACATGCACAGGCCATCACAAATCATGGCAATATTTAGCCACTTTTACCCAATAAAATACTTACATTCTGGTTAATCTAAAAACAAAATGAGAAGTATACTAAGCGGTGAGCAACAGTTTGATAAACTGAAAGTGTTGGAACAGGGTGAAAACATATTGTATATAGTTGGAGGCCTTTTCATCTTTCCACGTTCAGCCGGTGCTATTCTAAACAGATCGTATAAAGCTTGTCTTCCACCTTTTAAACAACAACATTAATAGTTCAGGAAGCAGTTTTAAGTTTCCTGTGCCAGCTTTTCTCTTGCACAAACTGGTGGCATTTGTGTATTTGTACACATGAACTGACACTTTATCTGTCTAGGCTTCATATTGTACCTGTTTCTCCCTTTTCTCCCTTTTCGCCCTTCCTGCCATCTCTGCCATCTCTTCCTGGGATACCCACATTCCCATCTGCTCCCGGGGGCCCGGTGGCACCAGGTTTGCCAGGCAGTCCCGGTGACCCGGGGACACTGCAGATAAGACGTGGTGCTCCTTTCAGCTTTGTCTCAAACAGCTGTCCAACGACACAGTGGAACAGACACACAACCCCCATTGACAGCCACATCTTCGATTCTGTGAATAAAAACAACAATTTCAAGAGAATTTTACCTACTTCTAATTTATCTTTTGGAAAAATATTGCCAGCCCCACAAACAGTCTCTGAACAGAGATGAGATCATGTTATCAGTTTTCACAATGCTGTGAAAGCAGTCTTAGGTATGGTGTCAAGTACAGCATGAGGCCAGATGTTATTTTTGTAACTAGAAACAATAGCTTTTGGAATCAGTCTTGCATGCTGATGTTCTCATCCACAGCTAAATTGCACGTGAGAGACCCTGAATGAAATTCTTTATCACTGTTCCAAGTCTTTTTTGCAAAAACATTCCCCAGTCATGACACAACATCCAGCACAATCCCTATAGGGGAGTGTAATTGTGAAGCAAGCATGAGCAGACAGAGGTGTTACACATTAATGTTACACAAAAAGAGAGAGTCTAATCATGTGTTGCTGTCTTTTATAAAGAGAAAGACACTATCAAAACTTCATTTGAAAACATACTGGGTATTAACACTTCACACTTCACACATACTGGACATCAGAAACTTGATATGAACATACACTGGACATCACCGACTTCATATTGAAACACTATGGACATCAAACATTCCATATGAACATAAACTGGACATCAAACAGTCCGTATGGAAACACATTGGACATCAAAAACTCGATATGGACACATACTGGACATTTAGCATTCCATATAAACATAACCTGAACATCAAGCACTCCATATTGACACAAACTGGACATCAAATGCTCGATATGGAAACACAATCAACATCAAATACTTGATATGGACACATAATCAACATCATACACTTGATAGGGACACAAATTGGACATCAAACTGTCTGTTTAGACCCCCATTGAACATTAAACCCTTAATATGGACACATTCTGGCCAAATCTCTTGGGGGAGTTCGAGCATGAAGAAAGATTTGTTGATTGGATTAGTAAACATGCTTGTTCTTTGCATATTTGCCCGTGTGGGCGTGAGAATGTTATTCCTGCATCTGCTCCTTGGCTGGCTGGCTGTCTCTGGTCAGAAGGGGACTTGGAACATGTGTGTCTTAGCATTGCAACTTGCTCTCCTTGTCATTACACATTAGGTTGTCTGTAACTGCAGGATGCCTGCAGATCAGACAAAATACGTGTCTACTACGCGATAAAAAACATGATGATAAACAGGACGGACACAAGCACTCCTGCACACCCACCCACACAAACACGACTGGAGCAAGCGGGACACAACAATTGTGTTTTTGATTTCAGGGTAATGTTCTGGTCACTGAGCCAGTGTGAGGTCCTTTGAGAAAGAAACCCCGCCCGCCAGTTCCACTCTGCAGCAATGATGTCAGCATAAGGCTATCATTAAAAAAAACACATGCACACACACACACACATGCCTGATGTGTGTGTGTGTGTGCATTCCTCAGGCATAGTGAGACACTTTTATTTGTGTGCGTCACTGAACATGAGCAGACACTGTGAAGGTGTTTCTCATTCATGTCAGACACATGTCTCAAAATGATTCCTGAGGCTCATCGTGGTAAAAGTTAGAAAAATAAGTGAGATTGTTTAGACGTCTAAATCCTTTAAAAGCGATTGTGTACCATCTACAGAATGTGAATATGTTTGGATAAATAAACACACTTAGAAGCCATGAATGTATATAAGACACATCAGAAGCCTCAGACAGACTGACATGTTTGTATTTAAGTTATAGAAGTCATACAGAGAAACTTAAAATCTTGTAATGTGGTGGTGTCCATCAGTTGTGAAGGAAGGAAGTTGTGTGATAGTCAACAAACAAAGCAGTTCTCTTACCCCACACCTGGCAGCTGTTCATCACTGAGTGTCTTCGTCCTATCTGCTCAGATCCGGGCTTACTTGATGATTCGAGTCCCCGATGAACATGTTTCTTTCTCTGCTGTGCTCTTGAGCGTCAGCGACACTGTGTTGTAGTGGAAATGCAGCAGCAGCAGCAGCAGCAGGCTTGTTTCACTCCATCCAACCCTTCCTGCTTCCACCCACCCGCAAACCCCTTATCCACTCCCTTCCCTGTGCCTCATGCACTCCCCAAGGCGAACAGCTCTGCCCCAGGCGAACACTGGTTGTGCATTCAGCGTGAACTCCCATTATGTCATGGATAAAGACTCCTTCCAGATGAGACATTTAGTGTAGATGTCAGCAGCTTGGCTCTTGAAGAATGACACTATTGAGTTATGAGAAGTCAGATTAATAAATGCCAGAAGTCATTTCTCATTTAATTTGACCTCAGTTGTTCTCAATTGTATTTCAGACATTGATCCCCAGATGGCGCCAAAAGTTAAGCGAGTGACTTTTACAGTTTTTCTCAGTTGTTAACACACAAAAAGCGAAAATTCTGCACAATTTGCACAACCTTCACTTCATGTACCAATCGCTCGCCCCAATTTGGCACTCCCTTATCTGCATTAGACTTTCCTTCTTTACACTCTGATGTCAATTACACATCACCTTGTTGTCAAAATACTACACACAATGTTCAGTTGTGGCACACACTTCTCAAGTATCAACCTACAACACACAATACTAAGATCTCTAACTATTCAGGTCTGTTGAGCAATTTGCAATCAGGACTGCAGCATAAAAGTGCCTTGAGCCTCTGTTTTGTTTGATAAACAAATGGAAAACGTAGGCCTACACTGAGTAATTTTCATTCATATGGTGTGTTCCATTTGGATGATTGTTTTTTCAATTTTGCACTTCAGTGTGCTGTAAATGCTTGGTAGTGTAAAGCAAATGCTTAGTTGTGTGTACTGAATATATGGCATGTGTGTGTCATTTGAAAATATGGCTGTGCGTACCAAATGAAAACACGAGTTCCATTTTGTGAACAGTAAAGAGATTTGATGTCAAAGAGTCATCTTGGAAAGGGGGTGTCAGATTTAGCATTTTGTGTGTGAGGTTTTCAGTTTTCTGTGTGCAGTTTTGAGAAAACTGTTATTGTTTCAAAAAACGTGTGTTAACAATTGTGAGAAACTGTAATCACACACAGTCAACACAGCCGTCAGGAGTGATTCAGGGTTCAGTGTCTTGGACACTTGGGCACACAAAATGGGGAGACTGGGATCAAACCACGGACCCTGTGGCAACAACCCAACCTAATTATATGTACCTTATCTCTCAGGAGTCACAGTTTGCTCCAGCGTGATCAAGTTACTACTACAAGAGGTCATAGCATAAAAAGCCAAAAAGCCAATGTTGTGCTGACAAAAAGATAAATAAGATGTACAACAAAGATCTTTACCACAAAGACAAAAGCATTCAAAAACACCCTGACTAGCCCTGGATTAATAAGCGTTTTGATTTAAATCTGATTTTAAACTGTTTCTAAATGTCGAGAGCTCAGATCTAACCAGATTCTTTGTGTGTGTGGCAAATCTCTTGAGTAAATGGGAACATTTTGTACAGTGTTACATCATTACATCTGTAATTACTGGAATAGAAAAATGTATAACCATGTGGTAATCCTGGTGGAGCACACATGTCTGTTTTTGCAGCAATATTGGGCATGCTACAAATAATGAATCAGGACCAGTCGAGAAAAAGAGAAACCACATGAGCCGGAGCCATGTTGTGCCAAACAGAATGGGTCTTTATTCAGGAAGTGAAAGAAAAAACAAAGATCGTAATCAACACCCCATTTAAATACAAAACCAACAAAAATAAAAATAAACATGATATTAATTTTGCATATCAAAGAACCATTCAGTAATAATTACAATCCAAACACCTCATAAACCACTTTTGTGAATCTCAACACAAACTCTGACTTAGAAATTAGTCACTTTAACGATAAAATTACAAATATTTAGCTTTTAAAAATAATTAAACTCAAAATAATATCTTAGCATTTAGCATCTTAAAATTATATATAGTGTATTTCGACATAAAAATACAAAATAAGACCAATGACATTTAAATGTGAAAAAGTATTCCAAGAAAGTCTGCTATTATTAAACGAAATAAAAACGTGGGATAAAACAAGATGAAATTAAATAGAAATATGCATGAAAAAGTCTCTCCTTTTGTTAGCAAAACACTATCCAAAATAACTACAATCATTTACATCAGTACAAAGATATCTGGATTTAAAAATAGTTGCAATGAAAAAACGGGGTTTATCTTTTCTGACAGTAAAAAATGACACTGTGGATCAGAAATCTGCAAAATATGCAATGAAAAAAATAAATCTGCATTAAAAAGGTTTACACTGTAGTTCTTACTTTTTATACAAACATTAGAAACAGTATTGCACATCACAACACAGATTCGAGGTTAGTCAGCCTTTCAAAATGTGTTATATTCAAGTTTCAGAGCATCTACGAGGACAGGCAGCTGGGGCCTCGATGCAACAGGGGAGAATCTCAAGTGTCTTCCAAGAATATGATAAAACCTTCATGTTTCCCTCCGTCAAATGAAACGTGTCATGTGTATCAAAATAAGAATCAGATTCTTGTCTTCTAACAGAACTTTTGGATATTATTATCACTTAGGGGGAGGGGGAAATAAATTGTATAATGTCCTATTCAAATAGAAAAATACAATCAAAATCAAATTTTTTTTTTTGTCTACAAAAATAGTGAAATAAATATGATTTTTACAAAAACAAAGACACATAAAGGACAAAGTAACAGTGTTCAACATAGAAAATAGAACCTCACGAGAACAGCACAAGTCAAGTGTTACAGGTGACGATATTCATGTTCGTGTCGGACACCATGAGAACTAAAGCCACGGGGGGGGGGATCTCTTACGTTCATGTGATTTACGTCATGGCCGGCGAAGTCTTTCTGACTCCCGCTCCTCACAACATCCAAGACTACATTAGTTAATATATTAGAAAATATTGGATTCTTTCTCTACCCATACAGAACACAGACAAATTAAGACCACTGCTTCACGCTACATCTTAAATAAGTAATCATGAAAAAATAAAAATTTAATAAATCATCTTTAGAATTATAAATAGGTGGAGGCCTCAGAGAATCCACATCTGCACTGAAATCACTTCAGGGGGTGATAAGGAGAAAAATGAGGGGGGTATATAGAAAAGTAGTGCATAATATATATTGTAAAAAACATACTGAAGGGCCAGTGATGGGTAAGTAGTTGACGAGAACAAGTTCAATTGTATGACTCAACTACAAGTAATAATTTCATAGGTTTTGTAACAGTACACACTTGATACCGAGGAGAACACACAAGGGCATGAAACACAAAAACCACGTCCACATGAGAGCAACACACTTGTACAGTACCTAACTGACGGCTGGGCCACCATCCTTACAGAAAGATTGTCCATAAATAGTTTGTTTAAGAGTACTTCAAGGGTCACGGTGGGAAATCGAACAGACGGACGATACAAAGAGAGGAGAGTTTCATATCTAGCACGCCAAGAGACCAAGTCGTATTCCTCTTAATAAAAGCTTGCATGGGGAGTTGTGGGGATACTTCGACTGGGCCGGGGAGATTCATGGAGCTGCAGCCACATAGCCCGACTGTGTCGAGCAGTTCAGTGAAGCGAACAAGTTCAAAAGATTATTTTTAACCCAACCTTCATCCCAGGCACTCTTCTCCCAGTTCAATCTCCCAAATGGACCCAGCTCTTTAGTTTACATTTGGTCTGCCTGTGCGACGCTGTGTCAGATAAAACCTTTGGAACCGCACGGAGACACAGGACGGGGAAGGGGTGAAGGCAGAGTCAAGTCGCTGTCGTACTTCTCCTACACTACTTCTGCAGGAAACTAAACCATAGCCTCAGTCTGAGCTAACAACAGTCACACGGCACAGGGACGACACACATACACAAACCACTGAACACCACTCTGTTCTCCATAGGGTTTTTTTTTCGCCACACAAGACACCATGTCACAAGATGATTGCGTCCACTATGTCTACAGTAGAGCCAATATCACTTTTTGTATCGATAAGTATGTAAACGGATCAAACAACAGATAAACACCAATGCATGCAAGTTTAAATATGTTTGTTTTTTTATTAAGCTTTGTCAGATTTTTTCCCCTCTTAGGCTTCTGTAATAGATGGTCATGCTACTGTCTTAATAATTTCTTTCATTATTAGTTTTTTTTCCTCCGTGATTTTCTTTCTCTCACCTTTATCCTACATGCTAGTTGTGTAGCTAAGCCTAGTGGCATAACATGCACTTGAACTCTTAGTGTTTGAGTGCATACTGGAATATCCTTTAACATGATTCCGATTTATAAAATGGCATTAAATATTATTCCTACACACCTATACATATATACGTATATATATATAGCAGCAAAGCTTCTGAAATAGCTTGTTAAGTATAAATGTTGAATACAGTCAGAAGAAACCAGATTTTGTATTTTGAGGTATCACTCTATGGGTCTGTGAGAGTGTATAAATTAAAAAAACATATTTTTTTGATAAGCTCTTTAACAAGAAGAAAGAGCCCACGGCCAAGTTAAAAAACAACCATTTGCTTTGCGGCAGAAATGTGTAAATTTTAAGCTTCCTATAATTTTGCTACCTTTGGTTAATGACCTGGGGCAGGCGTCAACATTAGAGAACTGAGGTTTTTCCCAGAAACAAGTGTGCACTACACACACTGTGCGGGGGGCTAGCAGCAGACAAACAGACAGACAAGCTGCCCCATGCAAAAACATTCCTGTTTCTACTTTAAATCTCACATACAAAAATAATAATGATAAAAAAACCTACAAAAATCAATCTCTTTTTAAATCTCCTCTTAGAAAAGATGAAAGTACCACAAAAGAGTTGTAGAGTTGTCAGAGCCTGAGATGTGAGGGGGGTTTTGGTGAAAACTGAGGCTTGTGGTGTTTGGCTGCTACAAAAGATATATAGATATATATAGTATATACTGTAGTGTTAAGTACTCAATTATACTGAAAGCTTAGGAGAGCATGAGAGGCAGAGCGCTGCTCTTTTTTGTTAGCCAGTGTTTCATTTCCCTTCCCTCTGACCGTGTCACCACTCGCAGCTCTAGTTCCAGCGGAAGTGAATCTGGCGGGGGCGGTCGGCTCCTTCTTTGACCAGGGGCTTGTGAAACTCCCGTCCGGCGCGGGAGTGAATGTTGGCCCAGCAGAACTCACAGTAGTACTGCAGACAGGTGACGTTCGCACAGAAGAAGGGAGCGAACTTCCCCCCACAGCGTGCACCCTGACACTCGTCGCAGAGCTGGTCGTCCAGCACGTAGGGCTTCACCTCCACCTGCACACACACACACACATGTTGGAGAGGAAATAGAGAGTGCATTATCAAATACAGTGAAAATACAATATACCCATGAAAGACCAAACCACAGAGAAGTAGAGAAGGGGGAGGAGGTTAATTCAGCCTTAATAAGCTTTTGATCACCAAAGCAACAAGCTGCTACCCGTCTGTGGTGATGCTGATAGCACACAATGACACACACACACACTGACAAATTAACCGTTATGTGTATCCTAATAAAACTAGGAACTACAGAAATTGGGAAAGAAAGAGGAGGCTGTACCCGCTTATCGATGTCGCCATGCTGCAGCTGGACGAATCTGGCGCTGATGGCCGCGATGTAACTCTGCTGATTGGAGAAGGCCACTCGTCCGGCTCCCTTGGGGTATTTGAGTTCAGGATCAGTGTCAATTCCCGCATAACAGACTCCACCATAGAGACGATCCATGATCATGGCCAGCTCAACTTGTTATAGAGGAAAAGAAACATAGAATAGATGTAGATGAGTGAAAAGGAAGCTGTGAGTCTGCGGTTGCAGATGGAATATCTCGGATGCTCGTGTCCCGCACTTTGAACATACACCTGATTATCACCTGCAATTTGCAGCATGTACATTATGTCCAATACAGACAATGAGATGCAACTGATTGAGAGAAGCAACATGAGTGTGGCATTACTTGCTCTCAGGGGACGAGGGACACCTCCCACAAAGATGGTCTTGCGGGGATCAAGGGGCTGAGATCCGTCCATCACAAAGTCACTGTCGCTCAGGTTCCAAGGTCGAATTTGCACCTGGAGGTAAAGTCAAACGTTAAATTATATCAGAACATTTCCAGTGAGTGAGCTTTGAGATTTGCAGTGTGAGCTGACGTGGTTTAACTCACCGGTTTGTCCTTTATAGTGGGACTGGAGACGCACAGGTAGAGCTTCCCATCCTCCTCCATGCAGGCTTCAATCAGAGCCTGCACTGAGCTCTCCTCCTGGAACAGCAGGAATGCGTATCCTAGGAAACAAACACACGCGGGCATCAATCATCCGACATACAGTGTGTTCTTCCCTCGGTTTATCAGTATTTCAATGAAACATCGCTTCACTTATCAGCAACATAGCCTCACACCATTCAAGCTACATGTAAATACTGTCCATCAACTATAAATGCATGCAGATGCCCAGCTACTTCTGCGAGTACCTTTAGGTGGAAAGTAAGATTTGCTCTCAGCTTTGTGCGGCCAGTCCACCACCAGGTGACCAAAGCGGCGGAAACTTGAGGTTATTTCATCTGCGGAGAGGAGGAAAAAGAAACAGTAGACAGGTGAGGGGATGAAATACGGTTGATGGAGCAGAAGGATCAAATACCAGCAGGACAATGCAATCAAAAGAGACTGGTTCTTGTCTCACCTTCATCTATGTCAGGGGGCAAACCTCCCACAAACACCTTGCGGGAGAAGCGCTCAATGCGTTCCCCGTTCTGGTGGGGGTAACCTCCGGGGGAGCCGAGGACTCCTGGGACACCCTGGTTGCCGTGGCCATCATCGAGGAGATTGTCATCAATGGGGAAGAGGGAGGAGCGGCCTGGTGGAGGATGAATAAAAAAGCAGGTGAGGATAAAGTAAAAGTCACATGTTCCATTAAATACTCACAAGCAGAAACACCCACAAACATAATGCCATAGCAGCACCTGCCTCCCTTTTGTAGAATGTGATATCTCTGCAATGTTATGGCTTAGTCCAGTAATGATAATAATCATGTGTCTACTTATATCGTAGCACTATACTGAGTGGTTGTGAAGCAGCAGCAGCTCACAGTGAGGGACATACAGTTTGGTTTACAGACTATGAGCGGAGTGGTAGATAAAGGAAGTGTGGAAAGACAGGCTGTGGAGCAGAGCTGTTAGTGACATGACTTAGTAGTTCGGGGACCCAGAGTGTTATTGTGTATTTGAAATACTTATGTTGGCTTTTCCTGCAATACAACTTAAATTCATAACACAGTTTGTTTTATAATGTCACTTTACTTATTTAACTTTTGATGACTAATTCCCTCCGACAGCTACTGACAAGCTTGTGTGATTGGCTGAAAGGTGAGTATAAGCGTAATAATTGAGAAGCTTCATTCTATTATGGAATTAAAGCAGATGTTCTAAATAAAGTTGTCTACAATGAAAGATATGTATATACGTATATATAATATTATTAATTAGTTCATAATTACTTTCACATTTTTTGGCATCGAATGTTGAACACTTCTGAGCGATATAGAGCAGACACACAACTGCAACAGTGCTTCCGATAAACGTGACCTAACCTGAAGCGTCATGCACATCTGGATACTAGAACAATACAATTGCCTTATAATTGAGTGTGGGTTTTTAACATGTATTATCTTTGGTTAACCAATGATAAATCACGGGGCAAATGAATGTATCACAACACTGCATAAAACTATGTGTTCATGATTTTGAAAATTATCTTAGTCTGACTCTGGTCCAGGCTGAAGGCCTCAGCAGTTTGGTGTCCAGTAAAGCAATAAAGCATGTCACAAGTGAAAAAGCCACAAGGAATAAAGATGCTGTAGGAAGCTGAATTTACCTCGACGTCTCCCATAGCTCCTGGCTGCATGTAGAAAAGTACAGAGTGCAAGTTTCAGCCGTGCAGACATTTCTCAAAGGGCATTTGTGATTCTTTAAACTTAAATCTAATCTAAATTTAAATCTAGCTAAACTGAGCTTGCTTATGACCCATGTAGCTTATGACCCAAAGCAAAATACCCTTTCTGTCAACAATACGTCTTCAGATAAAATTGACTTAATTGTTACAGAAAATAAATGTTTCCCTGCTTGATATAACGAAGCCTTTTTTTTTTTTCATTGAGCATATAAGATATAAGAGCAGTCACATTTGAGCCACTAGAAAAAAAACTCCTATTTTGTTAAGTCACTGAAAAGCCCTGGATGTCTTCTGTCATAAAAAAACAAGGCTCATCACAAAAACTGTTTCCTTCAGAAAACCCATGTGAACTGTTGATTCCTGAGTCTCGGGAGGAAAGGGCAAAGCACCAGACAACACCAGAAACCAACATAATGTGTTTATCTACAAACGCTGTCTGACCCAGATTTATGTCCCGCGGAGACTGTTATGAAACAAGATTATATTTTGGACACCGACGTGATCTGTCCACATACGAGGCTAAAGAAAGAGTCGACAATTACTCTGAGCAGTACTAATAATTTACATCTGAATGAAGGGGTCACTGTTTGTCTCAACAATCATGTATATACTGTAGCATGTACGGAAACACACATGTGAGCACTATCAGAAATCATTGTCGACCTCTACAGGTGTGAATTAAGAAAACTCTGGCAAAGCCTGAATTTAATATTCTGTATGGATTTGTTAAAAAATGAATAAAAATGATGATAGATTGTCTCTACACCAGACATAGCACATGTGACTAAGTGCGACCCTTGCTGTACCACTGTGAGTCTGCTGAGTGTGTCTAATGAGGCTAAAGAGCAACAGTGAACGTATCAGGAGAGCTGGAGAGATAGAGGGAGATGGTGCTAAGCGATAATTACCATTCAGCATGAGGAGGCCATCAGCCCCAGGGTGAGGACATCCCACACGTCCTGACGTGAGAAAACACACAGACAGAGATAGAGATGAGACACAGAGCAGATGGAGAGGACAGGGCGAGGCCAATGTGTTTACAAGAGAGAAAAAACACACACACATACACACGTACACATGCGTTCCCTTCTTACCACCAAGATTAACTTGATGATATAATGAGACAACAGTGGAAATTTAGCATCTCAGAGACGATATTTGTATTAACTCTGACACAGATTCTACAGACAAAACAAAATCCTGCCCTCAAACACCACCGTCTAACACTGTCTTCCCTGATTGTAGCACTAGATGGCACGGAGATAAACAGATTGTACTTAAAAAAAACTGTTGCAACCAACCAAGCTTTATTGGTTGGTATGTTTTCAATACAGTTTAATGCCTTTGCATCTGATTTCCAAATGCAGCAAATGCACCATTATGGTGTTTATAGAGCTGCTAGCCAGACTACTCTGGTGTGTTAGTTGTGGTAATGCTATAAATGGCCGAGCACCGTTCTCGCAAGTCCTCCCTCCCTCTCGGCTGCTCTTTTGGCTGTCATACACAGTGTGTGAAAGTGTGATCACATCTAAAATTAGTCAAGATCCCCCTCTCTCTGTTGTGCACACTGGCCCATGTTCTCTCCATCTGCTCCGGCAGGAAAAATATGAAACTCGCCCAAGAATGGAGGGCACAGGCCGAGTCCTGATTTCAGCAGGGTCCCCATGAAGATTATATATAACCAATCAAAAACTTGTTCTTATCACATATACACAAACAAGTAAAGGCTGTTTGCCAGGTTTGGTTTTAACACTTTTATAATTTCTGGGTTGTGTTTTAAAGTGAGAGTGTAGGCTGTAAATGAGCAACAAGCAGCCATCAAGGAAAGAGGAGGGTAAGAACATCGCAGTTATTTGACACTGCTCCTCTGATGTCCAGCAGCTGAGCCCAGGAGTTCAGGGCAGTGTCACACTACAGTGTGTCTTCTGCTTGCTACTGCAGTGAGAATGAAATTTTTTATTTTAACCAATGACTATTTCAGCATCTTTTAGTGAAAGATTCCAAGTCGTGTCAGGTTTGCTTGGGTCTAATGTGTCAGAAAACATCTGTTAACTAATTAAAGACATCCACAGCAATGAAAAGCCTCTCCTCGGCCTCCTCCGCCTCTAACACCGCTCCGTGTGCAGCCCAGGTTAAGTCGCCACAGGATCAGAGCAGGGAGGTCACGTAAATGTGCAGCTGGTGGCACAAGTATTAAGCTCTCAGCGGGGAGAAAATAAGCCGGTGTGTGGAAAGCCGCGCAGCTATGGGAGCAATGGGCCATTTCACCTCCCTGCATCGAGTGAGGCTGCAAGTTGTCGGGTTGCCTGTGCGCGAACATGATCACCCCCCCTCTGACCCGCTGCAAAAAGGGAAAGGGAGTCTTACCTTTCATTGGATCCTGCTCAGCTCGCATGATGTCGATCAGGGAGCTCTCAAGGGAGTGCATGTTCAGACTGTCGTACATTCTGGTGCGGTCCTATAAAAACACAGGTTTTGTATTTGAGGTTTAATATCATCAGCAGTCAGAACTGACAGGACAAACACACGTCATTATGCGTGTCTAATCTGTCACGTTTCTAACACACTTTTGTGATTTGGCTTATGAATAATAAAGCCTCTGAAGCATGCGTATTCGGCTTAACATGTAGGAGAATTAAGAGTGTGAGTAGCTGACGGATTAACATTCTTTCCATATTTATTCACTTTGGGGGTCAGAAGATATGTTTGTGAGCAGTCTATACGATGTATTCCCCCCTGGTTCTGAGGACTTGTTCCCAGAGGTCGATGGAGAGAGAATGGAAACCAAACCTGGGAGTGGCATTTAGCCGGAGAGCTTAGATGGAGGTTATGAGCTCATCAAGCCTTCCAGTGAGACAGTTATCCTTAACAAACAACTATGACAGACTCACACGGTTATACTCTAGTGACTAACCTACCACAGAGCACAGAGCCTACTGTACACAACCCAACATAATAGCTGTGTCAAGGTCAGTTCATGACACTTTGATATTGAAGGATTGTAGGCTGTGTCTGTGCTGTCTTCATATTTACTTTTTAAGCGGACTGAAGAACTGAGAAAGCATAGAAATACATCACTAAAACTGTGTTTCAATTAAGGCTTTGTTGGGAAAAATCATATAATTCCATAAATCATACTAGATCTGCACTCAGTAGGGCGCAAACCTCCACCAAGAACCAACAGTCCATTTATGAAACCCCATTTAAATTCACCAGATCCCGATCTTTACCGCAGAGGTAAAAAAAAACAGCTGACATCTACAGTTCTCAATCTTTAATGTGTCAGTTTTACTACATTACAAGAAGATGTTTTTTCTCATTCACCTCTAATAGCACTGACAGATTGTTTTAGTTGAATTATTCCAGGTTGGTAAATATCTTTCTCTAATATTTCTGCAAATACAACAGAGGTGAAGGGGATTTGAATTGAATTAATGAATGTCTGTTTCCTGTGACAGTGTAGCTTTAATTCAGGGTTAACGCACTGTTGACCCCGTCAGCAGAGACAATAAGATTACTAGAAAGTTCTCCAGTAAAAGAGGAGTCTGGTGAATAAGCAGAGTAAATGGGACATCGTTATCATATAATTACTGTTTTTGATACTAATAATTAATGTTGTTTTTCTACACTGTTAATAGTTATAACCAAAGGTATTTCTGTCTGGCTTGATACTGAAGGTAGCTGAGAAAATTTGCTTTTTTGTAATAATTTCTGTGAACTGAACCTTTAATCCAACCCAGGTGATCACTGTTATTTTAGCCTCTGATCATGTCTGTTTATGACAGACAGGTTTTTGAAAAAGACTTGGAAGAGTTCTCTAGTATTTTTTTATTTTATTTTATGAATTACAAATTTAAAGATTTATGAGATTTCACTCAGCTCCCTCTAGATGTACTATATACAACTTCCCCCCCCACGTATGCAGCAGATCCCGTGTAAACAGACTTTTATGTCTCAACTTGTTGGGCATGATGGTTGGATTAGAAGCTTTAAAACACAAGAACATTAAATGTGGCAGAGGGAATCATTTTGTTAGATGTATCATTTCTATCACTCTCAGAATGTAGGTTGTTAGGATGGTCCTATTTTGGAGAATTACTGTGCAATTATAATACATGTTAAGAAATCAGCTTTACTGCAGCTTTACTGGGAGTAAAGGTGACTCTCTCCTATCCTCGTACGTGCACCTCTGTGTGATGTTAAAAACATGACCCAGCACTGATATCTTACATCCACGGCCAGGCTTTAAACAGAAGGGAAGGAAGGAAAAGACTTGGAATCTGAAAAATTCTGGGTCTGACACTGTTTATGGAAATTAACAATCCATGGAGTCGGGCCTGTTTCCTGGAAAAGGAAGCGGTGTACTTCTTGGCACAGATACCATTAATAATTTGAGCTCATAGCAACAGCAAAACCAGTCACTGACACCATTATTTTGGTGATACTATTTCTTTAGTTTGGTTGAGTCACAGTAATGACTATCTTATCTATCCTATTTAGCTATTTTTACAGTGTCTATTACAAGCAGACACTACACTGGCAAATATGTGTCGAAGTTCTTAAACCTTGCATTATGCACTGTACTCTGTGGTATGCTCATACATACAGCTTTTGATCGACCATCTATATTAGAGAATTAAAGAAACATAAGAACATCATTTACCAACACTGTAAAAAGTACAATCAGAAATCATAAGCCACAGACAAATGTCCCACCGACAATGACACTAGGCTTCGAGGAAATAATGTGGCATTTAAAGCAATCTTATTCGATTATTAAATTGAGAAAATATAGTTCCTTACTTAAATAATCATGTAATTACCTCTGGGAAACAAGGTTTTGTTTTAACCTCTGTCTGTTTGTTAGCTAGTTAGCAAGATTACACTCCACTAGACAGATTTCCACAAAACCTGGTTGATGGGGTATGTATCAGGGGAGATTTCAAAACATTTTAGTGCAGATCTGGATCAGGGGCAGATCCAGGAATTAACCAATGCAATATTTTTACATATTCACTGATTTCCCAGGACATGATTTGTGGATTTTGATTAAAAACGTGGTATGTTTAGGGAACTTATATTTATAGTATGTGAAATAGTGTGTGAAATTTGTGTTGGTATTCGCTCTACTGAGTACCATTTGAGTTACTACTAATATATAATTATTACATATCGTGGGCCATTGCTGACATGCATGTACTGATACATATTTTTAGGCTAACATCTGGCTTGATTACATCAATTGTTTGCACAAATCCCAGATAAACCACAAGTAGACAATAGCTGGATGTCAGGAAGGGTTACAATCCAGATGCACAGGAAATCACCAGCATCGTTAACCAGTCTTAGCATTTTCTTGTCCTGCAAAAATTGTTGAGGACAACTGGGGATTTTGCTGTGGGGGGTGTAGAAGATAGATTAAGTGAAATGATCAAAACATGACCAAATGGGGAAGTAGACACGAGTGCAGGAGAGTAGAGGCACCAATTATAGTCAAGCAACTATTACCAACCATTAGTATACTGGTCGTTTACGATGCAAACACAAAGAGCTTCAGCGGCCAAGCTACCTGAGGAAGATCTCACATATAACCTGATAATAAATTCAGCCCAGCCCCCATTTTGTTACACCTTTGGTGTAACCTGCAGAGCAAATCAGTTCCAACTCTCCCCTGATTGAAATGCTAATCACAATGTCCCTCTTATGGTAAATTGCATCGACTCACTGCTACATACATCTGAGGAATCCACAGCTCTGAAATACCCCTTGGTTTCGGTTTCATCTAGAGACGATCTCAATTGAAACTCACTCACTCTCTCGCTCTCCCTCACACACAATGAGGGCATAATGCATTACCTGCCTCAAACACTCACAACAACAGTGTATTTTATTTATTTTACATTGGCATTTTGAACTTGCCAAATATGGTTTGAATAAGGAACACTTTTTTCACACGTACCTTCCTCCTGTGCATGTGCCACTCATAGCACTCACATAACCTCAACCAAATTCTAACCTGAAGGGCATGATCATACATACCTGAATGCAATGTGAATATCACGGGTCAATGTTCACCAAAGTTTTACTCCACGCAAAGCCTCCCTACGATTTTTACACCTTTATGCACCTCCTCACTCGCACAGATTGGAAGTGAACTGGAGGCAAATATTCACCACTGCTACATTTTTTGTGTAACTGGGCCCTAATCCTTAAAGCTAAACTTAACCCTAAAACATCCCTTCTCAACATGTCCTCACTTTACCCAAAGGTCCTCACTCCCTATGGTTTATATTTTAAATGGTTCTCGCAGAGCTCTAATCACACAGAAACCCACACAATACTCATTCCCTTTGTCTTAACTGAGTGTGCTACTGTAACTAGATCTTTCAGCCCTAAAAAGCCCCTGAATCTCACACAGTTACACAAAAACCAAAACACTCACACCAAACCAATTATGTTACAAAAAACGACAGACACGCCGACGCACGATCAACCCAAAACACATACCTGCATTGGCAACAAGGTGTTGCTGTTGCCGTCTGTGCGGAACAAGTTCTCCTCTATCCAGGACTTAGGCCCCAGTGATCCCCCAGTGCGTGGGAACTTCGGGGGAGCGATGACGTTGCTCGAGAAGGGCTTCTTCAGGGGCGACACGTGACTGACCGAGCCAGGTACGGCCATGCCACTGCTTCGGCGGTGGTCGCGGCCCCAGGACATCCCCCCGGAGCCCCAGCCATTCCCCTGGTGGCTGCCCCAGGGCGACTGCTTCACCATTGGCTGCTCACAAACATCAATACAAGGACATAGAGGGGGTGGAAGGACGGGAGGTTAGGAAGAGCATGTCGATTTGAAGTACTTATATTTCCATTTCATCCTGTCCTGCCTCTACTTCATTTTCTCCCTGTCCGCCACAGCCCAGCTTGATCTGCTCCAGTGACGGGTGGGTAGATAAGAAGATTTGGAGCTTTAAGACTAATACTAAGCATCCCGTGCACTGCAACACCACCAGTGTAAGTTACACACACACATACTCTCTACCTGGACCTTGTGTCCACTTTTAATCATACATCGATCGTATCATGCTTAATCTTGTGTGCTTTCACATGAAAATCTTGCACAGAGCACAATCTTCCCTCTGTTTCTACCATAATGAGTATATAGTGTAATCCTACATATTCATTTCGCTGACATCTGTGTAGGAAGTCAGACGGCCTTTATGGTGTTTTAAAGCCCTGATTTGGAGCCCTGGTGGACGATTATATGTAAATATTACATTAACGTGTCAAATACAGATGATATAAAACTAAAAACAAGAGCAAAATGACAAAAATACAGGTTTATTCTGTTGTATTTCCTTGCATTTTTCTCCTATTATTGTGTTGGACCTTTAATATGTGTATCACCATGTGACTGGTTATAATATATAGTACTTGTAATCAAAGCAAGGGGTTAGAGGTCAGGGAAACAGCAACACCACAGATGTACATTAAGCACACCCAGTCACACGCTGCATGTGTTTGCTCACTCACACGCCCAATGTGCAAATCACATGAGAAACCTGAAGCCGAAGGCTGCGAGCACATACGCCCTAGGACTACCGCAGATTCTGAACCTCCATGGGAGCTGCTGCTGCCACGGGTATATCTTCAGGATCCCTCAACTGTCTGCCACTAGAGATGCACGCACCAACACACAAACCACCAAGTAACTAGATGTCTTCATTTGACCCATTTAGCACACCAACCCCTGTAAGCCTTTGTGTTCCTACTGAGTGAGCCACAAGACAGGGATGGTCCACTGCCATGTGACTGCATCCCACTGCCAGCTTCCAGCAGAGAACAACGGCTAGATTCAGTGATGCTCCCTTGTTCCCCTGTGCAGCCCTCCCTCCCTCTGTCTAAAGAGTAGTGTCTTCAGCGGTTGCAGCAGACATGACAAATGCATTATTGAGAAAAAGGAACTTTTTGACTATAGCTGCATAATGGCAGACACATACTCATAAGACTATGTTTTGGCTCTGCAGTGTCACAAGATGCTCCCTGACCTGAAGGCATCCAAGTGGTGGCCATCACAAATAGTTGAAAGGATTCGTTTTTTGTGGGTTTCAGGCCCTTTAGGCTCATGAACTGGGGGTGGACGATATAAAAGAGCTTTCTACAATCTCCTGTCTCCTTCATGGGTTTTCTCCATCCCTCTAACAACTCACCTGATGTTGGTTGTAGTTGTTCCTCTGCTGCAGGAAGGCGCCCTGTTGGGGATGCATCTGGGGGCTGACCGGGGATCTGCGGCTCTGCTGCTGATGGACGTTGATCTGGGGCGAGAAAGGACCGCTGTAGCCCTGCACATTAATCCCGGCGCAGGGATTAGCTGACACCGGCGAATAACTCTGGAAGAAGGCCGGGTTGATGGAGGAGGGGATACCTGGGTAGAAGCTGTTGTCAGAGTCTGCGTTGGGCATCTGGTTAATGGCGTTGGCGTGGATGGGGTTGATGGAGTTGGGTGCGGGAGGGGGCGAGGAGCTGGTCTGGACGGACCACGGGGGGCCGAACCCGGGGAGGGAAGGTGACGACGAGCCGCCGTTGGCGCTCTGCATCTCCTGGCTGGGGAGGTTCGGGAACGCGGCGCCGAGACCTCCGGACAACATGCTGCCGGTGCTGCCGCAGCCATTGCCGTTATTTATATGGTGGGCGATGGGGGATTCCATTTGGATCGTGTGTGGATTTACGGAAGTGGGCGATGGCGACGCAGCATCGGCTTCAGCCTCTTCCAGGAGCGAGCCGCGGGGGTCGGCGTCGCCGGGGTCGTTGTTAGCGGAGAAGAGCTGCCTCTGCGGCAGGTGACCGAACAGACCCGGGGGTGGGGGCGACACTGCGGGGCTAAACTCGTCTTGCTGACTTAAGAGCTGATGTATTTTGCGGCGGTGCTGAAGGTCACGGATGGACCGGGGCGAGCAGAAACGACCTCGATCGAAATCGGGGAAGGCTCGCTCCTGGTTCAGGTGGCTGTACTCCGGCGTGAAGCAGCTCGGCTGGCTGTCGGTCCGGTTCGGCTGGTTCCCGGATCTGCTGACAGTGCGGCGGTCCTTCTCCTCGGGTGACGGGGGCCGTTGTGTGATTGTCAGCCCCGCAGGCTCATCCTGCATGTTTTGCTGATGCGCAGCAGCTGACAGGAACAGGGAGGACACGGCGACGCTGCAGCTGAAGGACGAAGCGAACCGGCAGGACGAGTCGCAGGATCCAACCACACGGCGAACCCTCCTCTCGGAATAAACCAATCAACGTTTAATGTCAGCTGAATGAGGGTTTCTTTGACAGGAGGGTGTGTGTGAATAGGCTGCAGGCTACAGAGAGGAGGGGGGCCCGGCCTGCGAGAGAAGAGTCGGCTCGTTCCGGTCGTGTCGTATCTGTTTTACCCGCTGGTTTGATCCTCCATCTGAACACCGAGCTGTGCGGGCCTTGTGTGCGGGACTAGCCTAGCCTGTGTGTGCGGTCCATTCCCCGTCCTGTGCTGTCCTGTGCTCCCCCCTCCTCCGGTGACCGGCTGGTGCTGCTGCAGCAGTGGATTAAAAGATCCCCGGCTCCGGCTACGTCACGGCCGCGTCACGCCCCGGTGCGTCCGCCTCGAGCTGCAGAGAGGACCGCATTGTTTACGTCATTCTTTCATTATTCATAAAGTGCAGGAGGCCTACACCCTCCACCAGGAGCCGGAGACCCACACCAATGTCCATCATGTTCCTGCTGCTCGGAAACCAGTCAGTGATGTGCACAGCGCGAGATCTATCGGTTACTACGCATAGTTTCCCCTCATATATTTTCTATTGCAGCAAATTGCATGGTTAGTGCATTTTATTTGGAATTAAACGACGAGCCTTAATCCAAAAGGACTCAAATTGTATTCCCCCATTGATTCACAATCAGCTTACTTCTTACTCAGAGCAGATATTGTCGTCATCATGTCTCATCAAAACGGCGTGTTTATAATTCAATCTTAAGATGGACACAGTGTGGTGGTTCGGTTTTCTGGTGCGCATCAGTATTCACTCCACAATCAGACTGTGCGTGCGTCTGCGCCAGCGTCACTTTACGCACGGACGACAGGAGCTAAATATAGTTTTCTATGTCAGCGCCTGTCTGGGGAGAGGAATCTTCATCTGCCTGCTCCCAACTCAAAGCTGACAAGCAGCCCTACCATATGATCTGCCTCATAAATGGCCACCACCAGCACCGGGCCTGTAGGGCTCCTGGCAAATTATATTATAACCGCGGATTGGACAGAGTGTTGTGTTTGTGTGTGAGTTGTGAGTACGTCCCCATCTGACTGCTTATTTGAGTTTAGGACTAAAGGGAAACAACAGATGGTTTCTGACTGACTCTCCTCTCAGCACGTGATGGCAAACATATTTTATTCACTTCAAAAAACACAAAACAATCGGATGGGAACTGGGGCAAAACCAACTCAGTTTCACTTTCTTGTTTTGATTTCATTCAAAAGACCCAGTTCAAGCTGTAGTTATATTGCATTGTCTCAGTCCTCTTTTGTACTTTTTTACTGTATCAAATAAACAGACAAGGTTCATTTGTCTTTATCAAGTCTTAACCTGATTAAATCATTGCACTCAGTGTGATTGTGAATTTGGTTTTTAAGGAGGAAGACAGATACCAGAGTAGCAAAGCAATGTGCCTGATCAACCTACCATCTGGTCTCTGCTAATGACGAAGGCTTATCTCAGCACAAACTCCACACAGCTTTCCGCCCTTCATTGTCACCTATACAATGCTTTAAAAAAAAATCAAAAGCACCTGGATAAGAAAGCTATTTCACAAATCTCGCCAAAAACTTTGAGATTAATTGAGACTAAATGTTATAAAGTTTGTTGTTATGGCTGCTGGGAACAGCCAAGTGTGTACACAGGAAGGCTTTGGATCGCATACATTATCGTTGTTTCACAGTTATTCATTAGTGCTACAAAGCATTTCCTCTATGTACTTAAAGTTTTGATGATTGGAACTTCACATTCCCTGTGTTCTAACACAACATGAATCTCATCAATATGATCCCAATCACTGACTTCTTGGTTTTCTCTTCCCTTGTTCGCAGTGCACTGAGCACCCCCCCCCATCAGATATTCCCCATCACAAGGTCCCAGATGGGACTGTCCCACCAGTAAGGGGGCAGGTGTGATGGCCATGCTTGGTGCTGAGCACCAGTGATTAGCCAGGCCCAGTAAGTGCTGGAGGGAGTTAAATGGGGCAGGCTGCCAGCTGCTGGTGTCTGATGATGATGGGCTGGGGGAGGTGGGGGTCAGCCAGGGTGGGTGTGGTGGAGGCGGGGGTGGTGTTTCAGGGGACAGAGGAGGGGTGTCATTCCCTGACTCCCAGCTGCCCTGACACATACAGAAAGTGACACATCAATCCAAAAAGACTCAAACTCAGTTTTACCTTTGGTATTCGCTCTATCCGTGTGCTCTGGATCATATAGTAGTGCGCAAAAGGGAATAAATACACGAGGAACATGAGAATATCAATATGAGCCTGAACATATGATCTGGTCATGCATGTGGATGCATGAAATTGATGAGTGTGAGGTAGGAACGCAGCTGTGCCCTCCATTTTAACCAGGTAACTGGTAATGTTGCTACTGGTGGTTATTAGGAAGCACCTGCCGCAAAGCATTATCAAGTTTCCCTGTATTTGTAAAGCCACTTCTATTTAAAACTCTGTCAGAGTGGATGTCTGTCATGCTGCAGCTGCAGTCGTCATAGCAACAAGTTATCTGCATTTCCTTTTGTGTGCTTGATTACTCTGTGTATGACTGAGGCCTCTCCCTCTCTCAGTGGCACTGTGTGTGTTTGAAGGGCCGGGCGGAGGGCATTGATCAGCTCATCCTGCCTAACAGACCTATCCATCAAATCTGATGACTCGATTCTGGGATTGATGGGGTGTGTTCCATCTCTTATAATCCTATCTCCGCATACAGGAAGTACCTGTGTACAGAAGCCCCCAGTGTGCCACTGAGCGCTGGGGTCGGGTTTCACAGATGTCATCAGGCAGTGGTGTCATCAGCCTGCTTTCTCACTTCGAATAATAAAATCGGATTTGTAGAATCTCTATCATTTAGATTTGTACCAGTCTTTAATCACAGGGTCTGTTCACCCAAGTTACCAAATGTTTTCTACATTTATCTCTTGTAGCGTTATGCAGATAGTTCTGAATGCATCCCTGTTTTGAGATGTGTGTCTGCTTCCACAGTATACACGGTGAATATCATTTGTACAGCTCGCAGCATTAAACTGGCATAAAACCAAAATTAAACAGAAACAGCCTTTTCCAGAAGGATTGCCCCCATCGCTCTGGAATTAATAGACCTCTGATGTGGGCACTTTTTATTGGAACTACATGAGGTTGGGGAATAATCCAGAGTACACAAGGTGCTGAATTATTTTTTCCAATATGTCCGTTGATGTCTCCAAACCACAGAAAGTACTAGTGCTGGACTACATACCACTTCAAATCATTTGAATTTTTTTTTCATGTTTCTATAATTTGAGTGAACTGACTTTTAAACTTTATCTCTATTTACTAAGGCTTGTGGACAACAAGGTACCTGAGGTTTCAATTTTGCATGGTAGTCTGCAGATTTAATGTCAACTCATGGCAGGGTTTTTGTTCCGATTTCCACCCAGCATGGCCTCCAGGACCAAGGTGCCTTTGTTGCATTAAACTGCCCCTTTGTTGTGTCTCACCGGGCAATGAATGGCTCTTTGTGTTGCTGACTGATAAAGCTTCTGCAAACATTTTGCTCACACACACACATGCGCACACACAAACACAGAGACACAGCCAGAGGTGTCGCTAACGATGTTACGTCCAAGCTTACGGATTGACACACATTGTGGGAGTGGATTCCTAGATGAGCTTATCTCTTATCCAAACTGGGGCTTGTCACCAGTGCTCACACCTACCATCCCCACTTTAAGCCACTGTTGCTACAGAACCAATCAAGAAGGCCCCGCCCCATATATGATTGTTGTTATTCTGTGAGATTGGATGAGCAGCAGGCCGGTATCAGAGTGGTACATATTAGCATTTTATGGCCCACTGCAGAAGGCGTGCAGGACAGATTAGGTGGGTTGGTTTCTCCGAGGCTGGAGGACTGATGGCAGGCAGGCACATCTGTTACGCTCTTCACATCAGATTAGATGGGTGGAGGGTTGTAATTCTCCTCATCACACTGACCCTTTGGCAGTATAGTTAACTTAAAAGTCAGTCTTCTGCTCGTTTTTCAACTAGATCAACTTTATCTCGTCTCCTTTGTCTTAGCGCTTTCCTTATTAGTGCTTCTGTCACTAATCCCATTCCCAATATTCCCACGAGTGCCCTCCAGGGACTGTGTCCACATCACATCTGTCTGCCCTCCTGGCTTTGGAGATGGTATTATCTTAATGTCAGAGTAAATTTCCTCTGGTTGTTGCACAGAAGCCAGAGCTCTGTTGTAACAGCAAACATTCACATGAGCAGTTAACAGCCTCCAGCCTTCTGCTCTCCATAGGCCCTTTATTTGCACACAAATACATGAATGGCACACACACAGGCTAACACACACACAAAGGCACACATGGGCACTGTGTGTAATGTCAGGCAGCACGGGGGTCTCAGACATATTTAGATGCTGCCTAACAGAGAAACAAGGGGAATATCAGCCATATAGCTACACACACACACACACATACAGAGCCTTTCCAGATTTAATCTATGGCTGCACCTGTCCTTCTGTGTATTGCATTATTGTAGGTAATGCAATTAGGTTTATCTCCATGTGTGTATGTGTTTGTGTGTGTGTACATGTGTCTTCCATACATTGTCGGAGGGGCATCTCAAGTGTCCACAGAGCAGGGCTGTAGCAGGGGGTCAGAGGTCAACAGTGACAGGTGTCCCTGGCCTCAAGATGTCTTGTTGGAAGTCAGCAGGTGGAGGAATAGTGTGAATACTATTGAGAATGGAACGTTCTTAGTTTCAGTTTGGATTTTTCTTTCACTTAAATTGATCATTACAGGTGAAAGATTTTGCTCACGTCTTATTCTAATTCACTATAAGCCCTTTTCCATCCTCTGAATTAGTCTAACAGGCCTGTTGATAAAAACTCCAAGCTTCAGTTTACATGTTAAGTGTAGATAGAAATTTCCTCACAGAAATAATATTCTGTCTGACAACAGAATATTATTAGTATTTTTTTCATACATAAACCACAAAACAATGAAGATCACGTTGGTAATGTTTCTGTGTATATTCAAGTTTGTCCCATACATGAGATTTCCTTATGCTGTTATATGGAAACATTCTCGTCTGTGGGGTTTGTTACTCCACCTTGTTGACATGGATGAAACCTAATCCTCTTAATGTCTTTTTAACATAAATACAGCGTGTGAACCTTAAAGGAAAAGTTTTCTGTGAAGCCTTCTTCTTTATCCCTTTCCCACCGACAGCACTGCATCTTCCTTTTTTCAGATGCAGCAGTGGTTGGAGCTGTAAAACATGACACATTACTGCCACTCAGTGGTGACAGCTGACACTAGGCCTGCAAAACACAAATATTTCAGTTACTTAAATACCTTTAAGTTATTAATATCTCTTTTTATATAAGCCCAGTCACAGCACGAGTTTGCAATCAAAGGTTTCAGTTTTTAGGTTTCATAAAAAAAAGTGCTTCATAATTGTCTACCCAAAATGGCATGACTGTTCTCCAGTTTTATTTAAACATTATCATACCAGCAATACCTTTGTGATCAGCATATATATGCATATGAACCAGCATGTCATATATATGTATGATCTCTGCATGATCATATCATGCAGAGGTTATCCCTCATACCTAAGAATTTCCTCATCATCATGGTCATCCACAATAGGGCCACAGAATTGAAAACTTTTACAATAATAAAAAGCATGTATTAATATATATATATTTATCTATATATAAAGAGATGAGGGTCACACCATTAAGACTGATACTGAAATTGGTAAGTCAACCTTAATTAATCAACTTAATTGTCTTTTTCAATCATTGTAATGTACTCAAGGCAGGAGATATCACTGCAAACACAAGAATCTCCTTCACGTGGACAAATTCCCTTGAATTTGACAGTTTTAAATTGTCTAAAATCTCCAAAATGTCCATTGAATATCCTCAAACCAGGTGACTGTCATGGACAATCAAACAAAAGAAGCAAGGTTTTATCTGATGTATAGTTAACACTCCCTTCCCCCTACAGAGCCTCCTGTGGCTTTTGTTGACTCGTCTGCAGCTCAGCTTGACAGTTTATCCATTGAGGCCTGGGAGAAGGTGAATGGAGACGAGCAGCTGGTGCAGATGGTATCCTGAGCAGGTTTGTCTAAGATGCTTTGATAAAACCAGTTAAAATCAGCTCCAGTGTTACATTAATTAAATACTTGTCTGGGTAGCCTTTTTTTTACATCTGCAATTCACTGTCATGTAAATAAACAATGCTTCTCACATGGTTCAAGTATTGTTACTGAGATAGAAGAGATTTGTTTAGAGATCATGTGTCATGATTAAAACATACCTGACATCAGAAACTGTATTCACACATCCTAAACTGAATGCTGCCCTTTTTCAAACAGAAATCTATCTATCTATCTATCTTTTTATCTATCTATCTTTCTATCTATCTATCTATCTATCTATCTATCTATCTATCTATCTATCTATCTATCTATCTATCTATCTATCTATCTATCTATCTATCTATCTATCTATCTATCTATCTATCTATCTATCTATCTATCTATCTATCTATCTATCTATCTATCTATCTATCTATCTACCCAGAATTATAAACAGAAATAAATAGTGAGAAGAATTTTTGCTTAACTTAAAGGGAGAAGCTTATTGTTTTTTTTTCAAAAACATTATACATGTGTAAATATGTCAAGTATAATTCAGAATAATCTGCTGGGCGTTACTAAATGAATCTGAAAGAAGCATTGAGGATTGATGAAGACGAAACAATCTGTGACAATCAGCTGTTGTTAGATGCTAGTGGGTATATGATCGTGATTTATGATTAGCCATATGATAATCCATAAGGTAGACATTTTTTTTTAATGTGTTTTACAATTTTTCTCCATTGCTTTGGCTCATTTCACAAAACGGAAATGACATTCTCAGAGTTCTAAGTTCAATTGGCAAAATAGCCTATATGGTTCAGCACAACTACATAAATCACCTTCAAAAGGTCATATCTCACCCAAAACAGTTAACTCAAGCTTCAAAACCAAATCATTTTCTCATATAAATAGTCAGTGCCCCCAGAATGAAAATTTCTTCTCGATTGCTGTGGCTCATCTCTCGGAAAAAAAACTAGTCCATTCTCAAAGCTTTAAATGCATTTGCCAAAATAACACAGATGGTCAGCAAAACTCCATAGCACACCTGCAAAAGGTCATATCTCTCCCAAAACAGACCACTCATCAGTCAAAACTAAATCCTTTTCTCATACAAATAGTCAGTGCCCCCAAAAATAAAAAGTCCCTTTGGCATTGTGTAAACACTACAGGTCAAAATGTTTAGATGTTTTGTCAGCCCGGGAGAGGCTGTGGTCTAATGGCAGAAACTTGGACTATGGGCAGAGAAGGTCTCTGGTTCGTCTCTGATTCGACTCCACTGAGAGACAACAAAAAACGTACCTGGATTGATCTGTCCAAAAATCCAAGAGTCTCCCTACCCTGTCTAGTGCCCCTGAGCAAGGCACCTTACTCCCCCAACATCTGCTCCCCGAGCGCCGTACATCGTTGCTCACTGCTCTGTGTGTCCTGCACCAGATGGGATAAAAGCAGAGATTACATTTCCCTACCTGCATGAGTGTGCCTTTGCATGTCTGTGCATGTGTTTGGGACTAATAAATGCATCTTAATCTTAATGGCAGTGGACCATAGAAATATCCCTCATGTGCACATTTCAATCTTGGCTCAGTCCTTTGATACTGAATGGTTACAGTAGATGTTATCTTTACGGTTTCACTTAAAATACTTTATTGCACTCATACTGCAATGGAAAATGTTACAGTAATTGTCATACATCGTACGACAACAGAAAATATGTACAGCACAATATACTGTCAAACCATAAGTACATCAAAACTCAGATTAGGTATAGCCTACTCTCCTGCTCATCCTCACGCTCATGTCTGTCTGGCCACAGATTTTCATCTACACATCTGATGTTCTCCCTTGCTATGCAACAGGGGAAGAATCGGCATGCATGGCGCGACCATCCCTGACACTGCTCTGCTGTGACATCACCACAAGCAGCATCCATTGGCTGGAGAAGGGACCTCTGGTTTTGAGCCTGCTGTTCATAGACCCTCCACCTCCATGCAGAAAAAAACTCCTCGACAGGATTGAGAATTGAGGAGTAAGGTGATAAGAACACCATCAGCATTCTTGGATGGGCAGTAAACCACGCCCTGATGAGCGGTTCACAGTGGAAGCTTACATTGTCCCACACAAAGACAAATGTAGGCAAGTGAGGCCCTACCAAACCCCTCTCAAGTAGAGGGATAAGATCGGAGTGCAGGTGGTCCAAGAACACCAGGAGCTTCTGGGTATTGGCAGCACACATGGTGATGTTGCCCCCGCGCTGGCCTGGGACATCCACCGTTGCCGGGTGGCTGACGACATTGCGGCCACCCCATCTTCCTTTGACCAGGTTGAAGTGGGCTTCATCCACACAAATGAGGGTGTGAGGAGTCTCATGCTCTTGCTCTTCTGCCACCCGCACCAGGTTGTCATCCAATCCTAGACATTATAATTCACAAATAGACACTAAACCATTTGTATTTAGTTGTTTTACTTTGACTTTAGTTCAATAAATTTGAAAATACTACAGTTAACTATAACATCAATAATTCCATAGTTGACTGACCACATACCTGTTTTCTCTGCGGAATGTTTGGATGATAGAGGACGCTGTAGAGCGTGGCACATTAGGCTGAACCCGACGACCTGCCTCTGTCATTGTGAGGCCATGGTTGACCACATGGTCCACAAGTGTAGCCCGAATTTCATCTGGCACAGCTTGTTGTCTTCATCCTCCTCGGCCTCTTCCCCCTTCTCCACCACCAGGCACCGTTGCTCCTCTTCTTCTTCCTCCTCTTCCTCGAGCAGGCAGTTGCCGTTGGTTGTTTCCCTGGCCAGGTGCCTCCATGTTCATAAATTGTACTGAACTTGGTCAAGCTCTTGATATTTGATGGAAGCATTTATACTCCTGGATAGCACCTGTCAGCTAACTGTGTGATTGGTGTTCAGATGTGTGAACCCCCCCCCGATTAGTAAAGTTCTAGTTGCACCTGAAAATTAAGCCGGTGATCCAAGAGATTCATATTACAATATATACCATGATGTTTTTCATGGTATTCTCTGCCTGAAAGATTTTGACAGTGGAGTGAACTATTGTGCAGGTGATGATGCACACAATGAACTGATGCCACTTGACTGAGAAGCAACCGTCAGTTTAGACCAGCAAGATATATTCAATTGGTAATTGGGCTAACTGAAGGCAATTGCATCTAACTGTTTGAAAAGGTGTGCTAAATCATTTGAAATTTGTGCAAGCTGTAGGCAATTGTACTTGTCATGTGCAAGGATATGTTAATACAATTGCAATTTCATTAAAGGAATGAGATATTCCAATCTGTTGTGAACAAGTGTCCAGTGGTTTGGAGGTTTGCATGTGATGTTTTGAGAATGTCGTTTCTGTTTCGTGAAATGAGCCAAAGCAATGGAGAAAAACTGTAATGGGTTGCTGCACAGCTTGTTGTAGTGTGCCTCTTTGGCCGGCAGGGAGTAGTGTTTGCATGCCTTATTCTCCTCACAGCCAGCCTAATACATTGCCATGACTAATATGATTGGGAGCAAATAACTGGATATTTGGATCCTCTCTAATAACAGATTCACTCTTAATGTGCTTGTGTTAAAGTCAATGAAACGTTATTTTATAATGTCTTTCAATGGTGTTTTACTTTCCAGTAAAATGGGGTTTTATTTCCTTGAATGTTTCTCCAGTGTGTGTGTGTGTGTGTGTGTGTGTCTGTGTGTGTGTGTTTGTGTGTGTGTATGTGTGTGTGGTCCAGGTATTGCTGCGATAATAGACACATAACATGTGTCATTATATTTTAATGTGAAGATGTGTTTTACGGTTGGGCGTTAGTTTCAGGTTAAGGGCTATATAAGGTTAAGTTAAAGGTAAGCATTAAGCAAGGAGTAGTTAGGGTCATAATTAGCTTAATGTATGTTATAGGCTAGGTTGGATTAAGGTTCGGGTTCATGTTAAGGTTAGGTTAGGTTAGGTTAAAAACTAGACTGAAAAAACTAATGAACAATTCTTAAATGAAGCAATATGCATGAAATAATGGTAATGTTTAATATTTGTTAACATCCTATAATATACATGTACATTATGCATGTTATATCACCTAAATACATTTAAAATTCCTCCTCTCAGACTTGATTTCATGCAGGAGAAGCAGTGAACAAGTGTGAGGTGTGAATTAGTTGTGAGTGTCCCCTTGCTTCTTCCTCCTCCTCAGTCCCAGACACTGTTTGATTCTTTTCCAGATGGAAGACTTCTTCTTTTTGGGCGTCTCCTCAGACGACTCAGTCTCCACAGGTTCTGAAGCAGGGAGGGCATCAGATAGGGAGTCCTGCTGGTTATTGAGCACAGTTTTATCTGAGGTTTTGTCCACAGGCTCTCCTCCTCCTGCTTCCTCCCCCGGTTTCTCCTCCTCTTTCTCCTGCTGCTCCTCCCCCACTTTCTCCTCCTGCTTCTCCTCATCCTTTTCCTCCTGCCACTCCTGATTCTTGTCGTCCTCTCTCTCCTTCTTCATTGAGAGTTGAGAAGTCAGTTCCTCCACTTCTCTCTGCAGGAGCATTTTCTCCTCAGCAGCACTTTTGCGGAGACATCTCATCTCCTCCATCATCTGCAGACGGAGGAGGTTCTGCTCAGCCTGGAAAGACTGGATCTGAGACTTGTGTACTTTCTCAAGCTCAGCCTTCAGGTGGCTGGCCTGCTGCTCGGCTCTGAGGGTGTCTGCTTCATACATTTGAATGAGCTCATTGTTTGAAGCTCTTAGGGTCTCCAGTTCATCTAGGAGAGCCTTATTTGTGCTCCTCTCAAACTGCAGCTCCTGGTTCTGCTTGGTGGTCTCAGTGAGGACCTTTGTACTGCTGAGGGTTTCACTGTCCTCTTCGCAATCCTCAGGCTGCTGTGTGTCTTCATCCACGTCAGCCTCCTTCTCCCAGTCCTCATTCTGCCATATTTCTTCTTCTGTGTCGCAGTAGCTTTCTTCCCGGGGTTGCAATTCGGCCAACTTTTCGTGGGCTTCATCCAGCGCTTGGCAAAGAGTGAGTCTCCACTCTCGGGTTTGGCGACCACGGGCTCTCTCCTTGCACAACAGATGTTCAAGATAGTGGACATCTCGTTGAAATGCCCGGCAATCCCTGCACTTGTACATAGGGTTGACCTGTCCAGCAGTTCTTCTGATGTCGTCCATGGTGATCTGTCTAAAACAGGAGCAATCTTATTGTTCAGCTGTTTGTTGCTTGTTGACCTCTTTTCCTTCTGACAAATGAAGCCACAAGGTGATCAGTTGGAAATGGTGTGAGTAAGATGCTGCAGTCATACTTATGTGTTCAAGATCATAGCCATTTCATCACAGCCTTTCCATCAAAGCCATTTATGTCAATACTGATGGTAAAGTTGCAATGTTTACAGGATGTTTGTTTCTTTGATGTTTGTGCGTGTGTGTGTCCAGGTATAGCTGATGTAACAGGGACCTCAATATATTTAGGTTTAGTTTTATGTTGGAGTCAGTTTAAATTTAGGCTAGGTTTTTGGTTAGGGTAGAGTAAGTCTTCAGGATATCAATGTAGTGTCCTCTTAAGTCATGGAGACGTAAGTGTGTTTGTGTGTGTGTGTGTGTGTGTCCAGGTATAGCTGATGTAACAGGGACCTAAATATGTCTTCTATAAGGTTAAGTCAAGGTTAAGTTTAGGTTCAGTTTTATGTTGGAGTCAGTTTAAATTTAGGCTAGGTTTTTGGTTAGGGTAGAGTAAGTCTCCAGGATATCAATGTAGTGTCCACTAAAGTCATGGAGACGTAAGTGTGTGTGTGTGTGTGTGTGTGTGTGTGTGTGTGTGTGTGTGTGTGTGTCCTGTAAAATGTCTCCTGGGACTGGTAACCTTCCTCAGACAGACAGGACATTCAATACTTTTGTAGAAGTTCCCCCAGACAACCACAGAACAAATCTAATAAAGGTTGAGCACCTTGCTGGGCTCTCTTTGGTCTCTGTGATGATTACATGGCTCCCTCTCCTCATGGTTGCTACTCATCATTATATGCTCAACATTAAAATGTGTGAAAAATTGCAAGTTAATGCCTCATAAAATAAATTAAAGTGCAGTTGTTATATGCTGTAAATGTGTCAACCTTTGCAATGCATGATTTACATTTGATGAAAGTTTCCTCCTTGCTCACGGTTTTTGCTTGAACATAAAACATCATTAATTTACCACAGTTAATCCTGTCTGTGAATATCTGACAGATAAAATAAGGCAACACAGGCTTTTATGCCATGAAGAAGGAAGATCATCACTGTGTTGAAAATGCAAACTGAAAATAAATCTAAATCTAATGCAAAAACTACCTTTATACTTGCATGTGTCTGGTAAATACTTTAAACAGATGGTTATTGCACATCATTCATGTCTGCAGAAAAGTAGCATTAGTATTTTCAGGTATTTTGTGTGAAATAATACAATTAAGTTTTAATTTCTAAAGTATGACATCAAAGTATGACATCAGGACAGCAGAAAGTCAACACATATTTCGCCCCAAATTAAAAACACATATTTTCCGACTACACCTTGAATAAAATAAAACAAGGCAGCTCTTTAGTAGAACTTATATGGCACTTACTTATAGCACTTTGTAATTTGGCTTTCTTGAAGAAAATTGTACTTTTCTTGTAGTTCTGGGTTTGTATCCTCATGGTTGAATGCACTTATTGTAAATCGCTTAGGATAAAAGCATCAGCTAAATGAAATTTTATGTAATGTAATATTAGATGATTTAGTACCTGGGTTGAACCAAATACAGGTTCATACACTATGAATCGATCTTGTGACAAGGATCTGATATGTGTCCAAATGTAGCGACTACGTCCATTCCTCTTATCAGTGTCATGTAACATACTGTTATTATTGTAATAGGAACCAAGAAACAATACAGAATTGAAAAATATACAAGAATGTGGAATTTTGTGTGCCATTTTATTTCTAGAAGGGAAGAAATGTAACTTCATCTATAAAGATAATTTGATCAACTGTTTGAGTTGGCCTTATATGATCATATGTTAGACATGTAGAGCAGGAAGGCTTTTCACTGTCAGACATCAAACACCTCTCCATTTTTATTTTGAACTTTATTATAGTAAAATGATCTTCTCAGTGTTTGTTGTCCTGGAAACACAACATCCATATATCTATTTTATTTGTGTGCGTGTGTGTGTGTGTTTGTGTGTGTGTGTGTGTCTTCTGCATATCCACATCTCAGATGACAAAGCATGTCTTTTTTCAGGCACAGCTCAGGGTTTAACCTGAGTACACTTCATATGTCAAATCATAAACATGTTCCTAACGGTCTGCGGTGGATCAGCACGTGTTCGGACCATTTCTTTCACCGTCACACACAGTGTGAGCTGGTTGCAGCTGCTACATCCTTGAACACACCTCACATGTGCCTCACAATAACACAAATCTCTAAGATAGGGTTACATTATAAAACCACTGGGTGTGTTTAGCACTTATCCTTCACTTCGGACTATCAACCCAATAATACATTCTTACATTCATTTTCTATACTGGCTTATTCTTTGAGGTTCACTGGGCTAAGACCAATCCCAGCTGACATTGGGCGAGAGGGCAAAAATGACTTGCTTATATGATGATATACAATTTATAATGGAATTTGTAGGTGTAGCTGTTTTTGGTTTGTATGTCTTGTGTGTAATCTGTTACAGATGATGTCATGCTTCTTCCACTTTGTCCTCCTCTGGCCTGCAGACAGAGAGCAGAGTGGATCCTCCTCCACTTGTCCCTGCCTCCTCCCGGCTGTGTTTACAATCGACATACCACGCCTGGAGCTGCTGCGCTCTAGAGTTTCACTCAAAAGGCCCGGTGCAGACTCCTGTTTGAATCTGCCTCGGCTTGTGTGATTGTGAGTCTAAACTTTGCTCTCTGTTTATGTCTCCCTGTCCTCTGGGAATTTTAGGGCACCGCTGACTTGCCGGTCCCTCGCTCGGATAATAGGACGCTGACTACTACTGCTCTCTTATTGGATAATGAGAGGAAGTTAGACACAGACACGACATGCACCGTTCACTTGTGTCCCTTTTCATCTGGTTTCAATTGTGGCTTCAAGTCGTCTTATCAAGAGCCAAAAGAGCTTTTGAAGAAAGAGAGGAGGATGAGGGAGTGTGTGAGCTAAAGGATGGCCTATAGACAAATTTTGGAAATGCTGAACCAATCACTCACTCACTGACACAAAAAGCCCTGTACATCGATCTGTATTTATGTCTGCAACGTAATGGATCTGTACAGCCCAACAAACTCCAAAAAACAGCAAGAACCTCTCTCAAGTAATGAACCCTTAAGGGCTGCCTTATCTCCACTCCCAGCTCCATTTTGTACGAGCTGACAGAGATATCTGTTGAAGGCCAGGTGGGCACACCATGCACAGGATGTCCTCAACACAGCCTCATTTCCCGTCACCATCCATCCCTCCCTCATTCTTTCCCTTGAACTGTAACCTCCTGTCTCTCCTCCCACTCCATCTTGCTCTTCTCTTCAGGGATGATGCCTTCAGTATCACTCGGCCTGCAAACTGCACATGTCGGACCGGTTTATCTGTTTGAAAAGATGGCAAGCGTGTACCATCTTTAGCTGGGTCAGAGTTCACACATTCTTTCTCTTTCCTGTCTCCTTTCTCAAGAAGCAACAAAGGGGGGGGGGGAACTGATGGGGAGAAGTGTTTACAGAGTGGATGTTTGCCTGCCCGGAGAAGGCACTTAGCCTGGCTGGGTTAATGATGAACTAACTTTTAGGTGGGCAGACGGCTAAAAGCAAGGCCTCGTCCTCCTCCCTCTGCAGCTGTGATGAAAAACCTCTCGGAGGACGGGAATAAAAAGGATGTTAGGCGAGTGCTGCAGATTACAACCTCCAGGCTCTGCTCACTGTCATACGAATGCATTACAGCCCAATAAGATATTACTTCCCATCCCTGTGTTAATGGATTACCTGAGCCACTGGGGAAGTGTGAGGAGATCAATCAGATGAAGCAACAGTCAGTGACAGAGTTATCCCCCAATAGCAAACAGACTGAGGGCAGGCGGCGTGTAATGATTCTCAGAATGTTTCTGTTCTGGACTGACCTGCAAACACCTCAAAACCACAAAATTCCACTCACGTTATGAATGATGAATTCACAGAGTAGTGACCCATTTTGTCAAACCAGATCACTGATCTGACGTTTCATCTGTGAATGTTATAGAACACCACCTGCTGACATTTGGATCAGAGGTGATGTTACACCCTGACAATGAGGATGGAGAACATGGCTCTGTGAAACCCATGACCGGATGTGCATCAGCTGCACAAGCTCCATGTTTCACCCTGATAATAAACTATCAATCACTGGGTTAGATCCCCCAGGAAAAGGGTTGGTCGTTCAATTTATTAAACATAATTTCTTATCACTTTCAACTTGAAAGAACATTTTTATCTTCTGCAACTCTGAGCTTCTCTCTCCTCCTCTTCTTCCTCATCACATTAATGTTTTATCAATACATGTTAATATCATTTCAGATTCGGGATCACTGCTGAGACCAGATCTTGTATCGTGATTGTGGATTCTAATAACAACTGAACTTGTTTCAATATACGATATACCTGGTCACATACAGCATACTACTATTATTGGCAGTACCTCAATTATTACACTGATCTGATTTGATTTATATGGGGAATTTCTGATGTTGTGTTTCCAGTTGTTGGTTTGGAGGATTGTTGCAGACACAGTGATTTTACTTTGTGTTCGTCTTATCATTAAAAGAGGGAGGTTGACATTTTTATAATGAAGGAGCAAAACATTTGCTTAAGTGAAGTTGCTATTACTTTATGTGATTTATTAACATTTGACTTTTAATGTCAATGACTTTAAACATTAATGTGTGTGAAACCAAATCAATGGATTCCTGTTACAGAGAAAAAAACTGACTGAGTGTGTAGGTAATCTGAGTGAGCGCATACCTCCACTAAGTCCCAGTAGTCTCCCTAAATACATACAAGCTGCAACAAATTTTACTCTTTCACAGATATCAGTCCCCTAAACATGGCTGGTTTTTACATTAAGATTCTTATTCTTTGAGAAATTTGAGAAAATGTCAATAAAACACCCCATAAGGAAAGTGTCCATTTGTCCAGATATGTGCCAAACACGAATGGTTCTTTCTTGGTCCACCATGTTGAAAGAAAATCAATTCAGTGTTTTTTATGTAATGCTGCGGTCAAACATGAATGAAAACATAACCTCCTTGGCGGAGGTAATGATCATGAAAACTGGTCACCAGATTCTTTTTTGTAGTTTGCTTGTTCTCTGGGTTATCCCTTTTTTTCCAAGGTTTTCTAGCTTGCGCAATCCAAAGACATTCATAAGAGACTCTAAATTGACCGTAGGTATAAGAATGTGAGAGTGAATGATGGTTTTTCTCTGTATGTAACCCCGCGTGTCGCCCAATGTCAGCAGGGATTGGCTCAATATCCCCTTCTGCAACCCCGAAAGTAAAATCAGAATAGATAATGGATGGCTGGATGACATCTGACAACCATCAAGATGCCATTGAGCAAGGCTGCAGTGGAGCTGGTCACTTACAAACAGCAAAAACTGCCAGGTGCAAACGTGTAGCATGTAGCTGTTTGTTGCTGCAGAAGTGTGTGTCCCATGTTGACTAGAAAAAATTATCTTTTTTGTGTGAAATTTCCTCAGTAAAATAAAAAACATGATTAATTTTCATGTCTGCAGTGGAGCTGAAATAAAGCAGAGGGATTAGCATTACAGGAGCCTTTCCCCCCTCCTTATTCCCCTCCTCCTTCCATAAACTGTCCCACAGCGTGGATACATTTCCAAGACTTTGGCATGTGGCTTGGTCAGTGCAGTGTGTGTGCGTGAGAGAGTGTGTGTGTTATTGTGAGTATAGCGTACATGTCCCCAGAAGGGATTGGTTTTCACAGCTTGGTGATGTGGCTAATAGCAGATTCAATTTGGCACCTATTTTAATCCCCAGGATGTGAAGGTCACTGCAGCAGCACTAACCACGAGCCCATGCATCAATAACACCAGTGCACATCAGTGGTCTAACACTCTGCTTTATAATATTCTTAAAAAATATTTCTTAAGCCTGTGTTATATATTGATGTGCAGCAAACGATGCTCTTTTTTTTCTGTTCAGTCATTTCTGTGATAATCTGTTTAGGTCAAAGAAAAACGTTTCCGTGCCAGTGAAAAACACACGCCTTGTTAAAGCAGACGCTAGATGACGCTGTTACACCAACACTGTGTCCAGCCTCTCACTTGCAGCAGTCTTCTGAAGATCGGACAATTCTTAAGAAGCACCAACCCTAAGGGCTGGTTAATGCATAGTCATTTTTAAGTAACTATTTGAGCTAAATATAAAAAAAAAGTGTGACTTTTTAAATGTATCCACTTGCTAACTTATATGACCGTAACATACTTCAAATATCTGAGTGGAACAAGTTTTCCTCCTTCCTTGTGTAAATGTAAATAAATCATGATGATGACGATGATGGTGATGAGATGAAGATGTCAGCTTCTTGCTCCAACCTGAAAAATGCAACCTGCGTGAAAACGTGCAGCCACACATGAGGTGACATGAAAGACGGTCCTCCTGGGGAGGAAACAGCAGGAAGCGGCAGCATCCTCTAAATCCAGATTGTCTGGTCATCAGACACGGACCCCCTCACCACCACCACCTCCCACCTCCCACCTCCTCCTCATCAAGCCATAAATTTGCGGCCAATTCAGCTCGGAGACAGTCAGTGTCTCTTATCTAAGATAAATATTTGCTTCCTTGGGCTTCAGTTCAACGCAGGAACAGCCCTGGTGCCTCACAGGGAGTTTCCGGACCATCACCACACTTTGCATTATTGGTGTCTTTAGTCTTTAGTCACATTCCACTTGTGTTCCCTCCTCTTCTCTCCATCATGAAAGCTGCTGTGCAGAGGAGGTGTGTGTCATGATCGTGGTGTGCGTGCACGGCTACCAGGGCCCGTGATAAAACTTGCCTATTTGCCCCGAGGGTTGCGTGACTTTCACAGGGCGCCCTCGCCCAAAGTAATAATTTCCAGGGCGCATCGCAGAAAACAGAGGGCATAATAAAATGTGTGAGGGGGAACCCCAGCTCTCAGGTCCCATCTTACAGTCTGACGAGCTCAGGTTTATTCCTCGTGAGATTTAACGTCAAGTTCAATTCAGAAATGATCAGACTTTGAACAATTATACACAAAATGCACCATGGAGAATTCAAGTGATGTGTGTGTGCCAAGTTTTCCTTTTTCCTTCTCTGGTGTAAATGCTTTAGGTTTGGGGGGCCAGGCAAACATGGGGACTAACTCTGTCTGGTCCCTGCATCTCTCTTTTCTTTTTTTTCTAACTGCTGCTGAGGGAGGGGTTGGTTCTGTGTCTTGGAGTCTTCAACAAGAGGGAAGACGAAGTTTCGCACCAGTTCTGCCTCCAATCCAGCGGAGGTTTCAATAGCAGCGGCGCGGCAGGGGAGGGACGCACTGCCAGCACTCAGGATACCCACTCAGCACACACACACACTCAACACACACACTCACACTCCTGCCCACCACGGACCAGTTAAATCCGCAAGGAAACTGCAAACACGCACCAGAGCAGTCGCCTAATCCGCTTGATAGGCACCAACAATAGAAGTGGAAACTGGGGGAAACTACTGGACGCTGCAGAGGACAACTTGTGTTTTCGTTTTTTCTTTCAGTTTGATTCATTTTGAAGGCACCTATTTAAAAAAAAAAGAAGCCCTGGTGATATCAGAGTGGTTTAAGAACAAGACCCTTCACATAACCTCGCCGTTTCATAGCCCGCAAGGTAAGAACACGTTTGTATTTTTCACGATCTTCTCTCTGCGTCTGATCCAGTTTCTAGAAATTATGGGTTTAGAGAAAAACCGCACCCCTCGTGTTCTTTAACTTTTCTTCTACTAATTTCTTTTTGAATGTTCAGAAAATCCCAACACACCACAAAAAATAAATCCAGAGACTCCTCCAGTAACGTCTTTGAAACGTCTGCCAGAGACAGATACACACAGAGAAAAAGACCGAGGGAGCGAGGGGAAGAGATTTTGCGGTTTACAACTCCGGGAAGTTAAAAGTTTCGAACACATCTGAATCCAGCCCGGGCTCACATGCTCTTTTAATTTTCGGTTATTTTGCTGTGGGCTGTAGTGGAGCACAGCGCATGGCGCGGCGCTGGTGAGTATCCGTTAAACTGGTGAACTTTGGAAAACCCTCTCGCTTTTGTGCCTCCCGCGGGTTCCCATGCTCCCGGAGGTGACACAGCACCAAGTAAAGGCGATTTATCAATAGTATCTCCGTGTGCGGTATCCTCTCCGTGCGCGCGTTTGACTGCAGAGTTGCACATTTGGCTTTAGTTACATTTGGCTCATTGCGTGACCCACGGGCGCTTTTACGCACCTGTAAGAGCCCATTACGCACAGAAATTTAGTTTTTAATGAGAATAATTAATGTTTAATTTAGTTGAAATGTTCATCTATGGTCTCAGGCAACACATCCAATGACATTTTAGATCGTGTTGTCGTTTGTTTCCATGTGAGCGCCGTGTTTTTCCTCCTCTCAGTCGGTGTTTAATGAGAGACATACCCGGAGCGCAGGGACATGAATAACTGTGTTTAGTAGCGGGGGTGAAGCCGCACTGCCTCCCTTCTACTTTCTCAGGAGAATGAATCATGAACAAAAAAAAGTGTTAAAATGGGGAAGGTCTGCGTCGCATACCGTAACTAAACCGTGATTTGCATATGAAAACTCTCCGGCTGAAGAATTCCGCCAGTGTTGCTATAGCCGTGCGAGTTCAGAGAAGTGACAGGCTTCAGTGTAAGTGCATATACAGTCTCCTCCACGCTGCCTTCTTCTTGTCACACATCCAGAGTCACTGGGGGAAGATTATAGACGCACTTTTTTTATTTCCTTGTTAAATTATTCAGCCCATCCACACCCCTTGCACTCCCACTCCCAGGGCTCATTCATTTTTTTCCAAAGCCCCTCATTAAGCTCCCTCTGACGGACACAAGCAGAGGCAGTGCCCCGGTCACACTGGCTGCTGAACAGCCTTTCTGTGCCCCTGTTTTCCCTATTTCTCTTTCCCCCCCAAGCACAACATAAGAGATCATGATTGACTCATTTCCTATACATGTGCGTGTGTGCCCCGGATGATGGGCGCAGGGTGGATGACTTTCCCATGGGGCATTTGCTGTTGTGATCTATAATCGCCCCTTTGCAGCCACAATGCCAGCACATCAGTCAGAGCCACCACCACCAACACCCCCAACACCCACCCACCCTCAATTCTATTTGAAAACGCAGAAAGCGGCCCGGCGACCTGACCCTTCCTCACATAGAGACATTCCAGGATGCAGGGCTAAATACAAGCCCCAGAGATGGACTATAAAGAAGCAGAAGGGGAGGAGGGGAGGGTGAGGGGAAGGAGAGGAAACTGGGCTCTCCTCTCCATCATGCTATTGTGCCAGCGTTAGTGGTTTTGATGATGTGGAGAGTTCAGAAACTCAAACTGTGAGCGATGTTGTGGATGGCAAGTAGACCGGTCCTGAGTGATGATTAAGACTCATACACAGAGCCGAGTGCAGGAATGTCATGGTTTGGACACACACACACATAGACATACACACACCAGATAAAAATCTCCATTCTTGGATCCAAGCCTTTACCACAGTCTCTACCAATTCATTAATGAGCTATTTAGCCGTCCAAGAGCCCCAGACCTGCTCTGGTTTGGCCTGTCGAATAGAACAGGTCCAGGTCCTGTGCGGCTCCATCCTTGGGCTCCCAGCCCTCCACACTCTCCACTCACTCCACATTGGCCCTGAAGTGACAGCAGTGATGGAGTTCGCTACCGAAGACCCAACATAAATCTCCCTTCAAACTTCCTTAAAGAAAACACACAGAGGCTTCAGGTCCCGCGAGCCCCTGCCAGGCGTCTTGTTGGGTGGAATCCGAAATGTCTCTTTATTTGTGTTGAAATTAAACTGTCTTTTATTCCCTCCCGTTCTGTTAATGAGCTCCATGTGGCAGCAGGCAAGAGTCTTATCCATCTTGACAAGGAGCTGGAGGGAAGGAGAGGGAGACGGGCTAAACAAAGTGAGGGGAGAGAGAGGGGGGAGAGTTGGGAGAGAGGGGAGAGTGGGGAGAGACAGGAGGTCAGAGGCAGTTTGGTGCACAAACATTTAAGTATATATGTGCGGGATACATGCACAATCCGGTGGACGAGCAACGCAGCAATATAGTTGGAAGTAAATCACACTTTTGCTTAAAATATCAGTGGATGGTGAATGACTTTCATTTTGCAGTTGAATGTCACAGAACATTTTTTATCCATCTGGAAGATGTAAAGAGAATAATGTGAACTTTTTGTTATTTATTTACCCACTATTTCCTTATAATAACCGCTGGTTAAAGCTGCTAGTCGTATAAACTCAAATGAAGGAGTGCCATAGCTCAGATTGTGTCTAAAACGGCCATCAGGATGTACTTCCATTTTCCCCCCTCGTCCCATTTCACAGCTCTCCAGATTCCACAGCTTAACAATTTACATATACAGGATGTTTTCTAACCAAAATGCTTTGTTAATTGCACTAAAAGCGAAACAAAAAGCTATAACTGTATAAGTAAACAGATAAAAAGCAACAGCAAAACAAAGTCGACAAGACTGCGGTTGACCTTGCCTTAAAATGATCCGTTCCTCAAATTGCGATCATGCATTCTTCCCCATTCAAATTAAACATTAGACTTTATTTGTTCCAGATGCAGCAGTTTTTGATGTGATATTTTGGTAAGGGAACTCTGTGGTATGAGAATGATGCATGGCCGCATGTAAAAGCAGATCCAGCGCAGGCTGTGTGACCATGTTGACTCTGCACTGGTCCATGCAACCACAGTGACCCGACACAACTGCTGTAATATTCAGATGCCCTCTCTGTGCAGTGAGTACTGTAAAAACATACTGAGTGCTTTGGTGCATGTGGGGGAAGTAGAGGGCTCCGACATGGGGTTTAAATCAGCAGCGTCACATGTGAGGAGCACATTGAAAGCACACATCTAATGTGCTAATGACAGTGGTGATAAAACCCCTTCCTGTATGAGTGATAGCAGACATTAAGTGTAATGGCCTCAGTGTGCTGGACTGAGCTGGCCAGGGGGACGGGGTCCTCGCTGTGTCCGCATGCTGTTTGGGGAAGCTGGATTGAAGGACAGCTCTGAACAGCCCAGTACATACCACCTCAGCGCTGCCGTGAGTATTAATAGACACGTCTTTGTTCCGACTGACACGCTTCTGAAGTGGAATGAGACAAGCCGAGGCGATAAGGATCTCCACTCTCTGTGTGAGTCAAACCTCAAAGTGCCACTTAGGCGGCTTTCCTTTTGCTGTCTGAAGTCTGGCAGTACAACGGGAGGCTGGGCTCAGACGCAAGCACAGACGGAGACACTGACAGGAGCTGTCAAGGCCTTTTCCCCCTGCTTGTGTTTTGAAAGGACCACAATGTAGAACTGAAGCCATGTTTGTAGAGGGGAAGTTGGTCCAGGCATGAGCGTCCTCTGGTTTTACTTATCTGTTTATGAAGGCAAAAGGGGAAGAGGGGGGAGCAAATGGTAATGACAGAGCGCAAGGGAGGGCCATGTGTGTATGTGTGAAAGAGAAAGGGATTATTTGTTGATGAAAAAAAAAACATGATCAAGGGAAAGAGACAGATAAGGGAGGGTGAGCAGAGAAAGGGAGAGGGGTCATTAAAAGGACACCATCCCGCTTGCAGTAAATGGCAGTAAAGTATCTGGCTAATCTGCCATCATTACGCTGATTAAATCACCAGGGATTTGGCGTTCCCATCAGCTGCAATCAATGGGGCACAAATCAATAGACAGGGGATACATGAGAGGCTCAGAGCCACAGTCAGCTGCACCTTGTCCTGAGCCACAGCTCCATCCGAGACACCAGACACTTTTATGTTAGCGTCAATAAAAATTTAACAACATGGATTTGGGGATTTTTTCATAAAGAGTTTTATGAAATGGTGTGGTTCCACATTGCTCCAAGCAACGTATTCTCCTTCACACAAGCGTTAAAACCTAATCCCTCCTTCCACCCTATGGCCGGGGGTACTCATTCACTCCCTTCACTCTTTGTCTCTCAGTCATTGATTCCCTCACAGATGGTTGTCGTCCAGGTTAAATGTCAAATGTTGATTGAGGTAAAAACTTGAAAATTTAAAACAAGAAGTAAAAGAAAATGTGAAGCAGAATTTTTTATTTAGGTGCCAAAATGAGGTGAGGCCAAATACATTAAGGAACATTTACGTCTTTAGTCTAGGATAAGAAGAAAATTAGGAAAAAGTTATTGAGACCTCCAATGGAAAACATTGAGATTTGCAATACATAACTAAAACATTAAAAGTTTTGAGAAATACACATGTGTGTTTAACAGTCAATAGTTGCATGAGATGAAAATAATAATGACAATAATTATCATGTATGTATGGTAAATATCAAGCTACAACCAAGATGCAATTAGCTGACTTTAGCATTGTATAACGACTGGAAAAAGGGAGAAACCGCTACATTAGCTCTCTTCAAAAGTAGAGAGTCGATACCCCTCACATGTCAAGGTTAACCGTTGTCTTGTCTTTATGCTAAGCTAAACTAAGCTATGAATGTAGCTCCATATTTAGAGTGGTATCATTATCCTCATCTAAGTATTTACAAGAAAACAAATAAGAAATTTTCCTTAAATGTAAAAGTTACAGAATGTAGAAATTACTATCTCAGTAATGGAATCAGGTATAAACAAGTTAAATATCATTAATAATAAACTGACAGCAAGTGCAGGGCTGCGTCTGTTTTCAGGACTTATCTTATTATGTAAATTAAGTAATTATCTTTGTCTTTCAGAATGAGACAGTGTAAAGGTTGGAGTGCGGTCCTGCTGGTGCTGTTGGGGCTGGGGGTTGTGGCCCAGAAGCTACCCACGAGAGATGAAGGCCTCTTCCAGATGCAGATCAGAGACAAGACGCTGTTCCATGACTCCTCTGTCATCCCGGACGGAGCTGAGATCAGTGGCTACCTCTTCAGGGACACACCTAAAAGGTGAGTGCTCTACAAAGCAACACAGACTCCTTAATCGCAGTCATTAAAAACATTTACATTTTGTTATGAGGTCAAAAAGGGCCTAAATCCACCTTCCATCGCTGACTGATCCATAACAATCGCAGAGGGAAACATTAAACTTGCTGATGGCTACTTACTGTAAGTAGATAGGGAACATCAGATGTTGCTCTGTAAAATGATCTATTATGTTGATGCAAAAACTAAATAATAGATGAGAAACTCATTCTTGCGTAATAGAGTGTCTATCTGCTCAGAGGGGCAGACACCAAGGTCGGTGGAACAGTAATATCACCGAGTGCGACAGTCCTCAGCAGGCTGCTCACGCATTAAGCCCATACATTATTTAGGTTAACTTCAAGCTATGATGAAACATGAGTGCTGGTGCTCATATCAGGTCTATCATTTTACAGGTACTACTTTGTGGTGGAGGAAGACAACACACCCCTGTCTGTGACCGTGACACCTTGTGATGCTCCTCTGGAGTGGAAACTCACTCTGCAGGAGCTGCCAGAAGAGGCCAGTGGAGAGGGATCAGGTATAATTGACATCAGACAGCAGTGGAAGAGGTTAATGACATGTTATGCGGAAATATCACTATCCACCAACCACAATTAACTGACACAGTGATGTTAGGCTTTGTGTTTTGGTGGGTTTTAATTAAGTCAGTCGTAGTGTCTAGTCTGACCACTTATGATGTCTGACTCGGCCCAAGCTGACGTCTATAATTTTAGAGCAGGGCTCTACTCTAGTCATCCTAGTGAATCAAAGCCATTACATCCCTTTTATTTAAGCTGTCTTGGTCTTCTTAAGGTAAATATGGCTGCTCTGTCTGTCTATCTGTCTTCCTTCCTTCCTCTTTTCCTTTCCTTTTTTTCCTTTCTTCTGCCTCACATTCAACTTTCTCCATCTGGACGTTGTTCTTTCAGCATCAGATCATGCCAAATTACTGAAGTGGTGGTTTTGAGTGTAGCATATATTTGAATGTCAATACACCAGCACCTGCAAATGTGTCAGTGCGCCTGTCAAATCAAATATCACAAAATGATTTATTGGGTAGTTGCAAGGTTGAAGACATGTTCTTTGCCTCAAGAGAACATAATTCACCCTGAAGTAGGAGAATAATGATGAGTTTGGACCCGACACAGGCAAATCATTTGGCCCTTTACAAAACTTGTTGCCGCGCTATAGTTCAGCAAGTGAACTTCTTCCTGTCCCTGCAGCTCTTTTAGCTAAATGTCTCTGGTGGTCTTTGAGCATTAATTTTTTGTATTTTTCTGAGCACACTCACTGGTTGACAAACATAATATTATGGTTTCTTGCTCAGTAAGAGCTCAGACTGTCTCTCTCATGTGGACGCTACAATGCGCCTCTTTCTAACGCAGCTCCCCTGAAAGGCTCAGTGAGTGCTGGCTTTGGGGATGTTTGGAGTGAAAACATGGCTGCCATGTGAAGGGCTAATCGTCCGTGAGGTTTGCAGAGCTTCATTGGAACCTCACAGGATCAACTGCTAAAGATATTTTTTTAGTATGTGTGGAATATAGCTTTTAATCAAAGACAAAATAAAACGAGAAAGAGGGGAAATATTGGTCATTACAAAACATATCTGTCAACATTGTAAAAATGTGTAACAATAACGTGTTGGCCATTTGTTTTCCAGGAGAGCCTGAACCCCTTGACCAGCAGAAACAGCAGGTGACCGTAGAAGAAGGGACGGAGCTCTTCACCTACAAGGGTAACGATGTGGAGTCCTACGTGGCCACCAGTACGCCCTCTGGCCTCTACCAACTGGATCTGCTGTCCACAGAGAAAGACAGCAACTTCAAGGTGTACGCCACCACAACTCCAGAGTCTGACCAGCCGTACCCGGAGCTGCCCTACGACCCCCGTGTGGATGTGACTGCTCTGGGCCGTACCACTGTCACCCTGGCCTGGAAGCCTACACCTACAAGCTCACTGATGGGCCAGCCTGTCCAGTATTGTGTAGTAATCAACAAGGAGCACAATTTCAAGAGCATGTGCGCTGCTGAAGCTAAGATCAGCTCTGACGATGCCTTCATGCCGGCTCCGAAGCCTGGGAGAGACTTTAGCCCATTTGACTTTATGCACTTTGGCTTTGTTCCCTCTGACAACGGTTTTGGCAAAGATCGAGGCCTCACAAGTAACAAGATCTCCCGGGCGTACACAGCGAAGCCCAAAACATCAGACATTCAGAAGTTGTGCATTGGCAATAAAAACATTTTCACTGTGTCCGATCTGAAACCAGACACACAGTACTACTTTGATGTGTTTGCCGTGAATTCTGCCACCAACACCAGCACAGCATACGTGGGTACTTTTGCCCGCACTAAAGAGGAAGCTCGTCAGAAGACAGTGGAGCTGAAAGACGGCAAAGTATCGGACGTTTTCATCAAGAGAAAAGGCAGTAAGTTTCTGCGCTTTGCTCCGGTGTCTTCCCATCAGAGGTTCACTTTGTTTGTCCACACATGTCTGGACGCTGTGCAGGTGCAGGTGAGACGTGACGGAAAGTTGCTTCTCTCCCAGAACGTGGAGGGGGTACGGCAGTTTCAATTGCGGGGAAAACCAAAAGCCAAGTATCTGATCCGTTTGAGAGGCAGCAGGAAAGGAGCCTCCACTTTGAAGGTACTCGCCAGTACGAAACCCAGCAGCAAGCAGCCTTTCCCTTCACTTCCAGAGGATACACGCATCAAGGCCTTTGACAAGCTGCGCACCTGCTCCTCCGTCACCGTGGCCTGGCTGGGCACGCAGGACCGCAATAAATTCTGCATTTACCGCAAAGAGGTGGCTGATAATTACGGCGAGGAGCAGAGACGCCGGGAACAAAACCAATGTGCCGGGCCAGAGACCCGCAGGAAGTCAGAGAAGGTCCTGTGCAAGTACTTCCACAGCCCAAACCTGCAGAAAGCTGTGACTACAGAGACCATCACTGGTTTGGAGCCAGGCAAGACCTACCTGCTGGACGTTTACGTGGTGGGACACAGTGGCCACTCAGTGAAGTACCAGAGCAAACTGGTGAAAACAAGGAAATACTGCTAAATGACTCTGTAAAGAATAAATCTATTATAAATATATATATTAAATAAGTTTATTTAACTCTAAGTGATATTCTACTAAGGAGTGTATACAGACTGACTACTCACACAGCTGATGGGCCTGTGGCAGTGACTGAACTGTTTGTAGAGAGAGATATCCACCTGTATATTTATGTTTACATTTCATTGAGGCACGTCTGGGCGGCCCATAGCGGGAGCTGCTTTGTTACCAGGCTTGTCGACCTGACATCATGTTGCCACCAGGGAGGCAGAACTTCAAAGAAGATCATCTTTCACGTTGAATGTTTCTCTGTTGCTGCATGATACTTGCTTTTGTCTGTCATATTTGTACGTTCCTTCAGTTTCAAATCACCTTGACCAGAGGAGATAGAGTCGCTGCCTGTATTGTATAAATCTCTCGCTGCATATCCACTACATGTTTTAGAAAGATTTTAAATTATTTTATACTTTTTTGTCTCTCTTTTTGATTGTCTGTTTTTATTGATGACAATAATAACTGTTACGAGGAAATTCCAGTTTTATGAGGAAGCTGTCGTAGTTCAGACATTCCCTTATGTATCTCAGCCAGTGTTTGCTCTAGAGCCCATCTTGTAAATGTGTTCTGTGCTGGAGATCTGTGTTATTATCACTGTATCCCTGTGTGTGTGTGTCACATGTACAGAGTTGTCCTGCCAATATTCATGTACATAAACACTAAATATAGAACAAGTAATCCCTGTGTCACCCTGGGTGTCATGTTCTTTTGCCAAGCCGTTAACATCACAATCACGGCTCCGAGATGAAAGAGGTCACATTGTATGCGTTCAGTGTTTATAGACTCGGACATCTATATTAAGGCTGCATATAAGAAGGGCTGAAGTAATAACTTTATCCTATAAAGGATTTCTGCTAAGAAAAGGTCAATACAGGATGAATTATTCACAGGAAATACCTTTTCCAGACTTCTGCTACCGGATCAAGTGGTGCCTATAGATTAACTGTAATAAGTCTTTTTGAGTGCATATCGTGAGGACTTATATTTTCAATCACCTTCTAAGAACAGCTCTTTCACATGGAACACAATACGTTTTAACTGTTCTGAGAGTATAGCGCATCTGTTTCACATGGTCCGTTTATATTCTATTTTTTCATGAACCCAGTCGCTAGTAGTTATATAATGTTACTGCTATGTACACTGATCTCCTTGGTGAAATACAGATGATGCGACACACGATGTAATTGATTTGGAAATTTGCCCTTCATACATGTAATGATGTATGATCTCAGTATTTTAAAGGGTGGAGACGATTCAGGGCCTAACGTACTGAAATAATTCTTTCCGTGGTTTAGTGTTATAATTTGTGTCAAATATAAAAAATGGTATTCACCTTCTTCATCTGATGAAGTCATACATCTAAATGAAAGAAATACATAAACGGCCATCTACAAATCAAAAACATTAATGTCTAAGAAAAAAACACACCCTTGTTAATGTCAGTGCACTCAGGCTTTTGCTGCTACAGACCGACTTGGTCTGGATATGATCCGTAGAGTAAGGTAGCTAATATTAGCAAACTTTAAGTTTACGTGCATGTGTGAATGCAAATGTCCGAGTGAGAGCCTCCAAATTATCTGCTGTCTTTCTCCACTTGGACCCCTAATGAGATGTCTACAAAAAGTTGGGAGAATCCGATGTGAAACTACAGCAGGAGATCACCTTCTGGATTCCCATCGAGCAAGTGAGGGGGTTCACAGACATAAACACTATTAAAAACACAACAACAAATATTTCCTGATGAAAAGGCAAAGAGTCATACACATAGAAGAGACAAAGATTTCAAGAGAGTATGTTCTGATAAGAGGCGACACCATTTTGTTGTTGAAATTCACATGATCTCTGCAGTGTAATTAACACGTTACTACCTCCTGCCTTTATAATGCAGAGGATATGTTGCTGTTGTGAACGCATCTGTGCAGAGAACTTCCCGCTGGGCATGTGTGAAATACAAACTGCCAGTAAAGACCAGATGCAATTCTATGGACTTTATCCGCAGGTCATGTTTGAAAATTGCTTATCAAATGACATCCCTTTTCTTGCCAAGAGCTAGTAGTGGAAAGCAATGGCCATGATTTGTTTCTCGTTCCATCAGCTCCTTGTTTCTGCTGAGGTTAGCATGCTAAAGCTAGTTAACCTTGGCCCATCTCGATTATTGTAGCGTCCAGTCTATCCCAAAGTAGTGCTGCTCGTAGGGCGTATTTTAATCTATTGAATTTTAAACACAACAATGGTGTGAAGCTTTCAGTAAGAGATCCGACCATCACCCCCTGCCGGCAAGAAAGCACGTCAATCGAAAACTGCACACTTGTTGCACAGGTTTTGGAGAACCTTTGAAATGACACCATTTCAAAATAAAAAACAGGTGATACTGAACAGGCCTCTAAAATGTAATGTTTCTGTTCACTTACCTGTATGTTGTTTTAAGTGCATTGACCTAAAAAAAAGCAGGCACCAAATTTGGGAGAATTGGGTGACTTGCAATACTATTTAACCATTAGACACAGTTAACCACAAATAAGCCAAGAGAAAAGCCAGATACACATCTGTGCACATATCCACACGTTCCAATTAAGAGTAGTCTCAGGTGAATGGAAATGGTCTCTTTGTTGTGGCCAAGGAAAGCAGCTGTTGCTCGTGAATTGCCATGTTTCCAGTCCGACCTTGATTCTGGGTAGCTGCACTCCGATTCATCGCCACAACTCACTGTCAATCAAGTGCTCCTGGTCAGAGGAAATGCAGTGAGGGTCCACCTGGCTCCCATTAACCTGCCATTGCCCTGGAATAATGTGGAGGAGCTTCCACAGAGTTTTGGGAGTGTCATGGATATCCATGTAAACTGTTGCTAATAAAGCTGGCCAGCTCTGCCTAAAATGACATCCTGCGCATGTGTTTGTGTGAAAAAGACCTGCCATGAAGTCCTTAGCTCTTTACAGAGTCTCCTGCTCAACTCAAAAGGTCTAGGATGGAAAGAAATGCACAGACACTTCTATTTTGCCAGCATGCTTCAGGAGATCCCCTCACAAACACTTAGGCAAACATGCACATACAGAGAAACCTCTATCCTGAAAGCTCACCATCTGCAGGGCTGTCCGTGTTTATCTTCCGTGTTGCAATGAGTGCAAGGCTTTGAAGTATGAGATTTGTATATATGTGTGTACATGAAGGAGTGTGAGGAGTGGAGACAGACATAATGTGCACGGGTAAGTGGTGGAGGAATCAAGACCTGGTACTCAGTCATGGTTTGGTCAGTTTCACTCTCCAATGGATTTGATTCAGGCTGATGGCAGCCATGATCCCAGACTTAGTTACTTAGTTTGTAGTTATAGCACCATAAATCTAACCGCATTCATTGTTTTGCTTACGGATTGCAGAAATACAAATTACATTGGTTTCAGATTACTAGAGATCATATTAATTGCTTTAAAGGAAAACTTGAGTTTTTAAGATACATGTTTTGCACCTTCCAGTCTTAATGCTAAGCTAAGCTAACCATCACCTTGCTGTTGCTATAGGCTTATATTTTATAAAAGATATGACAGTGACATCAGTATTTTCTTATAATTCTTGGTAAGAGAGTGAACAGCGTATTAGCCAAAACATCAGCTAATCCCTTGAATTTAATGACTTTCGCGCAGCCAGTTTCACTAAAATAGATGTGGAGCACTGAAAAAAAGCTTTCGGAGAGACTGAACGGTTGTAATTTCTTGCAGACTTCCACGTTCCTATCTACAAAGGGCTTTAGGACTTGACGTTTGTGAGCAAGCTTTGTTCATGTGTGTGTGAATGCACTTGTTGCTCAACTTAGCGCTGAGTGACACTTTTGGACCGAAATGGTGAAAAGGGAGCAGAATCCAAACAGAGATAGACAGCAGACAGACGGACATGCTGGGAGGGCTTTGAGTGTAACTCCTTTAGCAAAGTAAAGCAGTGAAACACTGGTGTGTGAAAAAGCTCAGTGCAGCAACTGAAGGACTCCTGTCATCAACGGGTTTGGTACCGTACTTGTTTGTGGTTATTTGATTCAGTCTTACACTGGTGGCACTGTCTCAGAAATCTCCAGAGTAAACAGTGTGAAATTAAATTATGAGGCTTTGAAATCTCTAACACGCAGAAGGAGCGGGAGCCCTGCCTGGGAAGTGAAAGTGTAGACCATGATGAAAATGATTCCACTTCAGCGGCTGCAGGGATAGATCATTGTTGAGGCTCAGCTCCAAACCAGCTCTACATAACTCTGATTTAGCAGAGGGCCAGGCAGAAATCAGAGGCTTCCTTCAAAACCCATTCTGACCAAAAACTCATTCCCAGGAAGGGTGGAGAGTGACCAGCGGCCCTCGGGCAGCGCCCGTCTCAGCCGATCTCAATTAGGATAACCCAAGCAGTGAAAAAAACAATGACTGGCTCCTGAATACAGCCTCTATTTAATTTAAAATCCCAAGGTCACTTTTATGATCATAGATATAAACAATCCATTACACATGATCAGGATCCCTGGCTGAAGCTCCTCTTATAGGGCTGATGCCTCCGCACTTGAATGTGATTTTCTGTCTTTGTGTGTCTGGCTATTAATGTGTGTATGTATTATCTGTGTGCACACAAGGCTTTTGTGTTTGTGTACTTGTGTACTAACTGCGATCACTCCCTTTCACCCGAGCTGCATAGGGGTGGTCCCCCTGCTCTCTAGTGCTCATGAATTCACTTCTAAGTGCCTGTAATTTCTCACGCTTCATCAGTACTGTAATTTCAAAAGGCTCCCTCTGAAGACCATCCTTTAGTGGCGACCCAGGGTTGTCAAATGAAAACATCATTTATCCAGTGACCTCGGAGCGTCAGGAAATGGTTTGCTGGCTATTCAGCGACAGCCTTGAAATAGGGAGCTGTGGTGAGGGACAGCAGGGGTTGGTGAAACATGAAACAAAAGGTGGTCTGGCCCCTCAATCTACAGTATCGGGTTTGGGAGATTTCAGAAAAATGCTCACATCCATTTGGAAAATCTTGTATGAAACCAGTTGTATGTTTGCCAAACTGAGGTTTTCCTCCAGTGAAAATATTTACTTAGAAAAAAAAAACTCAAAGTATTTATTTCAATGCAATCCATTCCTCCACCATGTCCTAAATGTGGTTTCTGTAGTTTTGGGACCTCTGAGGCTTAACTGGCAGTCCAGCCACTGAGTGCCTCAGTTCCATGGGTACTTTCAGGATTTAAAGACAAGGTCCCATGGGGATGATGATCCAAATGTCTTTGTTTAGTTGAAACAAAAAAATCTTTATCGTGGTAGACTCTTAAGTCCTCAATGCATCATTGTCTGGTAGTGCTGGTTTGTGCATGTGGATGCTTTGTCATCACTTTACAAGGCCAGTCATGGAAAGCTTCTGTCATCACATGTGAGTGTATTAGTCAGAAATATTGAAAGACATTTGGTAAGAAGCAGAGCCAGACTTCACTATTATAGAGCCGGTATTGTGATTAGAAAAAAAAAATTTAACCACACTATCTGTATGGACGACATGAACTCCATTCATTAGCATGAACTTTGGTACACACATTCATGTAGCCCTCATGACGAATTGGTAAATTATTCCGTTGTCAGGTGATAATGTCAAATTATCCAATAATTCTTTAGTCAAACAATTAAAATTTTGTTTAAAAAAAAAAATATTTAAATACTGCGAAACTACATTCCCCTCAGTCACAGCTTTGTGATTAATCAAGGGTGACAGACTTTAACGCTCTCCATATTGAACAATTCAGAAACAAAAATATTATTGTGACATGGGACATTGTGTAGATGTATGCTTGATGTTCAAGTGCTTAACTCCTGAGAACACTGCTGCTTAGCAACAGCAACACAGACACTTATATTAACATTACTGTCTGGGGAGGTGAAGCTGTTGGGAACATCAACATATCAGCGCTCATTTGGAGTCTCCTTGTGCACAAATTAAATATGACCCCATTTGAGGTCAGCATATCTATTTTATTTTGCGAATAAATCAGAGTTTTACCTCAACCATCACCGACTCCATGATCTAACGCTGGCCAAATCTGGATTATCATCTTGCTTTGTATTGGGTTCCCTGGTTTAGAAGATGAGTCCTCTGTGTGTTTAGTGTGGGTCTTTTGTGCAGGTGTTGGAGATCAGAGCTGGTCTGGATAACCCAGGGATCTCGGTGAAAGCTGAGTGAAAGTTAATGGACAGCAGGGTCGTCAGATGGCACGGAGGGAAAAAAGGGGTCATGACATTTAATCGTCCTGCCCCGACAGGCCAAGGCACTGACAGAGAGGTCAGGGGAGACAGAAATGGACCAAGGAGGACATGGGTGGGGCGGACACACACAAAGGCCCTCTCAGTGCACTGATCAGGCTTGTCACCCAGTAAGACTCCCTGTAGCCCTCCCTGATGGCTTAACTCAAATACACCTGGAACATGACTCCAGGCCACAGATGAAACTAAACTACAACAGTGGGAATCCCTATTGAAGGACACGTCTGCTCCAGGTTTGAAGTGTAAACCCTTTAAAAACAGCAGTCGGGAATGTCAGACAAAAAACGCTCCAAAGCACCAGCTCATTGACTCTGGAGTAAACATGCACATCATGATTCAGTCTGTGCCGTAATTGTCAACCAGCGCCGGCCATCTGGACCAATCACGCATCAGATCGGCGAAGAGCCACAGCACAACAGGAAGCCATTGGCATAAACACAAGCTATAAACATCGTAAACAAAGCCAAAATAAAACTGACACGCTGCTGATTAAAGAGCGAACGCGTTTGCTGAAGAGGTGTTCGAAAGCAGAAAGTACACAAACAGTCGGTGAGATGAGCTCATCTGGCTGGAGTAGGGGGTTCGTCAAGAAATCAAGGTGAGTTTACTGCTTTAGTGCAGTTGAAACCACATCCACTGCTTAAGCATGTCATGTAAACGGTAAGTCAGCTAAAAAAAGTCATCTGCTTTCACTTTAGATTCTGAAATTTGATGTTTTTCCATCAGAACAATCCAGGAGGTTTAGTTTTTACATTATATTACAACATAAGAGAAGAGATAAGATCAAACTTGATTGATCCCTTTATAGTTATTAGTATTAGTATAGGTATTCATTTAGGTGTTGGTGTTGGTGTTGGTGTTGGTGTTGGTATTAGTATTAGTTAAGTGTTGGTTTTGGTATTGGTAGTAGTATTCATTTTGGCTTTCTGTTGGTTTAAATATTACTATGGGAGTGTTTACTCTGTCCACTTGTACCACACATTACAAATCAAATAATATCATCTTAACATCTCAACTGTAAAATAAACAGTATCTCTACAGACATAACACAGGTCTTTGTGAATGTATCGAATTATGTAACAAACATGGTGCCTAGCATCATTCATGGGAAGGGTATGTGTTCATCTTCGACTACCTGGTTTGTTTTTACTTGCTCATAGTTCTGCCTTGGCGGTTTGGCTCAGATGGATGGAGAGCAGCCGTCTTCACATCAGAAGGACCATCTGTTCCAGCAGCCCTTGATTGTGGTAAATTGTGGCTTCTGGCCTGCTGAGCTGACAGTTTCAAGCTAAAAGGGTCAGTCAGACCTCTGCTCTACTGCTTGTTGGTACAGTGTGGTCTCAGAAGATAAATTTCGGCCAAAATAAACAGTATCCTGAGGTTTTTTGAGGTTAATGGTGAAGGAGGAAAATGATGGTGAGTGTTTTTTCCGATCAATGTGAACTGCGTGTGTTATCTGTGTAGAATAAGGTTGCCTCGGCAAGATTTTACTGTGGAATAGGCAGGAAGTATTAATGGATCTGTTGGCACATCCATTTTATTTAATCAGGTGATTAGAACTGCCAGATAGCCTTATACATGTATCCTTCATATGAAAAATGGAGTAACTTTCCCCCCTAAAATAAGTATATTACATTACATGTCATGTCATGTCATGTCATGTCATGTCATTTAGCTGACGCAGATGGGAAAGAGTGGGATTCAAACCAGCAACCCTCTTGTTGGGGAACACCTGCTCTATCCCCTAGGTCACGCTCTCCCCCTATATACAAATGTTATAAATATAGATTGTTTATGATGTAATATAATAAGTTATTATTTTCACATTATGTTTTTACTAGTTTGTTCACTCTCACAGGTCATCATATTTTTTCTGCATGTTTATTCGTCGAACTGAGCTTTCTGCCTTCTCAAGTATATGTTATGCATCTTGTCATTTTCTATGTTTTCTCTTTTTTTAACAGTGGAAAAAATATCATCATCATCTTTATCATATCATCATAAGATCCAGTGTGTGTGTGTGCGCAGCTTTTACTGTTATTATCACTGAGGTTGAGCTGTGATCACAGTGTATCTTTAATCCTTTGAGAGCAGTGAGTGAAACAGGATGCTGTCATACATCTTATGTTGTTACTAGTTTGTTGACTCTCATAGGTATTCATATTATTTCCAGCCTGTTTATTTTTTTATTTTGTATTTTTGTGGACTTAAGAGTGGCTTTAAATTGAGCACATTGGCTTATTCCTCCAACTGCACCGTATATTGATTATCTTATCATTGATCATCAGTATATTAGACAATATAGGATCCAGTGTTTTGTGTATATAGTAAACACCCCAGCGTTGCTGGGATCACAATTTGCCTGCTGTGTTGTGCTGTGAGAGCAGCCTGACAAAAGGTAGTTTCTGATAACAAACTTTGGACCAATCAGCTAGCAAGCAGGACGCTTTGTACATTTCCTGCAGCATTATTATCATACATATTATGTTATTGCTAGTTTGCTGACTCTCATAGGTAGTCATATTATTTACTGCATGTTACTTTTGTTCTGTATATTATTTGTTATGTCCTTTTCTATGTTTTATTTTACCACGTAGCAGTATAGAGCAAAGTCAAAAGTAGACATCAACAAGTAAATGTAAGGGGAATATAAAATGTACAAATATAAATATTAATGGAATTAAAAGTAATATTTACTGTGTAAACAGAATATATAGTGTGACAATATATACAGTGAAATGGATTGCACATAAGTCATTGAATTTGACAGACAGAATAAATATCATCATTATCATAGCATCATGTTAGTTAATATAAAATCCATTGCCTGAAAGAGTTTGTAGAGAAGTTTTACATCTACATAAAAGATCCAGTGTTGGTGTATACAGTATACATGTATCTCTGCTGTTTTATTTTGCAGTGAGAGCACAAACAGACAGTTAAATGTTTTTTATTATTATGTAATCAGTCGTTTGTTGACTCTCAGGGTTAATTATATCTTGTTCTTCGTGGTAATAAGTTAAATAAATGTATATAAAACTGTGTAAACAGTAATGATGACTACTGTGTTGTACAGTGAGAACCGACAGTTGCATTGTTTTCTTATTATGTCATCAGTAGTTTGTTGACTCTTGGTTATATGTTGTTCTTCATGGCATAAGCTAAATAAATGTATATAAAACTGTGTCAACAGTAATGATGACTACAGTTTTGCTCAGTGAGAGCAGCCTGAGAAAAGGTTACTGTGCAGCCTCTGGTTACAAACTTTGGACCAATCAGGACGCAGCGTTGTCTTCCTGCAGCAGCAGCCACAGAAGTTCAACCTGGACCTTCAGCTCCGAGAGGAAACGAGAAATCTCCCGTTAATTCAAACTGACGATGCTTGTCCACTTCCGCTGACATATTTGACCTCGTCCAGCCGACTGTCTGCGGAGGACACGTCCCCGAGTAATGACAATGTTGGGCATGTATGTGCCAGACAGGTTTTCTCTGAAGTCGTCCAGGGTCCAGGATGGAATCGGTCTGTACACGGCGCGGCGAGTGAAAAAGGTTTGTTGTTTGCGGCTGAACAACTTTCTAAGCGACTGTGGACGATGTGTGTGTGCGTCTTTAGACTTTTAAACGCGCCGTAGTTGTGTTCTTTGTGTTGCTTTCCCTCCTGTATCGATGCTGTCAGAGTGTGGGTCTCGCACAGAGCCTGCTCTGACGTGAAGTGCCACGTAGCTACACAACTCCAGTGGTTTCTCTCGGTCTCTGCGCAACTGTGTGTGTTCGAGGGGAGGGTCGCGCGCCTGTCTCGTGAACAAATCCACTACATGCCGGTTTTGCTTAAAGCTTTAAACTTGTTTTTTTTTTTTACAACATTTTCAAAGTGAAGACATTGTTCCTGTGTCCTGTGAGAGACACGGAGGAGTCTGTGGGGCAGGGGACGGTTAGCAGGAGATGAATGGGTTCATGTGTCAGTGGCTGAGGAGGAGGAGGAGGGGGGGAATCTCAGGAGGATGCTGTCATTTTAATCCACTGGACTACAACATGATGGACGTGAATGTAACATTACGACCCCGCCTCCCCCCCTGCATGATTGCCCCTCGTTGGGAAGGGAAAATGTCCTTTCTATCAAAGAGCCGGCCTGTCCACGAACCATCCAACATGTATAGTAGTACAGTGCCTGTTCTAAACCTGCCTGTTAGATGGCTGCAGGCCGGCAGACTCAACAAAGATGAAGAAGAAGAAATACAGTGGGTGGAGGTCACGCACCTTCATGATGATTTCCAACCGCCAATAAACTGAACAAAGAAGAAGAACCTGCCTGTTCTCTTGTCCTGTGTTAAAGCTCTGCAGATACTTCAGAATTATTCGTTGTCATTAGTGAGTCCTCCTCAAAGAGTTCTACAATATACTGTCTCTTTTTGTTGTTTGTGTTCTGGACGTTGTGCGCAGAGGTTTTTTAAAACTTTTTCTGTGGTGCAGAGTGAAGTAAGAAAACTTTGTGTTCATCCTACCTGGTTTATCAGCGGTGAAGATTTTAAAGTCAATGTTTTTCATAAAACATTGTTTTGTGCGGCTGTGTCTGAGGGGTTGGAGCGGTCGTCCTTTAACCAGAAGGTCGGCAGTTTGATCCCAGTCTTCCCCATCTGCATGCCTAGGTTTCCTTGGGCAAGATACTGAACCCCTGAACTGGCCCTCTAGAGAAAGTGCTTCCCATAGATACACTGTATAGTGCAGAACTACACTTAGACCATTTTCAGTTACAGACTATCTACTGTTAATGTGTGTGCTTTATAAAAGTTTGGATGATTCAAAGAGCTGGTGTTATTTTTTATTCACTGCATGTCGGCTATTTCAGGGGTCGGTTAAACAATCAAAACCATGTTCAAACCCAAGTTCACAACTTTTCAAAGTAAAAGGTCTGTAATACAATTCAGTACAAATCATTATAACAACAAACACCAACTGTGTGCTTTTACTCTGAAGACAAATTGCCAAACAGGAAAGGATAATGTTGTTGCCATGCCAGAGATCTGCACCCCATTATTTTTTATGTAAAATGTGTCCTAATTGCACCAAACTTGGTTAAGCACTTCTCTGGGCATTAACTATATAAATTCTAGGAGGTAAGTCAATTAGATGAATGGTTCGCGAGTCATTTGTTTCACATACAGACAGACAGACCAAGAGGCAGATGTTTGTGAAATCAGTAGGTGTATAATTATCATGGTTTGGCCTGTCCACTATTAATGTCAGTTTGTGTTACTCTGTTCCCTCTGTTTGTCTTTAAGGGGGAAAAGTTTGGCCCCTTTGCTGGTGAGAAGAAGCTGCCCAGTGAGCTGGATGAAAGCTCGGACACCAGGCTGATGTGGGAGGTGAATGCACACACATCTTGCCTTCTTCCCACAGCACTGCACACATGTGAAGGTTTCAGGTGTAAAAGTCAGTGGTTAAAACAAATGTATATCCATTTTTCTTTGTCGGGCAATGATTTTATATTTACATGATTCTAATTCCGATACTAACCTCATACACATAAGAGCTGTTTGAATTCTGTATGATGTTAAGTAACAGAGTCAGTGCCGACTTGTATCGTGTGTTTATCAAAGCACATCCTTTAGCATAGGACAGCTGTGAAAAAGACTGCTTGCATGTGTGTACAAACAGTCTAAACTCTAAATTTTTCTGTGATAAAGACAACAAATAATTATGTTCAGATCATTTTGCCATACTGATTTAAACTGACTTGTCTCATGTGAAGCCCCTGATGGCAACCTCTCAAACAAATGCTGTGATGTAGTTATCTGCAGCTGTCACATTGTGAGGTGCAGACAAGATAAGGTGTTTATATTTAAGGCCAAACACTCTTTGATTGTCAGAAGACAAAGCATGAAAGCAACAAGAGAAGAAGTAGCAATTGTTTACTTCTAACAACTCACACGGTCACTGTTTTTTTCCCTCAGGTCCGTGGCAGTAAAGGAGATGTTCTGTATATCCTGGATGCCAGTAATCCACGCCATGCCAACTGGCTGCGGTTTGTCCATCAGGCACCTTCACAAGAGCAGAAGAACTTGGCAGCTATACAGGTTTGTTTCTCTAAGTGGACGACTAATCCTTCACTGACATATTTGACAGGAGATACACATTTTTTGACAAGGTAATGATTTTTCCCCCCCAAAATATATTTTTCACTTTTATATATGAAATTTATAGGTACATGCAGGTTCTCTAAATGTGGCTAAACCCACAAATTATTCCTCACCCATTGCCAGTAGAGGAGTTTCATTTTTGACGTCACAAATGCGGCACAAACTGAGAAACTCTTTCTGCTTGTGTCAGTGTTGCATCTTGCACAATAGAAAGAAAACATTGCTGTTGCATGTTGTTCCCATGGTGTAATAAACAATAAATACACAAATGCACCAACACCCGTTAGTTCTATTGGGGCATTTCAGACAAAAGCCAGATGTTAGCGGGCGTTATTGGGTCTTTTGACCAGTGGAGAAGAGGCTTAAAACAGATCAAATATAATGTTAGTTACTTTTTTCAATGTCAAACTGAACAGGTTAAGAAATCTTTGAAAATCGTTATAATATTCTTTTGTTGTTAATTATATTGCGATAATTATTGATTCGTTTTGAAGAAAGATAATGTGTGTGAACTATTTTATAAAATGTATATATTGTGTACTGTAAAATTGGATAAAGAGAGAAGCATATGTCTTTATGGTTTGTGTTATCAGCATTTGTATTTTGGTTTTAGGGACAAACATTTATTGATTTTTTCGCCGAATGTTTTTTCTTAATGGTAAAAACAAATGCCTACCTTTTGTTAATCCATAAGTGAATGCAGTCCTTAGATTTAGATTCCTATTTTCAATAAGTTATTTTCAACAACACTTAAAAAAAAGAAGTGATTTTATTGGTAAATAGGGCCTCAACAACAGTAGCCAGGCCTAAGAAAATGTCAAAGAGTTTTAAAAACAAATCTTCTTAAAGCAACCTAACTCTAACCTCTCTGCACTGGATCTGGGTAATTTCACCTCTTGAACTCCCGTGCAAAAGATAAAAAAAGATTATTCTTTCTTGGCAGAAGAAAAATAGAGGTGGAATGAAGAGAAGATGAGAATTTCAGGTCTTAGGGCCCACTTCCTTCCATTAATACTCGAATGCCCAAAGTGATTGGTCGTTTAAAGGTCATCCATGTGTGTTAAAGCTCTGTGTTCCATCAACACTGACATTTATTGTATAGCTTTCCTATTCTTAATCATTATTTATGTATATTTAGAATCCCTTACTTAAAACAAAATGACGCTTTGATTTTATTAGCATGACCTGTAAAGACAGGGAAGTTAATGACAACATTTTTAAGGGTTTGAGGTTTTGACCTGTGGCCTCAATGAGGCCATAACAGATCTTTTCTTGGTATAATGAGTTCAGCCTTCAGTCAGTCGTAATAGTTCCCCATTGCGCATTTCCATAAATGGTTATAGCTGTATTTTAGCAAGAGTGCTTTTCTCATTATCTGCATTCTTCTCAAATTTGTAAGGTGTAGTCTTGCCAATGCTCCATGCATCGTTAGTGATGTGTGATTGCTCAATGATTGCTACGATGTTATCTTTTAGGATGGAGAAAACATCTTCTACCTGGCTGTGGATGACATTGAAACAGACACAGAGCTCCTTATAGGCTACCTGGACAGTGATATGGAGGAGGAGGAGGAGGAAGAAGAGGAGGAGTTAATCAAAGATGATGATGAGAACAGTAAAGACTCCAAGCATCTTGTTGAAATGGGTACAGTGAACCTGTATTTCCTCATTTACATGTAATCATAATGGTATAATTTATGATGATTGATACATACAAATATCCCTCAGAAATATATATATTAATCTTGCGAATCTTTACCTGCTCGATGTGCATGTACCACATTTCTACAGAACTAGTCATAAAGAAGGAGGACCACCCCTGCTTGCTGTGTGAGAGCAGTTTTCCCAGTGAGGAGATTCTGGCCGCCCACCTCCAGAGTCTGCACCAGAGGCCCAGCACGGAGGAGAAGGAGTTCAAATGCAGAAACTGTGGCAAGAAGTTCCCTGTCAAGCAGGCTCTGCAGCGCCAGTGGGTTTCACTGTTCCATTACTTAACAGCTGTTATATCTTTAATTTGTGCAATTCAAGCACAGCATCTCAAGTCATTAAGAAACCTGCAAAAGAAGTGAATCAATTTAATGCAAGGATTTAATGTAGGTCTTAGAGTTAAGTTGAAAAAGAAGTTTATTCATTTATTTGACTATTTGACACAAAACGAATGCATATATTTGTTCAGGATGAATACTTTGGGGAAATACAGTTATTCCCTTTCTTGTTGACAATTAGATGAAAAGATTGATACCCCACATGTATCGGTGTGTTGATTAAGAGGTTGGAGGCAGGTAGCTTAGCTTATTATACTGATAGGGGGGCAGCTAGAGTAGCTTGGTGGTTAGCATCTCCAACCAATAAACATTATATCCCCCCCCCCCCCCCGTTTTACTGGTGTATTGTCATGACCACAACTAGTGGCGACTCAATGGATTAAAGGTGATATATATATATTTATATATATATATACGTTTTTGCTAATGCTACATAGTCATTGTTAGCAATAACAGCTGTTTACTATCCGGACTAGAAAAAACCTTGTGAGCTAAACATAATTCTTAATTTTATTCCCGTCAAGAACTGTCTGCAGCGATGGAGTACAACACCTATTTTAACTCTTTATGTAATTCGCTATCATTTCTTAAGTTCTACTTAAGTGAGCATGCTAACCAGCAGTGTTGTGCAAGTTCACACCTCTCATGAACTAGTTCAAAGTTCAGTTCACACAAGTAAACATGAATAGTTCACGTTCAAAGATCTTCATTTAAAATCGGAACTAGTTCATAGTTCAGTTCATTTCATAGTTTTAAGGTGGAAAGTGAGGCGCCGGGCTGTTCACACCAGACACGCATTTCTCAGCGCCGATTAGCCCGCGATTCTGCTTTCTCCCCTGGATGTTGAATGCCCCCCTCTCTTTTTATCTATATGACTGCTTGTGTGACTGTAGTGGATGGGCAGGGGGACATTTAATTATGTGATTGGAAAATTTGGGATAATTAAAACTCCAGGACAACATAAGGGGAATACAAAATATGTGATGCATATTTGATAATTTATATCATGTACGCCGCGCTGCCTTTGTGCGGTGCAGCCGAGTTGCACCGCACAAAGGTTTAACAGGGATGGATAGGAGGCGCTTGGTTTTACTTGGTGCTTCCTTGCCCCGGAGTAAACCCGCCGTTAGACAGCGTCTCTCCTCAGGAGAAGGAGAACATTCTGTAACATTTTAGCTAGACCTCATATAATATGAACATGTTCACCGTTCAAATTCATTATCTGTCATTGAGTTGCGTTCAGTTCATCGTTCTCATAAAAACGAACGCGTTCTTTTGAACTCGTTCATGCACAACACTGCTAACCTGTTAGCCTACTCTCTGAAAGCACAGCAGAGAAAAACGTGCATATGTCACCTTTAAATAGATGACATTTAAACTAGTTACTATTATATGTGGTGGGGATGTGAAAAGCAGCTGTTTCCCTCTGTTTCCAGTCTTTATGCTAAGCTAAGCTAACCAGCTGCTCGCTGCAGCTTTATTTTTTACAGAAGTTTACTGATCTTTTCAGCTCATGCAAATCAATTGATTTTAAAAACAGTGCCTGCTCTGCTCTTAACTTGAATATTTGTTTTACTCTTACATAATTAGTGTCATCAGCCTGTGTTTCATTTCCTACTTGTCATCTAATATGTTTTTATTTAAAATCTTTCCTCAGTGTTTTGCATTGTTCAGAGTCTCCGGATCCATCAGGCGACTCTAAAGCTCATCAGTGCTCCTTGTGTCACAACATGTTCAGCTCAGAATCAAGGTAAAATATATGATCAAATGGGATTTTATACATAAGGCGCACATTTTAACATGTACCATATACATATTCTGTTTCTCATGAAGCTCTCTCTTCCTCTTTCTACTTCCTCTGTTTCCTATGCGTACAGTTATGAACAGCATAAGGAAGCCTGTAGAGGAGATGCCAGGTTTATCTGTAAAGCTGAGAGCTGCGGTAAAAGATTCAAGAGCAAGGACGCCCTGAAGAAGCATAAAGGAAATGTTCACACAGGTTGGCATCTGATCCTTGCTCTGGTTGTGTCTCTGTTTGATTTTCCTTTACTCTTCCTACCCACATAATCAAAGGTGTTGCCTTTTCCTTTTTTTTGCAACACATCGTCTAATGATGTTAATTGTCCATTAGCAGCCTCAGCACTCAAGGAGCGGCAGTAACAGCACTTGACCTTGATCATTTAAAATTTTTGCAATATTGAGACACATTTATAATTACACACGCTCCATAATTGCTGACCTGTGTGATCTGGGGCTGCTCACTCTCTCAGATAATTGGACTTCCATAGCTATTTATGATGGGATGTAGGGCAGCGGGGGAATGAAGTATCAACCCGAGATTAAGACTTTTATCTCAGAGGCTGACGGAGTCAAGATCTGGGTCTTTATGTTTTACCAGTGTGGTTAGAACAAGCAGTGTGTGAGTGTGAGTGTGTGTGTGGGTGGGGTGGAAGTGGCTCAGGCGTGACAGATGTGGGTCACGTGATTCAAACGGGCCTAATGGAAGGGTCAAAAATATTGTGGGATCAATTGACCTATGAGGAGAAATTTTTGTCCAGTGAGACTTTGTAATATTTTTCTGTTGCTCTGCGATGATTGCCATGTTGTCATGATTTTCCATTTGATGTCAGTCCCGAAGTAAAATATTGGTAATTTACAACTATTTCTATTTCTTTTACAGGCAGTGCACGGCGGAAACTCACATGCACCATATGCAACAGGAAATGCTCGTCCTCTCTGAATCTACAAGAACATAGAAAGGTGAGAATCGGCAATGAGCACTTTGCAGCTCCAATTATAACTCCTTAATACTTTGCATTGGATCGGAGAAGCTTTGCTCAGCTAAGGCTGTTCAGTATGATGTATTTTTACAGTGAAGCGTCCTTATTGCTGTTGAAGTGGAACCCATCACTCTCCACTGTTTCTATAGCCTAGACTTACCTTTGAATCGCTCTGAGTTCACTTTGTACAGCTATTCCCGCTCTGTTTGAGGGTGTCTTAATGGTCGAGTTGTTATAAATTCATTCTGGGTGACACAGAGCAAAGCGTTGGTTTCTTTTTTCACAAGCTCATCCTGCAGGTCCTGTGAAATTTAAGAGGCTCTATTGGCAGATAAAATGGTTTAAGCCTTGGCATCAGGATTCTCCCTCTCTCTGATGGATTACAGATTCGAAAGCAGCTGCTTAAAAAGTACTTTAAAACGTTTTCATACAAATACTTGTTTTAGTATTGTGTATTAACAGTAAAAGCCACTGTTCAGTTCAGGAAAGCTTTTACATTTGATGTCTTAGATAATTCTCAGGGGCTACTTCCTGTTCCAGGTTACACTCCTTTGTTGCACACAAAGTAGGCCAATGTGTATTGCATTGAAAGATTACATTTCATTTAAATTATGGTTTATCTTATTTGAAAAAAAGGTTCTAACCTAGCTGGCGTGTGGAAGTGGGGATTCAGACTGAAAAAAGGTTGTGTTGGTGGGGGCGCATTGTTTTACAGTACCAGAGAGATAATGAAATACAATCAGGACGTCCTGTTGTAACAGATTGTGTTTAAACGCTTATCAGATGCCAAAACACTGCAGAACAGTTTGCAGCACACACAGACTCCGTTTTACAACTCTGGAAAATGATCAGATCTCCCACTCACTTCTGTTAAAGCCCAGAAGGCTGACAAATTCAAACATGCATTTCCTGCAGTCCACATATGGCTTCAGTGGATTCTCAGTTCAGAGATGTTCAGCTTGAACTGAGTGGATTCGGCTTTTAGAAGGAGTACATGCACTATGCCTATGTGTTTGATCTATTGATTTATCATATATTATCACCAACAGACTATTAATTGTCACATCCCTCTCACACTGCTATCTGTGATCGTGATGTCATGATTAATGTTTTCTTAAGTGTGACCTCACACCAAGTGCAGTGCCTTTCTGGATGATTTAGTGGTGCGTTGAAGAAAAAGTAGAGTAGGCATAATTTCTGTGAAGAGATACTTACTGCCTGTGAATATTCTGAGTCTGTAGGCAAGGTACAAGATGTTGGAGCCGGAAGTCTTCTGGTTTCTGTTTCTAGTTTGACCACTCACGCTTGAGCAGGCCTTGGTTGCCCGCAGGTAAACAGACCATGTGGAGAACAAAAGAGGCAGAACACATTGATCGCCATGCAACCGCTTTCGTTTTTTTCACTTTATCTGCATTCATATGCACATAGACAATAATAGAGATGAACCAAAAGGTTGTCTGGACCCTAAACACTTACAAAAAGTACAGCTGCTTTTGTTTTGCGTAGGGAAATGTTTGATTTGTGTGATAAACGAATAATAAAAAACAGTGCATGTCTGGTGGAAATTGGAGTCTCTGCTGTCTACACAGGAAACCCCAAAATATTGGGCTTCACCCCCAGAGGCTTATTTGACGTTAGATATGACGACGGACTCCAAACTTGGTAATAACTCTTTTGCCCATCAAACCTGCATGAACATCCCCACTGCAGCAAAGGACTAGCTCCATTCAAATGAAAAAGAGACCTGTGTCTTGTCATGCAGAGCCACTGTTGGTATGATTGCAGCCTGAGACTGTTGTGGAAAAGGCCAAGACAGAAAGTCACATTTTGCTTCTACTAGTGCTCAGAAACTGTACAATCTGTGCTTGTTGAAGCTATTGCAATTAGAAATAGTCAAAACAAAAGTGATATCAGGTTAAAAAAACTCAATTTTCTCTCATCTCTATTTCGTTTCTTAGTCTTATGAGATCACTTTGGTTTGTGCACTGATCATTTGCAGTGGTAAACATTTACTTCCTTCAAGTTTACTTTCAGTTGTTCTTCACTCTAGGTCAGCACAACACTTTAAATTATCTTGGGCATTGGATTAATTAACAGGTTGACTCTAACACCTTCTCTCATTGGTTGTCATTCATTAACTTAAATTCTTTATTTATTATCCCTGTTGGTAATTGTGACTTTTTAATTTCCCCTTACCAACATCTATCACCCAGATTAATGAACAGGCATTAATCCCCATCCTCTTATTTATCATCAAACTCTTCAGCACTTAAAGTCACCTGGAAGTTGACATAGTTCTGCATTTCTCCAGGGTGCTTTAAAAAAGGAATAGTGTGTAGAGTTCCTGTGTGGCCTCCTCATGTGTGCATGTGCCAGTTTCTCTATTATGTGGCTAATGATAGCAGAAATCTCATTCTATTGTCGGAGCTGTTATCTTTTATAGAGAGAGATCAGCAAGTCAAAACACGTTTCCAGTAATGTAGGCCAGTGTTTTATGACATTTTGAGGAATTGAGTCCAACTCAAACAAAGTGTTATTATAAACGTGACACATTTTGGTCCAAAACAATCTGGTGTGTTCTAATAGCTTTATAGCTTCAATCAAAAACGCTCGGGCATTAAGTATTATTCTTGCCAAAGAGTCGTCGAACTTTCCATAATGACACATTAGTTCCAAAGCAGCTTAAAACTGCCATTATCATCTTTTAGCTGAACAAGCTTTGCAGTAGCAGCCGTGACAAGAAGAGCTGCTTTGCATTAGCATATGCTATTGTAGCTGTGCGCCGGGTAGTGATTGAATGTGAAATGATGGGAGTTACACTCTACAGCAGAAAAAAGAACTGAAACTTCTCACTTTTGTGTCTCTAGACATCGGTCTAATGAAAAGAGACAAGATTTTGTGTCAGTTGACCAGTGGAGACTCTGATGCTCTAACAGGCAATTTTTTGAAATCATCAGCAAGACAGAACTGCTAACTCCTGTTTGCTCTTTTTTCCCAGATACATGAAATATTTGACTGCCATGCTTGTGATAAAAAGTTCATTTCGACAAATCAGCTGAAGCGCCACATGATCACACACTCAGGTAGGAAAATGTTCCGTCGAAAACATCACACCCATGAACACAATGCATTATGTCTGTTCACCAGAACGCATCTCTTTGTCTTGTTTGGCTGGTTAGAGAAGCGACCGTATACCTGTGAGATCTGCAGTCGCTCGTTCAAGCGTCTGGATCAGGTGACGGCTCATAAGATCATCCACAGCGAGGACAAACCGTACAAATGTAAGCTGTGTGGGAAGGAGTTTGCACACCGCAACGTCTACAAGAATCATAAGAAGGTGATCACATAATAATCCACTAGTGAGCTAATTGATACTGTAACTCATTTCTTTTCAATGTGGTAACTATTTTCTCCATACCATTACATCCACCTGATTGTTGTTTGCTGTGAAGAGACATGTATTGAAAGACCGAGACACTTCAAAGCCAGATTTATTAGTGAGGCTGTAATCAATCAGGGTCTCGTTGGTGGCGGTTATCTGTGGGGTCTTTGGCCCTCTCCTCCCCGGAGGTTCTCCATGTTTACTTTTGGGATTGAGGTGCCACTCAGATAGATAGGTCGGGAAACAGAGGGCGGGGGAGTAGAAAAACAGAAGCACTTTGAACTTAAAGCCCCTTGAGCTACTTTGTCCTCATCAAGTCAACAAACTAAATTGGCTATGGAGCCTTATTCATGATCCGCTCACATCAATTCAAGAAACCTCATCAATGTCCACAGTGAGGCAGGAAGTATGTACACATTACACACACACACACACACACACTAATGCTTCTCTGCTCTCTCTGCAGACCCACTCCGAGGAGAGGCCCTTTCAGTGTGAGGAGTGCAAAGCTCTGTTCCGCACCCCCTTCTCTCTGCAGCGTCACCTCCTCATCCACAATAGTAAGTCAAACAGCTGAAATAACATGAAATGAATTACATTTAAGTTATTCTCCCCCTGTACTTTGTTTATCTAGAATTTAGCATCTTGATTTTGAAATAATTACAAAAACATAAATCCCTGTATCTTTACACTTATTTATTTATTAATAAATGCATTTATTTATTAATAAATACATTTTTAATTAGGTAAGCGGGTTAAAGTTGAAGTCTAAATGGTTCTAGTGGTGGGACCATCACCACTACCTCTGTCTTTATGTACTTCATTCTTGATATCTATAAGACGTGTCTATGACCATGACGTCTTCTGTAGGGGATTTTATTGTCCTATGTTTTTATTGGCCTTCAATTCATCCCTACCCTTTGGATATTTCCATCAACAGTTAACATCATAAATCTATCAAACGTCTCACCAAGGAGACGTTACAGAGTGTTCAGGTTGTCCAGTTGTCCTGGGTGCTCTAGTCTGACAGAGCGTGTCTTCTTGGACAGTTGAGCTGCAGTCGAGCTCTGCAGCACTGGTCCTCAGATTGAGCCAGATAACAAAGAGAATGTACCGCTCAAGGCTTTTCCTGCCGCTGTCTCAGGAGGCACGCCATATAATACCGGGACTTGTATTATGTATCAAGTTCTAGACAGTATGTGGGGCGGGAGGATCAAGTGTGTGATTTCACTGTACTGCAGGTAAGAAAATATACATGCCATTGAATAAGTGTGTCTGTCTTTGTGAGTTAATGATAGGGCAGCATGTTAACTCTCTAGTGATCCGCCCGCCGTGAGAAAATCCACCACAGCTGTTGAGGAATGTTCAGGTGAAATCAACTCAGAAGTCAGACGGCCTCATGAAAGACCGTTTCGGAATTCTTATCTTCAATCCCTCTTTTTTGTTTGAGGATTGTTTGTACATGTTCCAAGTCATGTTCCCCAAACTTTCAAAAAAGTGTCCAAAATGATTATGACTTTATGAACATCAAAGGTTTGTGAGATTTGGTCATCAGCCTATGAATAGCCATGAAGAGACAAATTGACAATCTGGCTATTTAAAGTGTTTAAAGTTTTACTTTAGTCAACTGTCAAAACTAATCTTTCAAAATGTTCATATTTAGGCATTATATTTACTTCTTCATCTCTTTTTCTTCCTTTACTTGTCTCGTAGGACAGGACTGATCTTGAACTAGAAAATTGAAAAATTGCCTTAAATCACTTATACATTGTACATACACTCCATGTATAAATAAATCTGTTGCTATGTAAGGTTCTTGCAGGAGGCTCAGTGAATGCACAGCACATTTATGTAAGATTGAATGTCAGCTGGGGACGTCTAGCTCTTATAAGACCTTGAGAAAAATCCTGTCTGTTTGTGTGTTCAAAGAAAATAGACTGAAGGCCTGATCCAAGTGACAATGAAATGTGAGGGCGTCATTGACATTAAATTATCATCAAGTGAATGTTTAGGTTTGATTAAAAACACAATGGACCTCAGCTTTCACCGCTGTTAAATTAATTGAGCTGACCATCATCGGCCTTGGTAACATGAGAGTGAGCACCAACATTCACACAGTCTGTCCCAACTACTTTGTGGAAATGGAATAATCTCCATATAATGGAAGCAACACTCTTCAACAATAGAGGCTGTTGTACGGAGGCAGAGAGCAGGGGCGTGAAGGAACATCAGGCTTCACTCTGTCCTAACTTACTGTCTGAGTACTGTCTGTCTGGTGTTTCCGTTCCTTTCAGGGCCGTTATTAAAAAAATAGGACATAGTTTTGTCTGTTCACGCTAAACCTTACATACAGTTTATTGTAGAGAAGAAACATGGCAGGGACGTTTGAAGAAGTGCGCAGCTACAGATACACAACAACAGGCGACTTTTGTTGACCAGACCTTTCTAAAGACCATTGTTCGGAGTCGCCTGGTGCAATGATTCATCCCTCTTTTTAGTTTTCCTGCCCACACAATCGCCCCCTTCGAAAACGGGTTCCCCTCTTGCTGTGCATGATGACTGTGTTTAGAGGCACCAACAATGGATAACTGGAAATGGCTCTTGCTCTTGCTGCAGGTGAGAGGACATTCAAGTGTGACCAGTGCGACGCAACCTTCAAGAGGAAGGACACGCTCAACGTGCATATCCAGGTTGTACACGACGGCCACAAGAAGTATAAGTGCGACCTGTGCGAGAAGGCCTTTGTCACTCCGTCGGTCCTCAAGAGCCACAAGAAGGTGAAGGAAAATAACTTGGACCAGATGACCTCAATCTTAGACCGAGATTGCATGTCTGCTCAGGCTGTCATTTTTCTCCTGAAAATGAGTTCAAGCTAAATTGTTGTTGAAGTCATTTGGAATGTAGACAGAACAATTGCAAAATAACCTTTGAAACTCTGCAGAAATTATCTTGAGTCACAAAGGTATGTTGAAGTTCTGCATGTGACTTCAGATACTTATCAAGAGTATTAAGAGTTCTTCCTCTGCATTAGTAGTTAAAGAAACGTAATATGAACATTCCACTTTACTGCAGTATTTCCCATCATCAATCTTCTGCTCTAAAAGAGTAATGAGAAATGACAGCCTGAATATCTACTGTTCTGACTTGTTTTCATTTTTTCATATTCAGTTGTATTCCTCGTCTCATGAAAGTGATGTAGCTAATATCTTGGATTGTCAAACCTGGTGGAGACATCCACCTTGACCGTTGCAGCACTTGAAGGTTTGCAAATCAATTCCTATGTTGATTAGAAATGGCAGTTAGTCCATTAGCTCCGCAGGATTTCAAAGCCCCAAACAGATCTAGCTGCAGATTATGAGCCCCAAATCTGACAACGTCCGGTGTGGTTATGGATCAAGATTGAAACCAAACAGCTTCTTGGCACAGGCCAAAAGAAAGTTTCAGAACAGTAGGGCTGAAGACAGGCATGTTGAACCGTCTCTCTGCTTATGGGGTCTGGAAGCTGCTGAGAGATCTGGTCTTGATCAAAGTCAAGTTGCAGAGGAGATGACAACTTGCTGACTGTGTTAACATGTTCAGAGTAACCCTGCTTGTGGCCATACTGTTGTTGAAGTCTTAGTTAACGGACACAGTGATACTGTGCAACTGTCTGTGCTAACCTCACCTCAAATCAATCAGAAATAGACAGTTATCAAATCCATTTCTGTTTATGTTCATAAATCTCTCTGCACCACATGCGACTTTAATAAAATCTAAACTTTTTAATACAGTATCATGAAAACGAGCAAATTTATCCAATTTATGAACTTACCTCCATTACTTTTAGGAGTATATAATGACAATTAAGCAAAGGGCTTAAATTATTATTTTCATAATGAATTTATCTGCTCATTATTTTTTCAGTCTTATGTCCTTTTCAAAATAAATTATTTTATCAAACCAGAAGTTCAAAAAACAAGGAAATCCACTTTATGGTGAATAATGACAAGAAAAGCACTAAATTATCACATTTGACAAGGCTGGAACCAGTGAAGGTTTGCTTTGAACAACTAAAACAATTTATTGATGCACAGAATACTGATTAATTTCAGATCCTCTTTTGAAAAACCTTGGCTCTTACTCATGCAGATGTGGACACTGAGAGCAAATGGAAAGAACGCTCATATTTTTTTGGGGCGTTCAAAAGAGTGCACTTATCTCCCCAGAACCAGGGTGTTTTATAAGAAAAAACAAAAATATGTCATTGTGGATGATGACAACCCTGGATGTCTTGCTAAATTTACACTTTTCTTCTATGGAATCATCTTCTTTCCTTTTTCAGGCCAAAACCGAATCAAGGTTTTTTCTGTGTTTTCAATATATCTGCATTGCGACAGCAGTTGCTTGTGTAAATGAAAGGTAATGCTGCACATACAGTATCTGACCAGAACAGAGTTATTCACCACGCACTCTTGTGTTACAGCAAATTATTTTTCCTGCATGAGTTTGGATTTGTGTTATATGAGAGGGCATGTGTTAGCATGTATGTGCATGCATTGTATGTTTTGCACATTGTATGAGATTCAGTTGAACTCAAATAATTCACAGTGACTGAAAATTACAGGGTAGGATTTAACACACTATATTTTAGCATAAAACTTTTTTTTATAATTACATACAAGTGCCAATACATTTCACTCATGATGATTTGAAACGTGATGTTCCCGTATAAAATCTATAGCCCACCACCCCCCACCCACCCCCACCCCCCCGCCTGTGTGTTTATGAAGGTACAACACAAGCAGGGTTTTCTCTTTTGTACAAATAAGTAATGAAATTCTGCTCTGTCTGAGACATATGTGCTCACATAAGTGGATTTTGTTTGTGCATGATTGCCTACTCTGTGTGTGTTTGTGTGTGTGTGTGTGTTTGTGTGTGTTTGTGTGTGTGTGTGAGAGAGAGAGAGAGAGAGAGAGAGTGTGTGTGTGTGTGGACGGAGCCTTTGTAACGAAACACCAGAGGTGTCAGAGGGACACAGTGGGGTGATGGAGGGAAGGATGGGGGCCCAGCGAGGAGGTGTTCCTGTATTGTTGTACTGCTGTTGAAACTGTCGCTCTGAGTTTGAGCCTTTCATACTCACGATTATTTTCGGGAATTTACAACGGGCCAGGAGGTGGAATTCAGACCGAACTTTTCAACAAGGAGAGAGAGAGGGAAATGGAAGAGAGAGTTGAGGGGGGGGAGGTAGAGGAGTTAGTACACTTTCTCCACATGCTCCTCTCCCGTTTGCATATGAAGCCCAGAGCTCTGCACATGAGGGGATGTGTGCATGTGTGCACCCTGGCCTTTACTCCCCAGGGTTTGGGACCCTGGCAAACCTGCATCATCTGTGTTCTTTGATCGTGCCTCCAGGGCGGCTCAGCGGATCCACTGTCATGTCAACATGTGCATCTCCTTTTACCACTAATTTGTGGTGCATTGTAGGGAGGATGAAATGTTGTTTATTCTGTACCCAACCAGAGAGTGCTGTTAAGAGAATGCACTGAATAGGGCATTTAAAGTGGTATGTAGGTTCTGGAGCTGGAACCAAAAAAGGAACCAAAATCTGATTACGTTTGTATGAATAGTTCTTTAAACAGACAGAAAGATGAAGCTCAATTTTCCATTTCTGATCGACTTTCTGATGAGCACATGTCCTGACATGGAGTTCCAGCTATCATTGTCGATCACATTTTACCTTATTATGTAGGAAGTGAGGATGAATGTTACAAATGTTTTTCCTAACATCATCCATATGCCATTTTTTTCATTTCTCCTACCCAGACACACACGGGGGAGAAGGAGAAGATTTGCCCGTACTGTGGGCAAAAGTTTGCCAGCAATGGCACGCTAAGGGTCCACATCCGTAGCCATACAGGTTAGTGGTCCCAATCAAATTGGGGTTAAATTATAAAAAAACTATTATTGTCTTAAAAAGTATGCTTTGTAATGTTTTTACTTGCGCTTGTAAAAAGTACGACATTATTGTTGACGGAAGACCTTTAAAACAAAAGAAGGAGAATGTGTCTTAGGCTGGAATCCAGACCAATCAGAGGGCTCATATTAATTCGCTCTCACAGATGGGTCTGGGCCCTCCTCACATTCAGCCCGATTCCCATCTGTCCTGAAACTAGTCAGTCAAACCATTTATCTAAAATGGGGCGGGTTTGATAACGTTTGCAGAGGAGCATTTTTAATTACAACCAAGGTGGATAACTGGAGGTCTGTTGAGTCACCCATGGCCACAGTGTTCATCGAAGGGGATGTGAGGATTTTTTCTAAAAGAAGAGAAACAGCCGCTGCATTTTGTTTTCTATTATTTATTCGAAAATCAGGGATTAGCGATACTTGGCTGTGTTTCCCCCAGCTTTGATATTAGATGTTACTGAACAAACAGGAGCTATACAAAGATATATACAGAGACATACATATACACCATCAAAAATGACTGTGTCATACGCCTTAGAAAAATGAACAAAGATGAGGTGAAGTGCAAACTCGGATGCAGATACAGTTATTTAATAATTATCTACTAATTTCGCAAATCTCTGTCTGTCTGTCTGTGGCTTGTATATCTCGAGAATGCAATCTTTGCTTCACACTTGCTTTGTGTATTGTTAAGGTACAGCAGTTTCCAATTTGGTGAGATTTGGTCAAAAGATGTGTTGATAATAAACTAAAAGCACTCAGTAGCAGCAGAAGCTGATACTCAACAACAGTGATGTTGTCAATCACGACAACACTGCGTTCAAGACCATGGCAACGACAGCTCATTCCCCAGTTCGTAGTTCAGGGTACTGAGTCAAGCTACACTGAACTTTGAATAAACAGGTGAACAGCTCTGTGTGCGGCACCAGTTGTGCAGCTTCAGGGTTCTGTGGACTTAGTCCTGCAGCAGGTCTTTACTCGCCACTGCTCAATTACTGCAGGTCACTGTTACAGTTTCACTAAGGAAGCTGCAACCAGCATCACCACAGACAGATCGTTCCAAACAGGCAGGTTTAGGACAGGCACTGCTGAAAGCAAAATTACCAACTATTCATTTAAAGCATGATCAGTAGAGTGATGCTGAAACAAACCTACACCTCCTCCTCCTCTCCCACCTTTTCACTGACTTATCTCAAACAAATGGAGGAAGAACATTCTAACGTTTAATCCCAACATGTTGCAGCTCTACATCACCACTCTTTGCACAGCCACAAAAATAGAGCTCTGAATGTTCATTAAACTGCCTTAAACTAGAAAGCTACACATTCCTGTGTGTTTCCTTACCAACAGACTGGTGCAGAGCCCTGGCACAGCCACACACACACTTCTTGGCCTCTAAACATGTCCAATCACTCTTTTCTTTCTCTCTGTCTCTCTGCCTGCTCTTAGTTGTCTCCTTGTTTCCCTCTGGCCCACTTCATCTCTCTTTTCTTGCCTTTTTATCCTTTGCGTTGTCTTCTCTCTTTGACTTGGTGTTTTTTTTTAGATTCACTGTCAGTTTCCTCCTGTGGTTTTCTGGCAGCAGATACACGTGGTGATGTCCGTCTCAAGTTTTCAATCCACCAATGTCATCCAATTGGAGCCATGGAATCAAAATGGCAGACTTGATGAACAAATCATTTACCCAATCATGCATCAGTCAGCTTCATTAGTGCCCCACAGTTAAATTTATAAAATCAAAATCAGCTTCAGCTTAAATTATATTTTTAGCCTCTCAAACGTAGTTGTAGATGCTAAAGGGTCAAAATGTGTGTGTGTGCTTTTGGGCGATTGCGGGACAATGGTCCATTGAGGAGCCCACCACACTTTGTCAACAGCGTCCTGTGTGTCCATGTGTACACGAGATGTGTATATGTGTGTTTTCGTACATGTGTGTGTGTGAGGGACAAACCGACAGAAAGGGAGGACGTATAGCAGTGTGGGCCGCGGCCCAGTCTTATTGTATTTATATAGAATAAACAAAAGAGAGGAATGCTGGGGGAGGGGTGGGAGCCGAGGGGACACCTCAAAGAAAGAAAGGAGCAAAGAGAGAAAAGACCACTCCAAGAAAGCATCCAGCCGGATGACCCTTGACCCTGACTGGCTGTAAATCTCTCCCCTCGTTCTATAGACTGGGCTTTTTTTGTTTGTTGTGTTTTTGTGTGAGAGGAAAAAATAATCTTTCTCTGAGCGACAATCCTGACAAGACTCATCTTGTACTCAAACAGGGAAGAGTACTTTTTTGGGCACACAGATCTCGTCATGTAACTCATCTGTGGCTGTGTGTCTGATCAATTAGGAATTTGTGAATCCTAAAATAATATGAGGAACAGGTTTGAGGACCAAAGGCCACCAGCTGATGGACGGCTTCTCGAGCTGGCAGACTGGACGCTTGATCTTGTTTGTCTTCCTGCTTCACAGGAACAAGTCAGCATTGATTATTTACCTGCTAAATACAGGGGACTTTGTAAGATGTCCTTGGAGAATTTCTTCCCCGATCATGTTACCATTGAACACAGTGGGGCATTATGAGAGAAAAACGCTACAGTGTGAAATTGATTAAAGAGAAAGCATCAACTTTAAGCAGCTGGTAATATATGTACCGTATATTTGGCTAGGATTTATTTTCCAATTTAATTTCGTTACAACATCATGTTGAGCTTCAACAAATTAGTTTTAGCGCCTCAGAGGGAGGCGTCTTCTCCGAGAGCAGCCGTTATGAGTTCACTGTCGACCCATAAAATGTGAGCTGTCAAAAACTTGGATGGGGATGTCGAAGACGTTGTGGAGCTCTGTGGTCATGATGAATGTTTCTATCATTTTCTAAATTGTTCTTTTTGGCCCTGTGATGGAGCAAATGTGTCCTCCTCCACATCAGAGCTCAATGAGAGCACTTTTTCCCACCCTGCCTGCCACGATGTGGTAAATAATCATAGTGGGGTCATGAAAGTTATTTGGACCAAGGGAAATGTTGACAGAATCCAGTGGGTCCTTGTCATGCTGACATCATAGTACATGTCATGTTTGGGCACGATGAAAAGCGCAAGCCCACGAGCTAAGCTGCAACAAATTGGTGTGGTATTTTAACCCTTAATGCTAATTTCGTGTTTAGGTTAGATACTGATTCAAGCCTCAACATTTAGATGTTTTCCACATGCTGACAAGGCACTGGGCCTCCAGTGTGTTTGCACATGGTCAGTAGTAAACAATGGGACATTTGTCATAAAGTTCTTCACAACAATTGCATACGCAGGGAGAAAAGCTGCAAAGAGCCAGAATGAAACAAAAAGCTGCAACAGCTGTCTGAGATGGGATTTATTCAAGACATCATGTGTTGAATTATATGAGACACACTGATATAAACGGGTGGAGAGGAATACAGAATTTGGAGAGTCTGATGTATATGTACTTTCTTGTCTCGAGTATAGATCAAGTCTGCAAAACACTGAACAAAGTTACCATCTGAATTTAAACACTTTTCAAGAATTTCAACAAAAGAAAATGTTGTGTTTCCGTCCTCTACTCTGATATAGATTTTAAGAGATTGGCACATTGAGATGAACAGCTTGCTAGTGCAAATTTTTGGAGGTTTCATGTGAGGGGTGCAGCAACATGCAGGACATAACCTATAAATTCTGCAGAGATTTATTTTTTTTGTCACACATCGACATCTGTGTCGACCCTCATCACAAGCTTCTGGTAACATCTTCGTTTGCGTCTTCCACTTGGAGGGCGCTGCCTTTTCATTCTGAGAAATTTGTATGCTTTCATTTGAATATCTGTAACATGTCATCAACATGCCCACTTGCTTGTGCTGGATCCTGTAGAGGATCTCCTGCTGTGTTCTCAAATTGGGTCATTCACATATTATCCAGTTTTTACTAGGGAGCTGGCTTGAGAAACTCTAGAGAAAGTCTGGAGCCTCTCACTCTGACATTTGTATTCTGACATATAGCCCCTCCGGAGATCGTCCGGATATTATCCAGAGTTGAGTACATATCTGTCCCATTTTCTGGATCCTACATTTCCCATAATGTAACTCAATAATATCTTTCAGCAAACCCTCCCTGCAAAATGAATGCCAATCTCTTTCAAACGTATTGCCCCCCCCCCCCCCTCTGATAATAAATCTGTGTCGACACCAAGCTGAGATAATGTTGATGTGGTTGGATTTATGTCATTCGTTTTAACTCCATATTATACTGGGAATTATGCTATGGGTGTTAGTGGCATGCTCCTTTAGTGTACTGGTCAGAAAAGGCACCACAGAAGGAGCCTGACACCATTGACCACAGGTCTGTGTAGTAATGCAGATGCAGGCCTCAGAGAAGCAATGTGAGGAAAAGTTCTGTAAATAGATGTGAAGCCTTTTAACATCAGTAAATCATGGCCACATCAATGATGAAACACAGTTTACAGGACAATCTAACTTAATCACTTAATCACTGAGTTTAATGACCATGCTGGCAAACTTCAAGTCAAGGTGCATTTTTTGTTGTGTACTTAACACTGAATTGCTTTACCTCATTTTGCCCTCTGGCACTGACCTTTGTCAAAACATGACTTTCAATGAGACGATTATTGATAATCGGTTCATAATAATACTTACTTTTCAAGAACAAAGGTTTAAAAGATCATGGTGTCATTTGTTGAGATAATTATACACAGTCTTATTTTTGATGTTTTGCAAAGCTTCAATTTTGTTTGTCTCGACTGTGGTCATGGTTACAATCTCATAAAGTAAAATCAGCGTGTACTGAATTCTTGTCCCTGTGATGAATAGTGCCGCACTCTTTTTTTGGGGGGTGCGGTGCAGATGCTTCACTTAAATTGAGGATTGTGCTCTGAGACATGTGTCAGGTTCAGATCTGCTGCCTGTGTGGTAGTGCTCGGGCACGGACTTGTCTGGTGCAGGCGCCTTCACACAGGCGAGTTTCGGAGAATTGTTTGAGGAAGTGGAGAAATCAAGTGAGACCCTGGCCATAACAGAAAGGTCAAGTGTAATAGTTGTTGGGCGTTCCTACAGCTCATCAAAGACAATCTCTTATCATCCCCAACACGCTAATATCACATTACCTCTGTGGCCCCTGTCGGCATGTGGCACAGGACAGAGAGTGGACGGCCACTGTCTGGCTGCACTGGAGGAGGCCGGGAATTAATTTCTGATGGACCGCACTAATGTCTTTCAGACCGGAGCCCCAAAGCTACAAAGCATTCTCCATAACACAAATGCCGTGCGGCAGGCAAAAAGCGACGAAGCCTACCATCTGCTGACCAGACACACGGCCGTGCGCACACATACAACACACAAGGGGTGCCAAACGGATCGATTAGCAGACAAGAAGTGTGAGGGCCACAGCGGGGGGCGGGGGAGAAAGCCGGGGTCAAAGAGATGGTGTACTGTTTCAGCACATGCTAAATCAGTTACCATCTCCACACACATAAAGCCCTGGCTCAATGCTGCAGCCACCCCTCATAATCCCCAAACAATCTGGCTCAATCTGGAGAATAAGTGGAGGGTTTCCAGTTACAGTAACACTCAGCAGAACAGACACCAAGTCTCTAGTGCCAATAACACAGGGCTGTGTTGCAGGACTGTTACTACTTAGGTTTTCTAAGTAGCATTTGTTTATTTCCTGATTTGCTGAGGGATTGAGTTGCTCTAGTTTTATCCCGAGCAGGTTGAACCAGTGGAAAAAGCAGTTTGGAGTAGGAACTATAAATCCTCGTATTTATAAATGACCTCTTTAAAATATCGAATACCATCATTTTCTCTGTTTGCATTTTCCAGATGGGCAACACATGTCCAGAACCAGAGAGTGTATAGGTTAAGTAGGTGAATTGGCTTGCACTTATTACGCTGGCCCTTTTGTTAGCAGGGTGTGGTTGTCTGCGCTGTGTATCCACTGACAATAGCCAGCTCCTGGGAGGGATGTGATCCAAGCCACAGAAGTACGTTGGCACACTTTGCTCTGGCGCTATTAGCCCACTAATGCCTTCTCCAGGACTCCCCAAGGCTAACGCTGGGCCTTAACCTGATACCACATATGCTACATAAGACACAGGACTTGCTCTTCTCCGTTTTCAAAACACATCTGGGATTCAGATTTTCCTGTTTGTCAACAAAGGCCTCCCAGGGGCTGAGGCTGCACAGAAGGGGATTTTGGGACAGAGCTGGCCTCATGCATGTTTCAGTATGTGCAATCAGTGCACATATATCACGTTAACCCTTCCTACACCAGCGTGAGGTTACACATTTTATTACTCTGTGTCACAGCACTCTGTTGTATTATGGGTTTTAAACACCTACTTTTGTGTCTGCAACATCCTATAGATTTTCTATTGAAAGACAAAGGCTTTATGGGATATGATAACAAAAAATAGGGAGTACAAAGTGAATACGAAGGGTCAAGTGAAAAAAAAAGAAGATATGATCTCACAAGTTGGTACAATCAGTAATTAAAACAGTATCAGTATTTTAATATCTCACATTACCATGAAAAGAAGTATTTTCTGCCAAGATAAATGTCTTATGTCCCTGAACATAACTTTTAATCATATGTGTAAAAGCGGCCTTTGAGTGTTAACGTAACACCTCAATCATGCCTTTACATCTTCGCTGCTCAATCAAAAGAGAAATGTTCCTCCAGCACAGTCGTGTTTATAGCCTGGCGATGATATTACTCTTCTCACATACTCCCAGGATGGATTATCTGATTTAATAAGCATCTTTGCATTTTGAATCCCACGGAAACACAGCTTATTAACCTTATTACTTAAAGGGGCAAAACATCTCCCCTATCAATAAAATGACTCGCTTGCCTGTTCAGCAATTAGCCGCTAAAGAGAGATTATGTTACCAAGACGCAGATTCAAAAGTAGATCGCTGCACTGAAGTGATAGACACAAACGTCTAGCTCTAGGTATCCATTTATGGCAGCGTTTCATTAAATTTGACTGTGTGCACTATATGTATAAATTCATAGGAGACTAATACCTAATATCATTGGATTTCCTGCTCTATTTTTACTCTTCCAGACACAGGAAACATACTTAGTTTGGATTAGATTCCTGATTAATGGCGCAGCTTTGAAATAAATTGCACAATTATTGAATCCAGATCCACAATTTTTTTTTCTTGTCTGTTTCATACTGTATTTTCCCCGTCTGAAGCTATAATTTCATTGCTGTTTAGAGGTTACCTCATATCTCTTCTATAGATAAGTAATCAACTGTGGTTCTCCTATCTGGCTCGTGGATCAGGCTGTGCTAAACAGATCCATATGTCAGCGAACCGGTTGACTGACAGCCTGTCACTTCCTCTTCATCATCAGAGATGTGTCCTCAGATACGATCGGCAGGAGTTTTGCTGGACTGCTTTTGATCCAACTGGGATATGCCGCTTCGCCTCTGATGTGCTCCTAAACTGTCGGCCAGTTGTAGCTCAGATATCGGGCCGAGAAATGTAGCCAACATCTGAAGTGGAAAGTCAGCGTGCATCGGGATGACGGGTCCTGAGTGAATGATACCAGGTCTTACAGTAGTCAGGTCACATGCACATCGTAGAAGAGCATTTTACAGAAAGGGACAGGACACAGGTTCCCTAGCGGCACAGCCACCTCATACATCTGTGAGGCACTCAAGACTTTTCAGCACAAGTGTCCATATTTACTTCTATCAGGGAGGTGAAGGCTTTACCAGAATATGTTTGTTGGTTTGTTTAATTATCTGCCGGATTTTTACCAAAAAATTAAACTGATTGGCTCCAAATTTGGTGGAGGGTGGGCCAAGGAAGAACTCATTAAAATATGTGTCAAACAATGAATCTTCTTTGTCAATTTCTCAGGAACAAAAACTATAGGGATTAGATGAAGATAAAAAATATGTGATGTGTGCCGTCCAATTAGTACGTTACGTCCTGGCTACACCGGCTGCACCCTCACCTGAACATCCTGATTTGATGTGAACCCATCTGAGCAGAGTTTTTCCTGCAGCATGTTTCATGTGTGAAAGCCAAACTACGGAAAAAAAACTGGACCCAGTTGATTAGACATTTTTCGGAGTTCATGTCTGAAACCTTCTCAAGATACAACTCTAGGTTTCAATCTGTATGGTACCATTTACATGTTGGTGGTGTGGTCTCATGTGCACTCTTGTTTATTGTTCCCCAGGTGAGCGTCCGTACCAGTGCCCTTACTGTGACAAGGCATTCAGCAAGAATGATGGTCTGAAGATGCACATCCGCACACACACTCGTGTAAGTCTTAATAATTTCTATGCAATCGTTAATAATGTCTTAATGTATTGAAGCTATTAATGTTTCTTTTTTTCAGAGGACACATTAAGCATACTCACATCTCACCATAAATGATCTTGTCTCCTCTGGTTCTAACATCTGTAACACTCCCTGTCCATCATCCGCTCACCTGGAGATTCCTTCAACAATATTGTAAAAACCTGTTGACACAAAACGCAGAGATCACGTAGATACAGACCAAAAAGAATCAGATTGACTTCACTCAAACTGTGCTGGTTTGTCACGTTCCCAGTTTGATTTCCTTACAAACGGAACAGCTGACTCCATAGTCAACTGTTGACTGTGTGGCATTGCTGACGTGGCCTGAAACTTTAAATGTAAAGTGAGTCAGCGTTCAGGGTGGAGAAAAGTATGTTTCTAATGAGGTCATATCCTGTGTTGGGACGCTGCGTCACTACTGGACCCATTGATGTTCTCCACTAAAGACACACTTTCCATGAGCTCTCTTTGAGCATCTGGACGTGCATGTTACTGTCACTTTTGATAAATGAGACTTAATATATGTTTCATCATAGATTTCCATCATCAATTTCTGCGGCTCTGACTTTGACAGCCGGGGCCTGACAGCACTGTTAGTTTCAAAGATTTGTCCTCTCTTAATGTTGTCCAGAGCCCAGCGCTCTGCTGTTACACTGTGTTGATAACAAAGGTTTCCTGCCCAGGTTGACGTCTCTCAGTGGAAACAGACAGGTATAATTTCCGAGTGACCTGCAGATTAAACTGACTGATGTTTGGTTCCTAATGTTCTCAGATCTGCCTTCACTCACAACACCCTGAAATATGGACTGAACAGTTACAAACAGCAGAGCCAGATGATGTCACTGCCGTTTGGCTGCAGCTCACTGTTAACGTACAGACTATTTGAGATGGATGCGCCTGTAGGTTTTTACCACAAGTCACATCACGGCAGATAAAATGGAGCTTTTTGGAAGGCGACATGAAAGGTTGATACTTTGGATACGACACAGTTTTTATATTACTGTTTTGATCTTTAAAGTAATGGAGGCAACTTTCGGACTGGGATGCTTTAAGAGTCATAATGTCAGGTAGAAACAAAATATCATTTGTTGGATTTAATTCAAACACATATCCTGTAACTACTCCACTTTGTAGAATTGATGTTGTACCTTACATTCATTACGTTGGCTCTGAAAGAATCAGGCAACAAGCCAACAGATGACTAAGAATTTTTTTAGAGGTAATGTTACTGTAATATGTTTTCATTTTCAAAAGGCAGCTAACAGCCTCACTTTTGTTCAAATGTTTGGCATCAAACACATCAAATCGAACAAGGACACGAGTTAGCTAAGAGGAAAAAGGCCAACATGGCATAAAATGGATCTGTGTGTTGTTGATTACCAACATCCTCAAGTCAAGTACAATGCTCAAACCACAGCACCTACACACTGTAAAATGTAAATGTTCCTTGGTGCAAATCCAAATTGAATATTCAATGTTTCCAACATTCTGTAGCTAATAGTTTTGTAGAACGTACAACAAAACCTTGAAACACATTTTCCAACTCAGCAAGAGCAAAAGCCTACTTTGACATCTGGTGGGTCTCCTTCAGGCATTTACTGAGAAAGTCCAGGACATGAAAGGTAAATAAAAGCAACATATTTGTTCAACCATTTAATGTGGAACCAGCTGATTACCTATTACCTATAATAGTAAAGGTTGCAATGCAACAACAAGGCATCAAAGCTTCAACAACAACATGCCTGAGCTCGATAAACTGAATGTTCGTCCTGAGACATTCTGTAAAGTTTGAATTTCTGTTTGGAACAAACTACTCCTTTGAGCAGTCAGTCAAAACTGACTTGCAAAGAATCCTGACTGACCAAAGCCTGGAAAATCAGCTGCGATTAACATCATCATTACTATCATCTGACATCAGACACCTCGCCAGAATCCGCAATTGCATTAAAAGGATTAAGGGGAAATATGTGCTCATGGCTCATGGAAAGATATGAAACAATCCAATTGTTCTTTATTAAAATAAAAAGGTTCACCACCCTTGCATAGTAGAGACGTTTCAGTAAAGAGAGAGAAAATACCACGGCCTCTTAATGAAAACCAAAGTGTCTTTCTCATCAAAGTCTTTAGGATTCATCCTCTGGGGACCATGAATGTTAGGCTGCATCCTGAGGCCTAATAAGTAACTGTGACTACATGTTGGCATGCTGCTTTACAAATATCACCGTATTCAACATGACACATGAGACGACAGGCTCCTTCAGCATAAACAAACAAAAGTCTGTTTTTGCATTTATTGATGTGCTCTTTGCAGAGAGTGGTCAGATTCAGAGGAACGTTCAGGTCAAAGGTCAGAGGGTGAGCAGCTGCTCCAGAGTGAGGGTCACCAGGTACAGATGTTCAATGTTACCAGGGTCAGAGTGATGCATTCTGGGCCCACCACATCACCTAAGTCCATCCATGTGTTTCCTGACCTGTAAACTCTGACCTATCATAGTTTTCTGATTTTTTTTCCTCAAACAAGAACTGTTTGACCTGGATCGAATAAGAAGTGATCGTCAGTAAAGCAGTAGATTAAAGTTGGAATTTGTACTTCACAGATCATCACAGACACACAAACACGCACAGCTTTTTCTCCATTGTTTCCATTTAGTCTTTCACGCACACAAACAGTTGCAAACTTAAAGTCGCTCACACACATGTACCCACTCACATGTGCACATGCAGTGAACCTGATCTTTACCTCCTTTTGTATCCTGTGTCACCGGGCACTCCTTGCCCCGCCCACATGATAGCGCCTTTCCCAGGACCCTTACTTCCTGCATTCACCCCGTTCCCATGACAACTAAGCTTTAAATGGGTAGAGCGTTCGCTATCAGCCAGACTTGTCAAAAAACGCCCCACACAGAGTGACACTGGGAACCGGCAGCTCGCTGCTATCTTCACGCTTTTTATTACTCCACAAGTCTTTTAAGTGTCACCACGGTTTTCCCTCGGACTCAGACACACCCACCCACCACTCAAATCATGTGCACACACATATTTGGAGGTTTTTGTGAAAAAACACACCCACAGTGAGATATCTACGTTGACTGACAGTTGGACCAGCCTTAGGAAAGCATGGAGGAAATGTTCAATGGTAAACTGATGAGGTGTGGAGACAGAGGAGTGATATTCTACAGCCCCAGAGTGCCAGCGCTCTGATACACGTTCAAAGGGATTTTCTGTGCCGTGTTTTCCTTGCTCTTTTGAGGGATCCATGTGTTTTTGATGGGCCCTACGCCGGTCATTTCCTCCCGACTGCAGGGGCTGTACAATCTTTCATTTCACATCTTCAGAAACTCACAGGGAGAGAACACCGGGGTGTGAGGCAAGAAGGTATCAGTGTGTGAAAATGAACGTGCGAGTGTGTGTGTGTGTGTGTGTGTTACAAGCATATTTCCACATCTTGTGTTTTCCACTGTGCTGTGTGTGTCTGTTGGTTTTTTGACGTGTGTGTGGATAATTACACTTTCTTCCACCAGGTTTTGTCCATATGTGACTGAACTGAGAAAGTATTGTTTAATGTGTTGTTTTTACCGCACACTGACAGACGAGGTGCCCTCTTTAAAATGTGTTGTGTCTGTGTATCACTCCAGGAGAAGCCCTATAAATGCAGCGAGTGTAACAAAGCATTTAGCCAGAAAAGAGGACTTGATGAACACATGAGGACACACACAGGAGAGAAACCTTTCCAGTGTGATGTAAGTATCTACCTGCCTCCACCGCACCTCAAAACCAACCTGACCGTCCCCTGATTCCTGCTTATATCTCTGTATGTGTGCGTGCGTGTGTGCGTGCATGTGTGCATGTGTGATTGAGCCCTGGCACCAGGCCAGATGTATGGAAGAATTGGGGGAGCTTCTCAGTAAGAGGCAGATACCGATCTTGTTTCTCTGGAGGGGCCGAGTGGGCTGATCTCACATAAACACATTGAGAGGATCACAGGGAGAAATTGCCCTCTGTTTATAATGCTGTAGGAGCAATACTTATCCTCAGAGACAGAGAAGGGAACAGACAGAAGATGTTCTGAACAAACTCATTACTGTGTTTCGAGGCCATTTGTGAAGATTGGAAACATGGGGCAGTTTATTCAATATTTTCTGTTGTTTTTTTCTTGTTAAATAAGGCCACATCTTAGAAATATCTCAAAATTTAAAATGCTATGAAATTCTATCTCACCCTCAAAATGTTTGATGTAATAGATGAATGTAAAGCCCAAGATCATTTCCCACGAGCAACTGCAAAGGATTCTGGGCAATAGAGGCACTTAAAGTACTCCTTTTTCCCAGACTCGTATCCCAGTCAATTTTGACAAATAGACATTATAGACATATTTTATATTTGGCGTAACTTAAGCCCTGTAGCGGATATCAGTAGTTTCGTTGTATACTGTGGATACATGTCCATGAATCTTCTTACAGATGATGTTTTTAAGTGTCCTCTCTTTTAAAGCCATCCAGTGATATTGGAGGCAGTGTAAGATTTTGAAAATGGCTGTAGGGTCATAAACCTAAGCCTAGTTAACAAATATTCCTAATCGGCTAAATCCCTCACCTAACTCTGGATACTCAGCTTCTCATTTGAGCTTCAACACCCCAATTAGCCTCTATCTGTGGCATCCCCTCCAGTTCCTAACCACAACATGCTCCCATATCCGCGGAGAATCATCTGTAGTTGTTGTCAAAGACCACAGAATCAGTATCCCATTCACTGTCAGTGGAGCATCACCAGAAAGTGTCTCCAAGCGACATTCCAACATTCATCTGGATCCTTTTTTCTCCCCGAGCTTTGGATGGGACGTGTTCATGTAAATAATTCCACGCTAAACTATTAAAGATAATAGAAATAACATGTGGATTGTATTTTGGTGTGGATTCTGCGTCAGACTAAAGGATCGCACTGTTCCAGGAAGGATTCGCAGACGAGCTAGAGGGGCTCCGTAAGCAGCGTCTGTCATAACAGTATTACAAATGTTGTAGAAGCATCCAGAGACATCTGGGCTACAAAGAGACACAGCGGCCCCACTTTCATCAGCCCCTTCCCACCGTTTCACTTCATAAAATCTAAAATAATTCACCGCCTCTTTATCAGATTTGTACATTTTTGAGCTACGTTTAATTCCACTTGAATAGCCCAAGCAAGAACATGATAGCACATCTATCCATGTTACCTGATAAAACTTCGACACAGTGCTGTGTTGGGGATTTTGCGGCTTTCATTCATAGCTATGGCTTTTTCTGCCCGCAACTGTCTGGGATTTTCTGAATGTAATTCATATCCCTGAAGTTCTTCACAGATGGAGCGAGGAGGACACATGCTGTGATTCTTGAAGCAGTACGTTAAACTGCAGCTGAAAGCCGGCCAGTGGCGGATTATTATGATTGATAGAGGACGATGGAGTCATTTGTACAGTGTGAAATGGCTCATTTATGATGGATGTTAAGTTGCGCGCATCCCCGCCCCCCTCGACTTGTGGAAAAAGAAGGGATCTCAGTCCCAGAGTACAGTGAATTACAAATTATTCTCCTTGTCTCCTTGGTGCCTGTGATAAGACTTAACTCTAAACCGAGCAGTAAAAATCCATAAACAAGTTCAGGGGTTAAAAAGATAGAGTTTAATTCTAACTATTAAAATCCTGTATTTTCTATTTCATTTTGTAGGTGTGTGACCTGTCATTCAGCTTGAAGAAGATGCTCAGCAGACATAAGCTGACGCACAACCCCAACCGGCCCATGGCAGAGTGCCAGCTGTGCCATAAGAAGTTCACCAGGAACGACTACCTCAAAGTGCACATGGAGAATGTCCACGGGGAAACAGAGAGCTAGAGGCAATTATTGAAACACTGGCTGAAAGCTAAAGATATTTGATTGCGCAGATAAAGTTCAGTCTCATGCTTCATGCAGCCGGTTTGGCCTTTACATGCTGTATACACAGATGGATAGATAGCAGGAACCTTGTTATTAAACATACATACATGTAGGATGTGGAAAACATTAGGGAGAGTATTTTGACGTCCAAGCAAAGACTGTACATTTTGTAATTGTTATTTTTTGCCGTACTGTTTTTTTTAACAAACAAAATTCCTTATATGTTTGATCTGCCTCCAAATCGCTGTGTCTGCTCACAGGGGAAATGAAACGTCTGACATTTCACTCACAGTTTTTTTTCTGATTTCTTACCGGTGTTACTGTCGGTACGGCTGCACCCTGACCTGCCTCACTGTAGCATTTACTGAAGACCTTACTGTAAATCTGTGGCCAGTGGCCAAGTTAAAAACAAAAAAACAAGTCCATAGATATTTCAGCGCACTTTGTTTTTTGTTCATTTAATAATAATACATGTTTACATCTCTTACATTTTACAGCTGTTCTTTTGTGATCAAACATGTTTACTGTTGACATCCCGTTAGCCCCCGGAGTGTTCTTTTAAGACATGTTGCTCCATTTATGATTTACAAATATCAACGTTGTTTTGGAGAAAAAGATGGAGAGGGGGACCTCCGAAGACAGCTCAGATGTAAGTGTTTCTATGTACATGGAAGCTAGAATGTACGAGTATGCCGTCTGGTTATGCTTCTTTTCAAACAGAAACTGAGGGCTTCATGTTTTTTTCACACCACGTGATCGATGGTGGGAGCTGAACGATGTGAAACAACGAAAGAGTTTCAAGGTTTGAAGGGTTTGAAAGGTTTTGCGTATCGGACCTGCTTAGTCATTTACTTATGATTCTGTGGAATACTGTTGAACACGCAGTTAATCATTATCTGAAGGCTGAGCTCAGCTATTCCAAGACCAGTGGTGTCTGAAGTGCAGAGATGTTACGCAGGAACAAAAATAAAATCCAAAGTACTGTTTGTTGATGTTTGTGATGAATTGTTTGTGAGTGTTTTTGTTCTGGGGATATATCGCTCCTTACAGTGTGTGTTTTTCAGTTCTTTCAGCAGAGGCTTCCTTCTGTCCTGTACTGTCCCCTCCACCTCCATTGGCTTCCTCATTCACTGCCCCTTCTCAAGCTGTTTATTCTCCTTCTGTAGACTGTGAATTGTCACTTCGCACGTTTGTATTTTGAAATGTATAAAACCTCATCACCTACCAAGCATCCATTTCCTCCTCTTGTTCTGATTATGTGTCTGTGAACTGTTGACGTTGGCGGAGTTCTGGGAGCGAAGGCTAATTAAGGCCTTTTTTCTTCTTGAGGTCACAGCCACCACTCGCCTGATCTCTGATCTGTGAAGCCACACACTAAAGAGCGCCTCTGATGGTTTCTCTCTGTGGATGCGGCGACGCGTTCTCACGTCCATCCCCTGCAGAGTCTCTGGCATCTCAGGATTCTGCTCTGTGAGAGTTTCCCCAGCGGCGCACAGAAGTGGGAGAGCTGCAAGTCGCTCTCAGCGTCGCTCTGTGACGTTTGTCAAACAGGCGGCTGTTCAAACCCGATAAATCTTTCCATGTGTGGCGTTGGCTTCCTGAAAACACATAACTACTAGAGTATGTCTTTCTTCACGCTTTTGAGCATGTGCTGTTTTTTTAAACAATTAACTAATTGCTGGTATTCATGTTGGATTAGGTTTTGGCCTCATGGCTCTAGGCGTAGAAATGAACAACTGCACGATGTCTCCGCGCTCCTGTCAGCTAATGTTAGGCGTCCCAAGAAGCATGGTTAGCAATCCGGCTATCCCTCTGGCGTCCGGGTCACTGCGTGGCCATGCAGGGTGTGGCACCGGCCGCCCGGCCCCGCTGAGCCCCGTACTGCCCTCTGAGCCTGTGCCTTCCACCGCCTGCTCTTTAGTGGTGAGGCCTGCGAGCCATACTGACGCACTCCCAGATACAGTGGCATTTATATTGCATCATGTAAACAGTAGTAGTTGTAGGGATTTCCAGCAGTGGAAAGTAATTGTCAGCCACATGTCTGTCCCAAAGCAGCTGACCGGTCAGCCTGGGCGCTGAGATGTCCCTGCTCTTCATCATCGCTCTACTCTCATAGGTCTGTGACGACATGTCCCGTCTCTCACCGTCCATGTCTCTGCGATTCCCTTTTCGTCCCACAGCATTTGATTTTTTTCTCATGGGATTTTCCCAGTGACCCAATGATCATGTCCTCTCCACTTCAATCAATTTTTTCCCGCGTGTATCCCTGCCTGCATGCTTCTCTCCCTTAATTCCTACTGGGTATACCATGCCAAAGCTCCCAGTCAATGTGTTTCTAATTACATGTTTTTACTGGAAGCCCCAGTTTCCTGTGTTGCCTCCCCATTTGTGAGTGTGGCCAAACTGGGCCCCGGCGAGCATCCACAGAGCCGAACGCCAGCCACGCCCACTGCACAGGAGTATCATTACCACCCCGGCCCGGGTTTATGGCAAACCGCTGTCACGTTAGGAATGACACGGGCACACTGGTCTGACCTCTGTGTTTGGGTTACGTTGCTGTGGCGACAGGTAGCCTTTCCGTCCACTGCCCTTGTGCACAGTGATGAGGAATGCGTGCGCCCAGGGAGCGGTGCCATCCAGAATCATTAAATACGAGCAGGCGGGTGTGTTTGGGTATTCTGGGTCAGGGATGGACATTCCCCTTAAAGCCACATTTCCATGGCAACAGACGGTGGAACTTGAGTACCTAAAGATCCTTGACACTGAAAACCAACGAAAGGTCAAATGCTTGAGCCACAGGGCTTAAACCGCAACTGGCTGGTCTCAAGAAACACACACACACACACACACACCATTCTCACTTTATTCCTGTCTGCTATTTCTGACTGACAAGATGGTTCTAATTTAATCGTCAGACATCACTCCAGGCAAGAGAGCGGTGGATCAGGTCAGGTGGACAGGAATGAGTTCATTAGGAGAGGACCTATCATTACACTGCACCCAGCACATCCCAACCCCCACGCTGCACACTGCACCTTTATCTAGGCACACTCACATATTCCATCATACGATTCAAAATAACTGATTTGTATATGTGCTATAATCAGAAGTGTTATGATAAAAGGTCTAATAAATTGCACAGATTGATGAACCCAAACTAAGACATCACCCAACTCTTCAGTTTTCCTCAGTCGTGTTGGGTTTCTCAATTCTTTAGCCCTTTGACTTTCCTTCTTTTCCTCACCGTCTGGGTTCCAATTTAAGCAGAAAACTCTAGATTTGGGTTCATTGATTTTCTTTTGTATTAATCATGCTATGCAAAATTTATTTATCTCTTACCTGCACCAAGGCAGTGATGTTTTTGCACCTGTCCATTTGTTTGCCAGCAGGATTTCATAAAAACTATGGAACTGATTTCCACAGAATTTGGTGAAGGGATTGGACATTGCAATAATTTCTTTAAATACCAATTTTCTCAGAGAATAATATATGGATGTTGATGAAAAAACCCAGACACATTTAGATTGATAATATCTAAATGTCTGTGTATGTGAGTATTTGAAAACAGTTTCTCATATAGTGAGAAACCCATGGGAAATGATCACACTTCATTAGTTTGGAGCAGTTGTTAATATATTATATTTGACTCTCTGATGTTCAGTCAATTCAAATCGATTTGAATAATTACTTCACAACTCAAAATTAAAATTCAGTTGGTAACATTGGGAGCATTCTGAACCCTTTGTCGTTCTACATCAAATGTTCTTTCCAATAAGGAGACAACCAGCAAACTCACAGTAGAATCCACCAACCTTAAAACCACCAACCTGGTGTCGGCCCCCTGCTGCCACCAAAGCAGCTCTGAGCTGTCCAGACTCCACAAGACATCTGAAGAAGTCCTGTGATATCAGGCACTGAGATTTTAGCATCGGATCCCCTCTGTGTGAGAGTTGTTTTTCAAGCTCGTCCCACTGATGCTTGATCAGACTGAGATCTCAAACCATTGAAAGACGCCTGCAGTGAGGCCGGGTGCATCATCGTGCTGAAAGAGGCCACAGCTATCAGGGAGTACCACTGCCATGAAAGAGGGCCAGCTCTGCAACGATGTTTAGATGTGCTGGCATGTGTCAAAAGTTCAGAAATTAACTCGAGAGAGAGGCGGACAATTTGGTTTCGGCTTCATGTTTACGTTTCCCATGAAGAACACAGCAGGAGATTCTCCGGGTCAGATGCGTTCACAACAACAGGGAAGTCTCTGTAGTGTTCAGTTCAGTGGTGGTGCCCCAAGTGGAAGGAGGGAGGACATAGTGAGATAGAGACGTAGAGATCTTGTCTTTTTGTTTAAAGGACATAATACCGGTGTATACAAAAGCCCTCATGTCCTGTCTTTCCGAGTTGACATTTTCTTCTACATTTATGTCACCTCTTTTTCATCAGGAGATAATTTTTTTTCCCCATTTGGAGTCTGTCACTCGCTTGATGTTAATATCCTGTGGAGAAAATCGTGCTGTGTTCTCACATGTGATCACTTGGATACTTTCCGGAGTTTATACAAGGGAGCTGATTCAAAAAATGTGCCTTCTCAGATAGAGAGCCCCACTGGATCATTTCAGAGCATGTCTGAAAGCAGCTATAGTTTAAAGAACTTGTGCAGAGGCAGGTTGTTACTGGGGGCTTGAGCTTGTTGTTGTTAACAGCTCATTTATTTTGTGTTATAGTTTGGAATGAATATTTGCATTTCAGGATTTCTCCAGAAATTCTCTGAAGTTTAGGTCATGTCTGAAAACAGCTTCAGTAACATCCACTTGAAAGTCAGGACTCATTGTTTCCCAGCAGAATGTTGCCCAAAGCATCACACTGCCTGTCTCAGCTCGCCTTCTTCCCATAATGCAACCCTGGTCTTTCCCCACATAAACAACACACATGCAACCGCAACTCGAAAAACTGACGGCTCACTTGCTGCCTAATATATCCCACCAGCTGACAGATGCCAATGCAAAGAGATCCTCCATGTTGTTTTCTTTACCTGTCATTGTTTTGATGTTGTGGCTGATCGGTGTATATTGATTTAAACTGTCTTCAGGAAACAGAGACGCATTTGAGGCACCAGAGCACAATGGTGCCTCGAACACGGACTCGTGAGAAGGATAAAAACTTGACAATGTACAGAGGGTGAGAGCGGGCCAGGAAACGCTGCAGGAGAAAGATGGAGAATTGTCCCCTTTGGGAAGTTGTATCCTGTAAGATCGGCTCAGCCTGCACCAAAAGGAGATGAAAAGTCCCGCAGCGGGTTACAGGACATGGAGTCTCACTCTGTGAGCGTTAAAGATATCAGTCAGTGTGTCGTCCACCTCAGGAGCTGCGGTGTTGGTCCGTTCTGTCAGCACATTGTTTCTGTGCACCATCACTCCTCAGTCTCATTAGGAACTACAGTGCTGTCCTCACCTCACACAGTGTTTGGATGTGTCTTCATGCGGCCCTGCATTGGAGCAGCAGAGGAGATAACACGAGGCGGACGAGGTCGGTCTTTTACAACGTGCAATCTTACAAAACCAACCGCAGGGTCAACAGAAACGATGCTGACGCCATGCTCGGGTTCAGCCGTGGAAGCAGAAATTCAAGTTGGCAGGAAACAATAAGAAAATCCAATAAGATTCCGACCTTTGCCACGGTTCAATGTGACCCGAAAAAGAGAGAATGTCTGTGATGAGCTGCCAGGAAACCAAATTCATGCCATTCTCTTTATTGAATGTTCGAGGACAGTGTGAGAGGCTGCCCCTCCTGCAGCCACACTCGTCCGTCTGCTTCTCTCTCTCTCTCTCACCCCGCTGCTCAGAGATTTATTGTTAGGTGATTAGTGATGACAGAGGACACTCTAGTGCTCCAGCCAAAACATTTGTACAAATGTGACGAAAGATGCGCCATAATTCCTCTCTTTTGTCTCCAGTCAGACCGTTGTTCATCCTCCCCCTCCGGCTGCTGTTATTGTCTCAGCCCCCCCCCCCCCCCCCCCCCCCCCTTTATCTTCCTCGTTCTGGGAGACCTGTGTTATGCACACGGTCCCAACACAAATAACTTCACACTCCTGCCGTGCTGGAGGAACTGGGATAAGAACATTCAATAGACTCAAGCAGAGGCAAGCGAAACTGTTAAACTGATCTTTTAAGTAAGGTAGTTTAGCTAGAAAGCTCATTCCAACACATGACAAATATCTTCATATTTAATTGCACAACATTGATATATGTGTAACAGCAGTGAGCAATCAGTGGAGTTAAGTCCAACCAGTGACATAACATTGGTCTCATTGTCCCCACTCATGCTACATTTCTGTTTTGAATTTTGCACCATGTTTGAAATTGAGTCCTGTGTGAGTTTGGAGAAACCAAATACCACAGCGAGGGTCTGTTTCCTGTCAGGGCCGCCGGAGAAGCAACACTGAGATACACACCTTTCATGTGCTGATTTAGGTTTCGGTCCAATGAGCAGCCTCACAGCAAACGCACGCACGCACGCACGCACGTACACACACACACACACACATGGAGAGTCAAACACACACAAGGACGTAAACTTCACAGAGAAAGGCCTCCAGTGTCTGTAGCTCCTTCTGAGAAGTGTGAGGTGGGACCAGGATTCCTGTCTGGGTCCTGTGAATTAGCCACGCTGAACTTGTTAACCCAGACCACACACACACATACACACACACACACACACATGCGTGCACTGAATGATAATTTCCTCCCACCATACAGGAGCATCATGTGAGGGGAGTGACTGTTGTCAGAGCGAACAGCTGCCCGCACCAAAACACATCTATCTTCCACAGGAAGTTATTGGTCAAACAAATGTAATGAATCAGTTGTTCATGTCTTGTTGACCGTGACCATATCTGTCTCCCCCTCACACACACACAGCCCACACAATATAAACATACACTAAAAAAAATTGGTGTTTGTGTGTCCAATCACTCTCACTCATGGAGGAGAGATGGAGACCCAAGGCCATGGACCTGTTGTGTGAAGGCTGCTTCACTCCCACACACATTTGGTTTCAGAGCATTCAGTAGCTTGTGTAAACACATGCAATATGTGCACGTTGCATCTACCTACTAGTTGAACAAACATCCGTCTCTCTGTGTGTGCAACGCGTTCCTCACAAACCAATCATCTCATCGAGTCCACACTTGACTTGTCTACTGTAAATGGCCCGAGAAAGTGCAGTGCCCAGTTCTGTGCCTTTTGATTACCTGACGCATTCAATAGGAATAAAAATTGAATAAACTGCCTACCAGTGCTCTGCAGCAGTCAGTGTCTAGAATGTCTTCTTCTTCGTCCTCAGATAAACTACAGCAGTGGTCTGCAGGTCATTTTGATTATTTGATTATTTTTGTTTCACCACATCAGACTGACACAGACATTCATGGGTGTGACGGGTGCAGTTCACAGTCGTTGCATTTATAACATTTACAGATCCCCTTCCTCGTTAGCAAGCTGTCTTCAGCGTGAAAGCACAATCTTCATTTTGTTGGTGCTTTATACTGAGCAGAGTTACAGCTTTTTTTTTGGGGGGGGGGGTGGTGTATGGTAAACTTTAGTCATGCAATGTATGAAATTCAAAACTTACCTATAAACCACACAAGTGAACAGTAATAAAGCAGATTCAAACTATGACATCTTCAATGCAGATAAACCGGGTAGGATGAACACAAAGATTTCTAACATCACTCAGCCCCACAGATTGTTTATAAAATGAGAACACTACTCCTCTCCTCCGCTCCCTTCACTGGTTACCAGTGGCTGCTCGCATCCGGTTCAAAACACTAGTACTTGCGTACCATGCTGTGAACGGATCCGGTCCAGTCTACATCCAGGACATGGTCAAACGTTACACCCCACCCCGTTCACTCCGCTCTGCTTCGGCCAATCAGCTCGTTGCTCCCTCACTGCGAGCTAAACAATCATCAAAAACACGACTGTTTTCCGTCCTGGCTCCTAAATGGTGGAATGAGCTCCCCATTGACATCCGGACATCAGAAAGTTTACACATCTTCCGCCGAAAACTAAAAACATACCTCTTCCGACTTTACCTTGAATAAAAAAAAAAAAAAAAAAAAAAAAAAAAAACCACTAACAACTTTTTGAAACTAACACTTTAGTAGCACTTAAATGTCACTTACTTATAGCACTTTGTAGTTTTGCTTTATTTGAAGAAATTGTATTTTCTTGATTCTTGTCGTCCTTGGTATGTACCCTCGGGTTTGAATGCACTTATTGTAAGTCGCTTTGGATAAAAGCGTCAGCTAAATGAAATGTAATGTAATGTAATGTAATGTAATGTAATGAGAAGGACTCACTAGTGACAAGGACTAATTCTGAAGTAACTCCAGAGCTTTAACACAGGACAAGAGAACAGAACATTGAAAACAGACAGGTTTATAATGTGCACTTCACTCGTGTACTAGAGAAACAGCCCATCATATGTCATATGCTGCTTTGTAGAGCTGGTTGTAGATGGAATGTGGCCCAATGTACTATACAGAGTAACGGTGGATCTCACTTGTAGGAGATCTCAGGTCTGTTAGCAAATAGGAAGCGAATATCCAATTAGTGGTCGCGCTGCAGGTGTAGTTCACCCTCACACAGGCTATAAGAAGCAAAGAAGACCGCACATATGTGCAGCATCAGACAATGCTCTGCCTTCCTACCTCTGGGCTGTCATCAGGAGCCAATGATTTATAGGGCGCCGTGTTCCTGCTCACTTGTTGGAGAGATGATAAAATAAGGAAGTGCAGATACCTGTTCCCTCGAGCGGTGCTCTGTGAGACATCAGCCTTGATCTCATAACTCCAGGAGCCCAGCCCTGTCACGCTGAAGAATGACTGAGTCTGACCCGGGTTATGGAGTAGTCAGGGCCTTCAGATTCTTATAAATTACACCCTTGTTATAAATAAAACCTTGTCCACAGAGCCAAACAGGGAGAAGAGGGGGTGAAATCTGGCTTCGGCTCACTTCAATGAAAATCCCAGCAGCACAGAGAACATTGTTTGAATCTGCCGATTCAGGAGAGTAATACTACTAACTTTTCAAGAAATGTGGGATTAAAATGCTTTTCTTTTGTCAAAATGAAAAGAAAAAGAAAAACATATTTATATTCTCAGGTTACAGCCTGCTGACAGTTTACCTCCATGTCCCGGAGTGACTCTTTGATGCACCAGCCTCAGTCTTTGTGCTTCAGTAGAACACAATGGTGTTTGTGTAGGACTTTCCGCTCGTTCCCCTAAATGTGGGCAACCCGTATATTTAACCTCTGCACTAAACCTTTAGTCTCAGTGCTCTCTCATCTACTCCTCACACAATTCAAACTGATACCATCACGAGGTTACTCATGCACACCCGAGCTGGAGGTGGCTCCCCACCGCCGAGCGCTATCTGGGAGTCAGTGGTGCTTGAAGTCCTTCCAAGCCCTCTTTTCTTTACGGCAAATGAGCAAGGCCGCTCTTAAGCACCATCAAGTAGAGGGGCAGGTATTTACTGTATTTGTTTTCTTTCTTTCCGCTCTGGACACGAGCGGCCACAGGTGCAGCTTGAGCTCAGAGACCTCTGGGCAGCGGACCACCAAACACAGCGGTCTCTGTGGGGAAAGTAATGGACCTTCCACCTGGTCCTGCTGGACGCGGACCATTAGAGTGGGATTTGTGCTCTCAATGTAGTCTTGTGTGCCGAGTTAATGTGCAAAGAATGAAGCAATTTTCCTGTTGTTTCCACTCCTTTTGCCATTCTTAGCTCAGCTAACTACCTGATGACTACAGCCATGTATTTAGCATAAGCTGGTCTTAGACACGCATTGAACTATCCTCCAGAGTTTTGTGAGAGCACAAATGTCAGAGTGAGAGGCTCCGGACTCTGGAGACCGTCTGAATGAGCCAGGCAAAAAAAAAAGCATGAGATCCTCTGCAGAATTCACTGCCAGTAAGTTCACATTCTACAATGACGTTTCTAATATACATGTCGAAGATGTCCTGCCTCCACCTGCTGCACCACCTCTCACCTGAACGCTCTGTAGATTGTTCATGTATGAAAACGGCTATGGCGACATCACAGTGCTGTCAATCTTCTCATCTTACTCTCTGTTTGTGTGTTTGTGTAGTGCATAAACAGATATTGCCTCAAATGTCACCAGTTAAAACAGGAATGATTCACTCCAAAACTTTTGGAATGGTCAAGAAGACAGCTCAAATTTGAATTTCAGCTATTTCTTGTGAAAGGATGAAGTTCAGTTTTTACACACAGTGTTTCACGAGTGTCCTACGTATGACAACATGTGTTTGAGATTGCCATTAATTCGACTGATTTTTTAAAAAGTCTCTCATCTTCAAAGCTTTCCATGCTTTCAGTAGCCCCAGCTTTGGCTCTTTACCGCTCTGGAAGTCATAAGTCACCGTAATTGTAGTTTACCCATATGTCATTGCTTTCAAAACAAATAGTAACTCTAGATAGCAAAGGTACAAAGTCTGGCCACATTGGTCAGGTGCTGTGACGGGAACAAGATGCTTCGCAGGGGCCTTGTTTGGAGTTGGCTTTTCCTGGAGAGCTGGTGTTTAGAGCTGCGAGCACGCTTCGGCTCCGGTCACCTCTGCAACAGCTTTTGATTCTCCGTCTTTGTTCTCCAATCAGAAACGTGTTTCAGTTTGAGTTTCATTAAAAGCATGTCCTGAAATCGGATCCATCTCTTTGTACACCCAGCGAACAGGAACAGCGCGTAACCTAACTGGAAGCAGATCATCCTACCCCTCATCAATGGACTGTGCTACGTGTGTGTGTGAGTGGGAGTGTGTGTGTGTTGGTGTGTGTGTGTGTGTGGACACCATTGCTTTGTGCAGTGTACGTTACACTGTGTTACATATATGTGCTCATGAAACTCTAGAGCTCAAAGTGTCACTTTCTCTGCATCGTCTCACATGGTCTGACAGCAATATATATTCACTGTGCATGACATCATTTACCCTTCAGACATATTAATGATTATTTCATTCTCTCTTCCTGCCAAGGAAACACCCTGGCCTGTAAAAGACCACAGCAGCACACTTAGCATAGATTTTCCACAGGAAACAGAGGTGGCTCTGCTGCCGCCTGCTCAGCCAAAGACTGTCAACTGTCAAACACATCTTTGATTTGCTAACAGAAGATAGCGTGCTAATCAAAGATGCCACAAAGCTTATTTTTCTATAGGCGACTAGGATGAGGCACTTTTCTGACAAACATCAGGACTGTGCAGAAGAATTGTGACCATTTTGTCCTCGGCTCATTCACCACATTTTAAAGAAACTTATCCTGTAACATCAGGAGCGAGGGAAGCATCCAGAATGCATTCATTAGACCAGAGCTGTTGTTGTGGAACTCTCAGTCTCCCTTCTCACAGCGTTACAGGAGCTTCACAAGAAAGGCCTCTTGGGAAAAGGAAAGCGAGCAGAGAAATGTCTATGCAGCACATGTAGAGAAGAGGTTCCAGATGTGACATGTCAGCATCAACGACAGTCAGTGACGGGGTGGGGATGTGGGCTTGACTGACTGACAGGCTCTCAGCGTGAATGAGAATATCACTCAAAGGGTGAGAGAGGGAAAAATAAGCATCTTTTCAATGGCGACCTGTGTTTGTATCTGCGGACACGTTTAGAGAAGGTTGTGTTTACATGTGAGCGATTGCTCTCAGGTTCTTGTGCTTGTTTCACGGACAACATATGCTTTGTGGCCGACGTTTGCGTGTGTGTGCATGAGAAAGGGAGAGACACCCGCTCAGTCACATACATGCATCCTTTAATCTCAGGAGAGCGGCACATTTCTGAGCTTGTTACTGCGAGTGGAGAGCCAGAGAAGAACATCCCCCATCATAACCGGACATTTCTCTCATCTCAGCTCAACCATCCCGCCCATCCCATTTGAGAGAGGGCTGGGTGTGCAGACAGAGACTTGGTGTATATGTAGTTAGTGCTGCTAACCAAATCATAGAATCCACAGTTTATTTTTCAATGTTGAAACTGAATGGCATAGAAAAGAACTGGAGGACAGCGCTCTTTGCCTCGCTCTCCCTCTCTCTCCTACAGAAACACACTGACCGTCCGTCACAGTCAGATTGACCATCAGCAGCACTGGGTAGGATTACCTACACCAGTGGTTGGTTACCATTCATAAAGATTTTACCGTCTTCAGCGGGCAGGATTAAGAATAACCTTGATAGATGCAACTACACAGTTCTCTACTGCAATTGGTGACCGGCCTCCTTGCTAAACATTAGCAGCTGCCTATTATTGATACATTATTATTTATCAGCAAAATAAATCAATGTATATTACATTCTCAAACTACCTATACAATATAGTTTAATTATAATAAAATAAATATAAAATAGTTTTCATTTTAAAGACCTGATCGTACCAGGATCTAAAACAGCAAAATTTCATTTTTAAATAATTTCATTAAAATGGGCTCGTTTACGATCAGAGGATCGAATGAAGGAGGCGAAAATGATCTATGCAAGTGTGCAACGTATACTTCCATGTTGGTGAACTCACACACTCATTTATACTCCTTTCCGATGGCAAAGTGTGACACCGCCGTCCTACCAGGGGCTGGAGAGTCTGGGCAAAAGAATTTAGAGAGCAGCTCTGCGAGCGGACTAGTGCTAACCTGGGGCGCTAACACAGCTAGTGCTAAAGGAGTAGCAAGTATTCATCCTGTCGTCAAGCCCTCAGCTACATCTAGTTCACGGAGACATGTCAGTGTCACTTGGTGATGTGATTCCCTCCTTTGTCACAGAGTCTGCTCCTCTTTTGATAATGGCCGTCAGATGCAGAGCAGACTGACAATTCATGAGTGCAATCCACTGTCACTATTTTATCTCTCTATTTTCTCCAGATGTGTAAGAGCTGGATTATGTTGCTGCTGACGCAAACCCAGATCTTCCCTCTGCTTCTACCTCACATTCAACAAACTGAACTAGTGGAACTCTAGGAGGCTTTCATTGTGAAGCAGTCTCAGGAAAAACATTCTCACATTGATTGGTTGGATGATATAGGAAATATCTGTGTACTAAACAAGACAAGAGTTATTTTGACATTTTCAGTGATTTCTGAACGTTGCATGAGGTAATGGAAAAGGAAAGAGCAGCAGTGACCTCCATCCTCCGTAAGGTTACCTACTTCTTATTTTGGAAAACGACTTGCACCATGTGCAGGATGAAGTCAGGTCACGGTTGAAGTTATTTTTGACGGACCATTTTATCAAAACGTTTGTTTGGTTGTTTAGTTCTATTTCTGACAAACAGGACTGAAATCTTGAGGATAATAACTTAAATTGGTGGGTAAATTCCAGTCTCCTGCATTTAAGCTGGACATGGTATACTTACACATCCACCATCTTCACCTCCACACCCTTACTTTCAACATGAAGGAAAGTAAACTTGGTAAACTAAGTTTAGTTTACCAGCACTGTATGTAATCATGAGGTACAAAGTGATGTATAATGAAGGTAATGCATGGCCATAAGAGTGTGTGTTTGGCGCACGTGTGCATCTTTGTGTGCTGTCTTCTGCTCAGACACACTAAAGTGCAGAGTGTTTATGCATACCGCCGGTGCGTCTGTGGGCCATATGGAATCTACTGTACAGCCCGAAGAGTGGAAGGCCAGCTGCTGAATTCCTAAAGAGAAGAACATGTTCGGCCAACGGCGTCTGTGACACACCTTCAGTGGAGATGAAATACATGTGCAGGAGGGCACATGAGTTTTTCCCAACTCAACCTTGCCCAAGTCAGTCAGCGGCTCGGCCTCATTACCTAAGAAGCACAACTGGGACTGAGCCACTAAATGGGCTTTAGAGAGCCGATCGGGTCCTCAGTTTCCTGCCGGGCACAAAGTCCGCCTTACATGGACCGAGCCATGTGTCCGCCAGATGCTGCTGGCCTCTCTTCCCCTTCAAAGAAACAATTAGGCACAATTATCGCAACATATAAATGAATTTCATCCATGATTAAAATGTTTTGGTCGGGGGTTGAGCAGGACACACTGCCAGGTGGTTGTAATCTTGATGGCGGTCGCAGTGGGGCTTCACTCAAAGAGGGCAATAGAAAGAAAAACCTGCTGAGCTGTTTATACAAGCACTTGTGCGTCTGGTCAAGTGCTCCCACTCCCCCCTCCTATCGCTGCGTGCTCATTCCACCGAAGGCATCTGTCCCTTAATACCGCTTTAATGAAGGTCATTCATTTTAATGGAGCCTCATTTCGAACAGCAGTAATTAAAGCTCACGGTGCACTTGACTGGGAGGTTGTTGAGACAGCGTGAGGGCCAGTTCTCCAAATAAACAGCTCCCCCCCCCCAATGCGAGAAAGTCGGGCAGCCTGAACACCGCGCTCCGGCTCGCAGTGGAGGAAAGAGGAGGAGGAGGCGGCTCGGCTCAGAGGAGAAATCTAAACCATGTCAGAGATGAAAACCACATTTAGCGGAGTGGCAAGAAGGATGACAGGTGGCTCAGGCATGTTGTGAGGATAACAGAACAATCACGTGTAATCGGGTTTGAAAGGTTGAGAACACGAGGAGGAACCGAGGAGTGACAGATAGATTCTGATGTCAAGTGTTCGTCTGCTTCACTCAGGGGAGGATCAAACTGCAGCACTCTCACTGTGTGTGTGTGTGTGTCTTTGTGTGTGTGTGTGTGTGTGTAGCTCTCACATGTGTTTTCTGGAGCAAGATATGAAAATGCATAGAAAGACAAACGATCTACAGAAGAAAAGAAAAACAGCGCCCGTAGCCGATGTGAAAGATGGAGACCTTTAAAGTGACTCTTCCAGATCATTGAGGCCTTGTGAAAAATCCCCTATACGGTGGATTATAAAGCGACACGCCCCCTACAGTGCCATGCAGCACTCAGCAACCACAAGAGGAGGATGTGTTTTAATTCTCCGATGAAAAGCTGCTGTAGAAGGCCTGTCCAGGCTGTACAGTCCTATACAGCAGGATAGTGACGTAGTGACCCGTCACTGTCTGACACACACACACACACGCACACACACACACACACAGTAATGAAATCCACCAAGGTTAAAATATTCACACGCATTGTTTTTTATGTGCATGCTGGTGTGACATGAAATAAATTCTAAACAAACACGAGACATCTCTGCTAAATTGAATCTAAATTTCCATGCACACGTTTAAATATGTCCCAGGACAATTTATGTTTTCCTCTTCTCAGATTAGAGAGATCCATCTTCCTCGGTGTCATCTACCCAGCATGCTTTGCTGCTTCCTGGCGTCACACGGTATAACGTTGATGTACGACCTGTGAAGAGGGGCCTTGTTTTATCTCCTGCGTGGTGACATGGGACGGTTGTTTTATCTCCTGAGCGGAGGCAGGAGATGCTCGTCTCGCTCCCTCAGCCTATCTGCCTGCCCGCTGAGGGCCTGATGAAAGCGCAGGGCCACCTTGTCCAGACGGCGAACATCCATCAGAGGAGCAGCATGTCAAACGCCGCGGATGGAGGAGAGTCATCCTCAGGGCGAAGGAGAGGTAGTGGCTCGGTCAGACGGGGTTTAAGGCTGACAAACACCTCGGCAGTGTGTGAACAGGGAGGCAGATGTTAAAATACAGCAGTGAGTGAAGGTTTTTGAGGCACAGCCGTTATGACAAAACAGGTCCAGTCCCATTGACCTCCTTGTACCCCACAGGGAGCTTTTTTTTAGATTTTATAATCCACCAGTAAACTAAATTAATTCATTTACGGTCACTTTGCTGATTCTGGTTCTTATTTTACAAACTTTATCGCAGCAGCAGATGTTGTTTTGTTCTTCTTTTCTAAAGAGAACTCACTAGCTCTGACCGCTTGACCCACTAAAATCTATGAAACATCCCCAGGGAGGGTCTGACCCAAAACTCTGAGGAGACGTCATGTGTCAAAGTTCTTGTGTTCAAATTTCATCAATAAAGAAAGTGAAACATTAGACGTTACCAGCTGGTTTGTTAAAACCAGAAAGATCTGTATCTACATTTCTACGAATCATTGACATTAAAACACCTACGGATGTTAGCGCTGGGGGCATGAAGTCATTTATTGAATTTGTGTTAAATCATGTTCGGGCTAAAACGGCAAGGTGTCAAGTTTCTGTTTAAACTACAAGATGAAATTGATACCTGCTATACAACAGAGTGTCACTGCATTCACGCCTTAATTTCCATGTCGCAACATTTTTGATTATTTGATAATTTATTTCACCATATCACTAGTGTGCGGGTGCTGCTGTATGTCAATCATAGAATGACTTCCTCATTAGCAAGTTTTATTCAAAGTACTAGAACGTTTTGTTTTGTTGCGGTCATGCTTTATCTCAAGTTGAATGACAGCTTTTATTTAGAAAAGTTGTGAACTTGGGTCCAAGGTTTGTGTGGATTGCTTAACAGACCTCTGAAATAGCCGACATGTAAAGTATAACAAATAAGACCAGTTAAGTAAATTATGCAAACTTATATATAAACCACTAACGTGACCGGTAATGAAGTAAATTCAGCTTCACCTGAACCATTGACTATGAAATCTTCACTGCAGAGGAACCAGGTGAGCACAAAGCTTTCTAACTTTATTCTAACTTACTTGACAAGGACTAATTCTGACCTGGCTCCCGAGCGTTACCACTGAGCAAGAGAACAGACCATCACAAACAGACAGGTTTACAATTGGCGCTGCACTAGTTTGAATATGATTCTTGACAATGACGGCATTGTTATATCGTAAAAACATGACAGGCAAAGCTTGGACAGTTCGGCTTCTCACTTGTGCAAATCCATGACAAAACATCTGTCCCCTCATTGTTCACACAGCAGAACACATGACAGTGCAATGAAAACATTATGGTGCAAGCAACAACATTATTAAAATGTATTACTGCTGAGAGCAAGGTCAGATAATCCCAGGCACATGGCAGCGAGACAACACTTGTAGGCCTGATAAATGAAAGCAAGCAGACACAAAGACATGAAAAGCATCCAGGCTTTCTCTGGTGTTCTCTGCTCAGTGACGAACACACCAGCGCACTTTGAAGTGGCTTTCGAGGGCCAATGATCGGCACGTTGCCCAGACTCGCAAAACAAATGTTTCTATTTTTACAAAGTGACCTCCTCCGTAGCGAATGAAAACAAAATGCGACATCCATTTGGAGGCAATTGCCCAAGCGGTCTGATCATTTCAATGGGGCCTTTATACATTTCTGCAGTTTATCCTCCAGGCTTAGTGTCATTTGAATCTGTGAACATAATTTCTCTCTCTCTCTCGCTCTCTCACTCTCTCTCTCTCTCTCTCCCTCTGCCTCAGTGTTCCCTGATTGCTTCCACACACTCGAAGCAGGTCCAGCTGGAGACTGTAAAAATAAACTCCATGTTTAAAAATGGGTAGATTAGCCCTTTTAAATTGGTTTCTTTTCATGTTTTTGTGTCCCTGTGTGTCCGACCTGGCAGGTAGAGAACAGAGACTCGGAGTGTGTGTGTGTGTGTGTGTGTGTGTGTGTGTGTGTGTGTGTGTGTGTCATGGGAACGTAGACAAGGGCAGGCAGAGAAGCACTAATTGGCTACAGAGTGGAGAATAAGACCTGTCGCCTGCCAGATGTTTCTGTAAAAGCGTGGCGCAGGTCCGTGGCGAGGTGTCGGAGGCCTACACTTGCATCAGAGGGAGCCGTCAGGATCCTGGACCGCTCTCCTGCTGGACACCTGGCTTCCTGCCTCCCTGCACAGCTGTGCACAGCTGCTTACCTACATCATGTTTAGGCTGTTCAGTCTCTTCTGCTGCACGTTGTCAGATTTTGTTTACCGGTACATGTGGATCTTTGCCAAACAGCTTTTGCAGTGAAGTCAGACAAAAGGCGGCAATAAGCCGGAGTGTAACCTCTGGCTCATTGTGGTGGATAAAGAGTTAAACACATTGGAAGAAAACATTACTTCTAACCTTAACATTTTAGGTCAGCCCCTTCAGTATTGATTGTGAAGACAGTGTGCAGGCAGTTCAGAGCTGCAGCCCACAGTGTCTCCCAGTGCAGTGGAGGGGTAAGCTCAGGACAGTGATGATTGCACCTCAGAAAGCGTGTTCGGTTTACTTGAGCTCGTGGAACACGCGCTCTCATGGCCGCCTCTCGTTTTTCAACAGTCTGTCATTTTTCTATGGCACATTATGAAACCTATTACTCCTCACTCATCACTTTGAGGGAGACAGGCGCAGAGAGAGGCTTAGAGTGAACCTCGAGCAAAACCCATCTGGGAGGCTTAATTACAAGTAAGCTCTGTTTAATAAGCACTGGATCGTATATCCAGAGAGGAGAGAGGAACCTCCAGAGGCTCAGGAATGTCAGTGTTTGTGTATGAATGTACGTGGTCGCATGCCAGCAGGGCTGCACTGAGGAGCTGTTTCAGGCTGGCACCGTGGTCGGCTCCGAGGCTGGAGAAACTTGGCAGTGGAAAGTGAATGAGTAACTCTGTGTCCCCTCCCTCAATAACTGGAGATGAGGGGCTCCAGTGGCCAACGTGGGATCTAATATTCTTACTCCAACTCTCTTCAGTGGGGATACACAGCAGCAGTAAGAGTCACAGACAGTAATGGTCTGTATTTAATTTGTGTTTTTCTAGTCTTGATGACCACTCAAAGCACTTTACAGTTCTCACACACACATTCCTGGAGTACATCTATGTGCAGCGCTTTCTCTATCACACATCAATGAAAGCCTTTGGGCCTGATTGGGGTTAAGTGTCTGGCCCATCGACACCTGGGAATGTTGAATTGGGGAAATCTGGGATTGAACCATCGACCCTCTGGTCAGTGGACAACCTGCTCTACCTTCTAAGCCACAGCTGCATTAGAGGGAAGATTAGTGAGCTTTGGTAGACTCACTCACTTGAGTCGTTTTCAGACATGAACTCCGGAGAATGTCCACAGGAGAGTTTCTGCTCAGATCTGTTCACAGCATCACAGGAGAGTGCAGAGTGTTCAGGTGAGGGCTGGTTCCGCAGGCAGAGGCAAGAAGTAACGTATTGATTTTTGATCGACGCTGGCGCTGATCCAAAAGCTCTCTTGTGACATATTCCTGTGCAACTTCTTCATATATGGCCCCAGGTTTGCATCCAGATATTGGTTTTCAATATGTTTTGTTCAATTCTGCTGATTAGAAACTTCATCAACATGCCCACTCGGTCCAGATCCTCTCAGTGGGACATTGGCGTTGTCACATAGAGCCCCTCCAGAGAACTCCCGGAGATAATTCAGAGTTCAGTGCTAAACTAAACCTGCTGAGGTCTTCAATAAGAACGAGCTGTGGGGATTTATGTTCCATCATCTTTCACAGTGGAGTCACGTTCAGGTATCTCTTCACTGCCACTACGAAACGGAGGAATGATCATGGGAACCAATAACTGTCAGTGTCCCAGTGGCCCGTTGGGGAATTGTATTAATTTCGGGGGTCTTGAAAAATCTGAACCTATCATTTCTCATACGGTGTGAAAGAGCTCCCATTTGGTTCGGCCAGCAAATCATCAGGTTACTCAATAAAAGGTTTTCCAGGTAGTGTGACTTATAAATTGCACAAGACTGGTGATTTTACTTTGGGTGAAAATGCAGCCGAGCCCCAGCTTGTAGGTTGACGACTGAAACAGGATCTGTGAAGCACTCTGCACTGCTGTACTGTTTACATGTGTTGGAGTCTGCCCGTTATGTAGGCATGGGGATGAAATGCAGATCATCGGGAAAAAATTCTGGTTACATCAACCCTCTTGCATAACATGGGCACAGGTTAGGTTCTTGTGGTCATGGTTGCAGGGATGAAATCATCAGCAGCGCCCTTAGCTCAACAGGAGCATTTCACACCTCCCACCAAACCAACCCGACAGTCACTGAGGACGTTAGCCTCACATTACCTTGTCCCAAGTAAGACAAAGCATTTCCACAACCACCTGCATGATTTTACAACATTCAGACCATCTGATCTAACCATGGGATTAAACTACTGAAACACAAATAGGGGCTTTAATTCAGCGTAACACTCGGCAAGAGGGGGATTTCACAGAAAAACAAAAGCATGCAGGTTGTGTAAACTTGGGGCGGATGTGATGTGTGACAAGATGAGAGCATCACCTCCACAGATCCCATCAAAACCATCAAGCTTCCGAGGCTTCAAACAGGAACGGAGACAAGCGCGACGATTCCTCCTGCAGACGAGACATGCTGTTGTGCCACAAACAATACTTTGATGACAGTAAATCACAAGTGACAAAGTAGTTACACAGAGCAGCTGCATGTCATCGGACTCATTTTGCATTATTTCATCATGACACACACATTCCATTTCTTTTCAAGCCTAACGCAGTTCTGTTATTGTACCACTCAGGGAGAAAAAGGAGAGCGCTTGGTTTGATGCACCAGATCTCCCTGCCAGTGCAAACATGACACAGAATTGTTGTGTAAAAATGGGGCCGTGAATCGAGGTTGTGATTCAAATTAGTCTTGCAGCCCATACACAATCATGATTGCTCTACAAAGGTACATAGAAAGTCATTCATTCATTCTGTTTTTCTTCCTTGGCTGCCAGGCTCCTTAGGGAGTAAACTCTTGCCACTTAAAAACAAACACCTGTCTTGTGGCGTGAGAGTCTGAAGACACCCAATCTGTTTTTAGACTTGAACTCAAGAAAGCGTCTGGTAAGTTGGGTCATTTCATTTTCCGGAGTTTGCCTTTCACCAAAGAAGAACGCGGCAGAAGATTCTAAAGCCTGGGTAGAGCACGCAGGATGAAGGACATGACGTGTAAATTGTTTTTGTTTACAGCGCATCAACACCGACATCAGCCCTTATCACCAAAAGCTCTTGAATCTCATTTTCTTTTTTAAGTTGACATCTTTGTCATTATCTTCTCATTTGTATTTACATTTCACCATGGGGCTGGCAGTTACAGATCAGGATAATGTCCCAAACAACTGACTCAGGCATTTGGATTCTCACCTCCAGAAATGTCCAGAGTCCAGTGAATGTCTGAAAGCATCAGGTCACTCAGACATACACCAACCAAGGTATCATTCTGACTCGATTATATAACTTATACAAAAGACACACAAAGGGATCTATAGACAGAAGTATTTCAATTAACAGATTTTTTTAAAAGCTATTTTTAGCCATCATCAGTATTTATTTAAGCTGCAAATATCTGATCAGCTATGAGATTAAATCTAATTGTTAATTCAAACATTTGTACTATTGACAGTGGAAGTTGAGTATTGTGAATAAAGAGGATCCAGACACTGAAGTAAACTCATTCTAATAATAATAACAAACTGTATTAAAACAGCAGTTTTCGAATCACAGTCATCTATATTCATAAACACAGAAAGTAGTGTTGTCACAATTTTAAACAAATGAATGCAGGAGGTAATTGATAAAACATTATAATTGGAAGCAATGTCTAAAAATGTTTTTTTCAAAGAGCCCACTGAGTTGGATTTGATTGACAGAGAAGGTTATTCCACAGTTGAGGAGTCATGACTATAGAAGCCCTCCCACCCTCTGTCTCTAGGCTTACCCTGGTAACAGAATAACTGGTTAGCTGAACGAAGGGCACACGCCGGGTAAGAGGAATGAGGAGTTTCACCTGGGTAAGGCAGCATAAGGCTATTAAGGGATTGAAAAACAAGGCATACAATTTTGGAATCAATTCCAAAAATCACAGGTAACCTTAACAATGAGGTGAGAATGGGGGTGAGGCGTGTTTATCTTCATGTTCTTGAAACAGCTGCTGTGTTTTGTACAGCCAACATAACTTTAAACTTCTAGCAGCTGCTTGGACAAACATCCTCCAGTGCATCCAGACCTTACCTGACTGTGAGCACACATTTAGATGGTTCCTGTTGTGCCTGTGTCAAACTTTGACTACCCACTCATAAATATTCTGTGATGCAGCCAGTGCAATTATAATGAAAGTGTAACTGGAGGCTAACAGCTTGGCCTTGGTCTGCTCTTTGCTGAGAGCCGGCCTTGTTGAAACTTTTATCTCAAAGTTATTTCGGCTCCACATCACCAGTGTCTCTGATAATCTGTCATAATTCAGAGTTATCACTTTGTTGTGTGCGGGTCAATCCGGTCCGCCGGCTCTTCAATTAGTGCGCTGAAGTTATGCTGAAGGAGAGATGAAGGATCTCCGACTTGACTAATAGCCTGAGCTCTAATCTGCGGCACTGATTGACACTGTCTTCAACGGGCATGTTTATACAAGGTCCCGCCGTTAGCGTCTGTCATCCAGTCACCTCTCATACATGTCACGAGGTGCCCCGTGTCCCTTCTGTCTGGCCCTGAGTCAGACTAATATACACAAACACAGCCTCTGTCATCGCAAACTCAACTTCCACATGCTCTTAAAGTCAAAGGCAATCACACTTTAGAAGTAGGTAATGCTCCCTCTCCCGTCTCCTGTGTCCACAGCACTGCTCACCCCTCCGCCTCACATTAGACTGGTGTCTGCTCTCATATGAGAAGCGCTTGTTTTCCTCTGTTCTGAAAAAAACACACTATGTCACCTTTCAGTGTCAACAGCATCATCTCTCTCTGTGTATGTGTGTGTGTGTTTGTGTGTGTGTGTGTGCATGTTTTTCTATAGTTATGAGTGCCAATTATAAATACCCTTATTGTGATGACATTTTGGCTGGTCCTCATAAATTCTAAGGGTTGGTTGTATCTTTGGTGAGCACAGCTTTGAGTCAAGGCAAACTCCGGGGTTTAGAATATACAAATTCCTGGGTAGGAATAAAGTTATATTTTAGTTCAACTTCATTATTTAGTTGTGTAATATTTTGACTCTCCACCCCTTCAAACAGTAAAAGAAAAACTAACTCCCTGTGTTTTTTACAGTCATTTTGAATCACACATCAGTGCATCTTAAGCCAGATTTACTGACATGTTTATTTTGGAAAGACACATTTAATAAATGTAAAAAAAATCCAATTACAGCGCACATGGTTTTTATCATCGGCACGTGCTGTAACTCTGAATGACACCAGTGCTGCTCTGTAGTAACAAATGTAAGACACACTCATGAATATAACAACGAGTCCGATCCACCCGGCCCTTTGCTGTACACAGCCGTTTTACAAACACTTCCTTCTTTTGTCATTCCCCATAAATGTCTGACTCTCTCATCTCCGTGGTGACACTGACACAGTGTGTGGGGTCTGAGCAGCAAATAGTCGACTGTATATTTCAATCCAGTAATTACACACTAGCACGTGCTCCCTGCAGCCCTCAGGACACCTCGCTGCTCCTCTCTGACGAGGAGGGAATTTCCCATTCCTGTGCCGCCTGCTGTTTCAAATGTTCAGACAAGCTTCAATACGGAATCTCCCAGAGGAGCCTTTGCCCGGGCTCCACATGTGCATTGTTCAAGCAAGGTTATAGTTATGTTTGTCTTTGATGAATAATCAGAGGCCCTGAGAGACGATCTCTGCCGCTCTTTATACTTCAGTCATCAAAGATTTTCCGCTGCAGAGCCAGGAGACGTGATATATATCATGGGTGTTTATTTGCGCTACAGATCCGTACAGGAGCCGCTTTGAGGTAACAGGATCAGACGGGATCAGACCAGAGTGACGATAGGGGACTTGAGTTTCACGCAGGAATAATTTAAGACCTCTGGAACTTTTCACGTCAAACCCATGGCCCGGGCAGAGAGTTTTATTTCACCACCCTGTACCTGAGCTCAGTTCCGCTAAACACTTTCCCCACTTGCTTCAATATTAACACACACGCCTCAGTTTTACATCACTGCTGGGCACCACAAAACGCCACCGTGAACTGTATATGCTTTGTGCGAGTACATTTAGCCGTAATGCACTTGATCCAGAGCTGGCAGGATCTCCAGCACAAGTCCCAGCTTTTTCCACAGCGGGACCACAGCCATGTTGAACCTCAGAGACATGACATCATGCGCCAGGCAAAGCATCAAGACCACATTTCATCTCAGCCATCATGTTAAGTGTCTTTCACATTACCTGAGTTTTGGATTACTTCAACTCAATTTCTTGAAATCAAGCTCTCTCAGCACCAGCGACTGAACAGAGGAGGATTGTGTTTGAAGTGTTTCGAGACAGTTTGGATGGAGTGAAGTGACGACAGGCACAGTGTGGACCCGAGGAGAGTCCTTCCATTGACCACATTTAACCCAAGTTATAGTCTGTGCAAAGGTTAAAACTATTATATCTTTCATGCAGCATTTTCCATGTGTAGAGTTTTATTATAACCTGATCGGTATCATGAATTACAACAACCAACATGCACGTGAAAGACAGCTGACGTTCACACTGTCTCTTACTGGTACATTAAATCAACATACCCCAGTATTTAAAATAAGTTATCTGGATGTACAGTATCACCAATTCCATTACTTGAAGACTGAAAAAAAAAAAGACTGTACAAAAAGGCCGTGGTAATCAAATGTTGCTGAGACATCTCAGTCTGGACCAAAGAGGTGAACTGACTGACAAACTGGGCCTGGACTCTTGCTACTGGCACAAAACCATGTACCCAGTTATGGGGAGGATTAAGTTACTTTTTACAATAGTTGACATCCTGTTTTGGAATCAGCTTTTGTTCATGCAGATCTGGGGAAAAGCAGTGGATAGAGTTTAGTTGGCAGCTTGTTATGCAGGGCTCTTGCATTTAAGGCTTAGTTTTAGGTCACTAATAAATAATGTCCTACTATAATCTGTTTTGGCAGAAGACTGTTTAATCTGTTCTCTTCTAGATCTTTGTCTCTGCTCACAAACTCTTCTTCTTCATCTCTCCTTCCACCACCGAAGGGGAAGTCGTCCTCTCGGCCGTGAAAATCATTCCTGTGTTTGGACACAGCCCTGTGACTTGGGCTTTTAGCACTGTGGGACCAATGAAGCGTTACGTGCTGCTGAATGTGGTCTGAGAGTTCACAGCCACTCAACACTCAGACACCACTGATAAAGTTAGAACGCAGCTCCTATTTGAAAAGAGGAAACTCAACTGAGATCAGCACAATGAAGGAGGGATGAAACATGATGGCCGATATCTGGAGAGCACATTATGTCTCAGCGAGTCCCTGGAGGACAGCGGATGAAGGACATGCTATAGTGCAGAGACAGATCTGTCACTGATCAGATCATGATCCGAATTTTTTCTTATGAACAGCACAACACTCCAGAAAGCCTAAAGCCTAAAACGCAGAGTTCCTGTTAAGTTCCTGGTAAGTGTGTGTGCCGGTCGTGTCTTTGTAAGTCAGTGAGCGACTCCAGACTGTACAGTAGATAAGAAAGGGCAGCGAGAGTCACGGGGGTATCCATTACTCACTGGAGGCCTATGGAGAGCAGGGGAGCCAGCACCTGAATCCAGTTTAATGGTGGAAATGGAGGCACAGTTACCCCGTGGAGTAATCCCCTTTATGGCCAACGTTCACCTGTGATCTATGGAAAGAAGACGGATGCCAGTGAGGGAGGCACCGGGACACAGAGGTGATTGAATGGATTATTTTGGGTGATGCTGCAGCTTTGAACTCATGCCACAGTCCAGGGTCATGCTGGGGGGGAGGTTGGGTGATTGAGTGTTACTGTTCTTCCATAGGAGAGAAAAAAGGACAACAACTCACTTTCAATGAGCCGACTGGAAGAGGAGGATCTTAACGGACGTACCAGGTCAAGTGCACCTGCATGTTGGCCTCAGCTTCAAAAAATGGCACAGAAAACAGCAGAATTAAAACTTTGTTGACTGGGATCAGCAAGTATTATATTTTATTTAGAATTTATACAATTACAAAAGATGCCAACAATCACATTTGCTAAGTATGATGAAACACAAAGTACCTGAGGCTGGAGGGAGTGCCATATTACAACCATTATAACCAAAGTAATAACAATAAAACTTGGACCTGATGATGGTGCTAGTGTAAAGATTCAAGGGATCAAAATAGTTTATTACCCTCCATCCTTAATGGAACATGAATGTTTATGGTGAATTCGATGGTACTCAATAGCCTCCTGGTGGCCTGAGAGACATCTCACAGGATTCATTGTCTGGGAACCAAATATTATAAGTATTAGTGAATACACTGACTGAAAAGTCATAGGATCAACAAAGATACATTGTTTGGAGAGTTTGTACATCTGCATAAAATTTGCCAGTAATCCTTTGACTAGTTGTTGAAACATGTTAGTCTGGACCAGTCTCTAGTTTGCATTATCTTCATATCTGTCATCTGTTTGCCAAAGCGATGTGAGGAGCTCTAGTGTCCTAACATGGACAGTGTGGTTGCAGTAGTTATAGATAATGCTTTGGTCAATGTCAATCAATATGCTCTTCTAAGTTTCACTAAACATACAAACACAAATTGAATGAGAAAGAGGGCTTGTGGTGATGAGAGGCGACGTCAGTGTCAGTGTGCCGTAAACATAACCATGTGATCTCTGCAGCGGAAACAATACATGACATCCTGCCTCCTGTCGACTGCACCCCCCCTCACCTGAATCCTGCCTAGGATTGTTGCTGTTATTCAGTGTGAAAGGCAAACTGCAGAGAAAGTCCTGTGACCTAATTCTACAGAGAGGCTCCACAGATCATGTCTGAAAATGGCCAACCCTGGGTAGTGTAGTTTGAGTAAAGCTATATTGAGATACAAAGAGCTTAAGAGTACGCACAACTTGTGAAGTGTTAGTGCACAAGAAACAGTCACATTATCCTTGACACTTACATGAAGAGATAACAGTGGTGTATACAAGTGAGTGGCAACCCATTTAGAGCACTAATCACAGCATCAATGTTAGAAAGCAGAGGCATTAATACAGTTTGCACAAGGTTTTATTTAAGAATAAAACCTTGTGCCAAATCCCCATTATTTGTATTTTGAATAAATCTTCTCTTATGTTTTACCTTTTTTAGATGTTTGTTCCTCAAACACTTTTCTTTTCTAAAAGTAATCTACTCAGAAACTAATAAAACAGAGCTCCCAGCACTTGTTTATTTCCACGTGTTTTTCCCAGTTTAACTTTTTCTGATGTTATTACCTCATGAAGAATTTATAACGGGGCAGTATGAAATATGGAGAGGCCAAGCAAGTGTTAGGACATTTGCTTTCGCTCTTTTTAAATATTGAGGGTCTACTGTGTGACTGCAATAAAAGAAGTGGCAGCAATAACCAAGGCAGATGGGAGGGGTCCTCGAGGCCAATTCAAATAGAGGATCGAGTGAAAGCTGACATCCTTAGTCAGATGTACGTGTGTGTGTGTGTGTGTGTGTGTGTGTGGGTGTGGATGGTGATGACACATGAGCGTGTTTAATAATGGATATGTTTACGCCATATCTGCTTTGCATTTTTATTAAATAGAGAGTTCATATTGAAGTACTGCTCTGGGATTTGATCATGTTGAGAATCGGATGTGAACCAAGGGGCTACAGCACAGACACACACACACACACACACACACACACACACACACACACACACACAGCAGCCTAGTTGTTGTTGGTAGGTATGATCTGTCACAGGGCCCTCTCTTTCACACTGGGGGAGTCGGGGGAGTCAGAGCACAGAGAACTCAACTACCAAGGCTTTTTTTATAGCTTTATTGCTTCCTCCCAAAGAAAAGAAGCACAAAGGACTTCAGTTGCCCCCCCAGCACCTCCCTGCCCTCCTCTGGCCCCCACAGACCCCCTCCTGCTGGGGAGAACAGGCCCGCGGTGTGCAGGAGGCCTCCCCCTTTCTGAAGGCGAACCTGTGAATAGTTGGTAGCGCTCATCGTTATCCTCCCAATTAACACCCGTTTGTCTCCAGCGAATTCAATTAGAGCCATATTCATGAGTGACCAGCAGGGGAGGCGTGCGAGTGGGAGGCCGGGTCACTTCCCTACACCACATCAGAGCACTGTAGGTCAGCTCTTGTTCGCCAAAGGCTCCCATACATATGCAAGGCTCCTTAGAAGAGAACAGAGCAGTGAGGAGCCAAAGGTTCATGCAGGGTTTCTAATGAATATGGATTGAGGAAGTTAATTAAAGAACAGGAAAACAGGATTTTTGCTGTGAAAGAACACACTATTGTTAAGATACTGTAAGATACTGTATATAAATGTGACTAATGGAAGTTGATAAAAGTGAACTTTTCTCCCAATGATCATTTATTTTACAATTTTTCAGGGCAGAAAACCAGCTAAAAGATCCATTCGGTTGGAGACGTTATTCAGTTTTTTCATACACATATGTTACATATAGTTGTTGTTTAAACTGATATATAGTTATTGAAAGGTTGTTGAAACATTATTATATGTAACCCAGAAGTTGAAACAAGAGTCAGCCAAGCCAGCATGGCTCTTAAAGCTGTACTTAGGCACAGCAGTGCTCGGAGCCGGGGTGGGGAACGTCCGCCTCCGAGCCTAATACAGCTCACAAGAGTTTCATCCAGCCCATGAGGTCATTCATAAATCAAAAAAAGAAATATCATTAAAAAGTACCCAGATAAATTCCATGACATTGATAATTTTTTTTCTAGAAAAGCCAGAGTCACGGTCAGGATGATGGAAACACAGATAGCTACAACCCGTCTCTCAGAGTGAGTATCATGGCAACCGTCGGGAAATAAAAAGTAGTTGCAGAATGTCCCACGTTCCAAGAAACATGGACAATCATTTATACGTTGCTACAGTAAAAGACAAGCTGGTGTGCTGAATTCACGGAAGTCCAATTTCCAGCGTCATTACATCTGAAAACACAGCTCAAGGGGAAGAGTTGCGAGGACAAATGCACTTAACAATCAGAGCGATGTTTGTGTGTTCAACAACTTTGCCAAGATCGAATTCAAACAGAGATGAAGTTATAAAGGCAAGTTTTGTGAACTGTTTTTTAACGTTTGCCTTCATAAATACATCACCTCCAACTCAGCCAAGTGAAAAGAATGATTGACTTTTTCTCAAATTTCCGAGGGTTTTAAAACAAAAGCTGATATAATGTTTATCATTATAGTAGCATATACTCATATTACCTAACAAAGGTCATTATGATTTCAGGTATTTGGTCATAAACCAAATTGTTGGACAAAACTCAGCAAATATTGGCTCTTACAAAGTGAAGAGATCATCATCTGGGGAACATGAATGTCTGTTCCAAATTTCAACCGAGCTCCAACATTTCCATGTTGTTTTCAGTTCATGCTGCTAGCCTGGTTTAAAATGTTTCTTTTCAACCAAATCAAACCAAAAGCCTGATATCTATTCACCTGCAAACTACCCCGAACCATGTTTAGCCACCATTTAAACAAGCAACACTTGTGCTCAGTGTCGGGATGCAGACTGAGCGGAGCGTCGTCAGCTGACTGCAGAATAAAAGAGCTCGACAGAAGAAAATGTTCCCCACTGAGTTCAGGTTTCAGTCTGGTGTCTCAGCCTCTGCCCTCGGTGCCACTCTGTAATGCTGTCCTCGCATGCAACGCAGGCAGGATGTGTCAACAGATAAAGCCAAATGAAACACATCTGCCCAGTAGTCTGGACTGGCTTTACTGCAGCCAGCATCGATTCAGCACAGGGACACGCTGATCGAACCAGCAGCTCCAACTGCAGACCCCTGTTTCCACAGGGAGAAGCAGACATTTGTGAAACAGGGAGAGTGAAGTGCTTCTGCCTCCAAGAGTCTGACACAGGGGGCAACAGAGGAATCAGATAAGATGTCGCTGAGGCTGAGCGACTCTGACGTTTTAATTGAGAGGCCAGGGCTGCTGCTGCTCTACATGAGCCATGAGACAGGATCAAGTTATGTGTTTTTATTTTATGTCTTGGCTCAGAGCTGCACTTCAAATGAACAACATGAATTTAAACATGCAGTCAGTCACTCAGGGTTGGCCATAGACTGTATATAAAGATCAGCGACACTTCTCCTAAAATGAATCCAAAATAATCCTGAATACGAACACTACCATTTTACGCCAGTGACTTCATTTGGAGTCCGCAGGAGTGATCAGGAGAGGTCCCGCCAAAACGCACACTCGACCAATCACGGGTCAGTCCCAGCTGTCAATGAGGAGGTTTCACACATTATCTACAGCATCAGACCAAATAAATCGAAACCGAGTGGAAAAAATAAACATTTGAACAAACATCATTGTGATAAGAACTAACGTGAGTGACAGATTCCTTCTATGAGAAAATGCATACCCTGTATTTTAACCTTTTAGTTTGGTTCATGTCTCATCCGCTAACAAGGAGGAGGTGGGGTTTATGACGCATACAGCAGCCAACCACCAGGGGGTGATTGAGACACTACTGCTTCCATTTGTGGAGCTGTCATGTCATTCATCTTTATATACAATACATCTAGGTCTCCAGCTGCTAAATGCTCCACTGTGTTCACTAGCATGTTGCTTACTGCGTCTGCCAGTGTGTGCTGGGTGTGTGTCGGACAGGGAGGTTCTGGAACTGAGTGTTCTGGCTGGTGATGAACATATGAAGGAAGTGAGGCTGAACTAAAACAGCACCACTGTGGGTCAGAAAACGATGACAATGAACTGAACAAGCACCTCAAGTAGATCTGAGGGGAACTGCAGACCTGGCCTACTGCAACTCTCTGTAGATTCATTACCAGGAGAAACACCTTTCACCTACAGTCATTTGACTGTTGGAAAAAATTATATTACAGTAACTTTAAATTGTTTCTCTTTGTAGGAACCATGCTGGATGAGGTCATACTGCCAGGACTGTTGGCCATAGCGTTTCTGTACTTTTCACCAGCATGTACTTTTGTATGTAGCAAGTGTGTGTGTGTGTGTGTGTATGTGTGTGTGGTGGTGTGGTAAGCGCATCTACCCCGGTGGCTTTCTCTTTCCCAGGCCTCGCCATAGCTGTTCTTGTGATTACCATGATTTTCACTCTGTATTTTACTCTGTTTTTTAATCATATAATCTTAACCTTGTGATGGACATGAAAAGGCTGACATTTTATTTTTAACTCTCCGAACCGAGCTCTTGTTGTGCATCTGTCATTTTTTTGCCTTGTATGAGTTGTTGATGTTTGCGGTGCTCAAAGCCAGAGCCACATGTTCTTATTCTGCAGGGATCATATCAGTAATTACAAACTATGCAACGTGTGATTGCTAAAATGTACAATGAGGATAAAAGCCCTGCGCTGTGTGTTTGGGCTGCTGCCTAATGCCCTCATTCTGACTGAAGGGTGAGCGAGTTCCCTTAATGTGACACTGAACTAAATCATCATGCTTCGCAAGTTCTGATAAGTAGATGCACTGGTCCTCTCAGAGATGGCTGGGTGATGTGTGTCGATGTGTGGATACTTACCCGCCTGTACATGTATCCGCGCTTGAATGTTAAGCAGCCTTGGTGAGCATTTATGTCATTAGCCCTCACGGTTCCACTGTGTGTTTGTCTGTGTGTGTGTGTGTGTGTGTGTGTGTGTGTGTGTGTGTGTCTGTATGTGTGTGTTTGAGGTCGGCCCACTTGGAAACCCCGTCGGCCTGCAGCCACAGCACACAGGCCCTTGCGTCTTGTGAAATCACCTTCATGTGGAGTGACTTTTTGCTCCACCGGCGACAGTGCAATCCCACTCTTCATTTAATGGCTCATGATTACTTCAGAATAGTTTAACGATTGCACTAAATTCAAGCTGAAGTGTTTAGGCCTCTTGTCTCCAGGATACAGGGCAAGCCTGGGGTTTGGAGGAGTTGTAGGAGTTTCCCAACTCTGTCCTGTGTTTTTAATTGTTTTGCAATTATCAGTTAAAACTGAATTGTAAAACATTAATTTCAATGCATATTTTGTTTAACTTAGAGGCCAAAATAAAGGAACAAACAGAAGACTTAAGAAATGGGATCAGGTTGGCTTTGTTTCACAAATGGCATTAAAAATGTAGACTTGTTTCCAAGAAAATTTAACAATTTTGCCCAGTGGAATATAACTGCCCACAGTCGAGAACAGACGAGACAGTTTTAAGAGGCTGGAAAGTTTTATATTACAGCTCTTTTTAGGAAAACAAATGTATTTCATTCACAGGCCGGCCTCCTGTGATGTGCGTTTTTATCCTATAACCCCTGTATTCTTGTGTTTCTCATGGCCAGCCGGTTTTAGAAAAAATAAATAACGGCAGAAACACAGAAAGAACAAATATTACGATATTATGCAATGGTCTCTATTCTGAACATGCTGTTTCAAACATCCAGATGTGATCCTGCAGATGTGCCGGCAGCAGAGAACGGACAATCATGGTGTAAGAAGTGAAGAGCTTCTTCCTGTGCAACAGAGGTACGCTGCGCTTTCTGTGCCTGAATAGGTTTCACTGATTAGTTCATGTGAAACTATGAGCTCGCTCCACAGTGAAATACAAACACAACCCTGTCAAAACACAAGGAAACGGGGCCGAAAACAAAAACAAGCTTGTGCTCTGACTTTTTGGGGGGTGTTCACAAGATCACACACCATTGCTGCGTTTATAAAGGTCAAAAGGTTTTGGAAAAAGAGCCCATCTGGAGGAACCTATGACACAGAGTGCAGAATATCAGGTAACACATGGGCAGTATTTTTTCCACAAGTGTCAACTTTGGAAATGTAAAGCTCTTGTACGAGCGAATGCGTCCGACAGGGTTTCATTTCTTTAAGTTCCCAACAGGAATGTCTTAGACGCCAACACTTTGCTTTGCGCCTCCAGCAGCGTCGCACAATAGAACTTCTTTTGAGAAGTGGTTTCTGCGGGTAAGAAAGAATTCTCTGTAACCACTATTTTTTAAAATGTTATATGTCGTATTTTTCTCCCTTGTTTAAACAAGTCTTTACCCTGTAAAACAACACAAGCAACTTCCTTACTGCCCATAAATGTTTCTTTTATCTCTGTTGTGACAAATAGCTTTGGTAGCTGTGACAGTGAGCGGCACAACAGGACACTTTGATTGTATGGAATTAAATGCACGCAGCTGCGGGGCTAATCGAGGGATATGCCATTTGGCTTTAATTACAGCAGTGTCATGAGAGAACCACACCAGCACAGTGGAGCTGAGCGGACAGGGAGAATAAAAGCAAACGTAGCAGAGGTTGTCTCCTAGAGATTTGTAGAATGTAGGAAAAGATCAGAGATATATGACTGGATATGAAGGAGACCGCCTCTCGGTTCCTCCTCTTGTCTTTCTTTATGACTCCAGACTGTGATGTTTTATGAAGTTAATGCATTCATTGCTCCCAGATATACACCTCCCTAAGATCCAGTTACAGCTTAAAAACATAATATCCCTTTTTTTTCATCGATCTTTCCCTGTGGGATGGTTCTCTGGTTCAGAGAAAGTTTTACTTTGTGTGCGTCATCTAAGCATTCATTCTAAAAACAGCTGTCTGTCAGTGTGTGGACCTCTTATCTTATGAAGGTTCCATCTTATTGGGCTTACTTTTGGCACGTATATTGTAAAAAACAAGAAAGTGCGGTGTTGAATTTGACGTGATTTGGTCAAGTCGATTTTAATAGAATTAATATAATCTTTAGCTATTTGTTTTCCTTGTAAAAGCACATTTTTTTGTTTTGTTATTATGCTTTATGTTGAGCTGAATTACAAAGCTTTTATTTTGAAAGTTTTGAGAATCTGAAGATTATGTTGATTGCTTGACAGACCTTGGAAATAACCAACGTGTTCCAAATTAAGTACAGTAAATCATAAAGAAATTCAATCTGCACCATAGACTGTTTATAAAAAGCTCTGCACACAAAGTCCAGCACACAAACAATAAAAGTGACAGTGTCTTGTAAAACTGTTTGAGGAGAACTCACCAATGACAAGGAATCATTCTGAAGTAGCGACAGAGTGTTTTAATATAAACTGTCATTCTATAATCATACACATCATTACTCACAACGTGGAAAGAAGAAATGAAACATAAACCATCAAAAGCATCTTGTCTGTCTAATAATTCTTGAAATGTCTGTCTGCCTGTCTGTCAGGTGTAGAATGTGCACTGCACTAGTGAGAAACAATACATCATTCTGTAGATTGCAATCCATAAATTTAAACGAAAGTATATATTATGAATCCGATATTACGTAGTCCTATATTCTTTGTCCTGTGCTAATCCTCAAATTGTCCCATCATCATCAAACGCAGATCAAAACACTCCTCCCTGTCAAAACACAGGACCAGAGAGATAGAAAGATCGTATGGGAAAGAAGCGGAGAAAAGGAACGTTTTGCGTGTGAACTTAAACAAGTGGGATTGTGGAATTACCCTTAAACAGATGCAGTGGATTAGAGGTGGAGCAGGCCACACCCAGTTTAGGCACAGACTCATTACAGTTGATTGATTAGTGTGTAATTAGGTCGGTCACTGATCACTGGTTGACAAAAATACGCATCACATCCTGTGGACCGAAGGGCGGCAAACAACAAATCCAGTAGTCTGTTGTTCCTTCTTTCAGACGTGACATGTACCAAAGCACCGGGGGAATTCCATGTGGTTTTCTGTTGCCAGTTGTAAGAGGGCATGGATCACATGACACTAACACAATGCTCATCTCTTCTGCTCAGTGTTTCACAATGGTGACATGACACGAAGGTACAACGGTGTCAAATAATAGATAGGGAGTATGAACAGGCTGAGAACATGTCGGCCGCAGATGAATAAAGAGTATCGAGGCGTCGGGACACAACGTTGAATGCAATGACTCAGTGATGCTGGAGTGTCAAGTGCAGGCAGCTGCGTCACAGCTGGTCATGGTTTCCTCTATAAGAGCTGCGGCTTTGGCAGCCACTTCTCCAGAATGGTTATTGTGAGGAGAAGTCGGAGGAAAGGCTGACCACTCTTCCCAAAGCTAGAACACAGTGCTCTTTTCTTACAAACTCAGCTGCCTTTTTTTTTTGTTTCAGCACTTACACGCCCAAGTCATGCCCTCCCCCTGCATTCACACGAAACCGAGCTGTCGTCACCAGCGAGGCCGTTCTTTGCTCCACGTCTGTCACACATGGCCGGAGGTTCGCCCAAACTGGTCTGAGGGTTCCAGCTGAACCCAGACGGCAGGTGAGGCCGTGGTGAGCGCTGAAGCCCTGGAATCCACCAACATAAATAATCGACTGTTTAAACGTGTTGGAGTACCCGCACCATGCGACCAAGTGGAGTTCTCCACATTCCTCGGCATAAACTGATTCCATTTTCACCATGAACAGGTCTAGCTTTTACTGCTAAACATAAACCACAGTAATGGCACACCGTTTTACTATACACTATATCACCCTTATAAACATCCTCACAAAAAAAAAACCTGAGTATGTTTTCCATTGGATTCACTGGGTTAAAGTTACAAAGATGTTTCCATGGGTAGATTAAACTGTCAGCATCCACTCTCTGACCCCACTGTGTGATGCAGTTTTTCTTACTTTGCTAACGCTCTGCTCAAAAGGTTGAAAATGTGAAATATTTATTCTGCCTTTCAACCTTATAAATCAGTTAATAATTGCAGATCTTGTAAATGTCATGCGCATCCCAGGATTCCCAGAAACAGCTTGAGACCATTTGTTGAGAATCAAAGGTGCAGAGTCCCGTACATTTTGAATGTGGAGGGAAAATAATAAGAAAGTTTTACCCTGAGTTCACAGTTAATCACAATACCCACAGTTCATTGTTTCCTCCCATACAGGCATAACACTCTTCACTCTCAGCCTCATCTCTTTTAATTTGAAGAATCAATGATGGCCATAACGTTATTTTACTTGCATATATCGTGGCCGTGCTCATATACAGTAAACTTGACCTTGACTCTAGCTAAAGTTTGTAAATCTATCAGTGAAGTATTTCAGACGGTCGCTTTATTTTATGGCATCTATGTTTTCTTGAGGGCTCACCACATCCTCACTTCCTGTCCACCTCTCCTGACATTCCTCTTTACTACATGCTCAACAGAAGGAGTAGTAGTCCATTCATAACTCAGCATAGGAAAGGAACCTTCAAACAGCTCTAAACACACTCATCACACATTGTATTCATGTAAAAATAGAAAATGATACATTACAGTTAAACAAGCAACCAGCCTCAGTTTTGGAAGTATTGACCAGTAACAGCTATAGATTACCATTAGCCCAGTTCATTCAATTGTGTGTATGTGAATGTGGACGATATGACAGCTGCCCAAAAATGAAGCCAAAGAGTCTGGCTGCAGTACAGGTCATAAATCCCACCTTCTCCATGGTAGTGGATGGGACATGAAATTAAGAATAAAGTCTAAAGAAATGCAATTTTTTTTGTTTCTGCATTTCATCCATGATAAAAAAGAAAAGAATCGACAGCCAAGATTGACTCGTGATTGGTCGAGCGTGTATCGGTAAGACCTTGATACCATGGCTCCACCCCACAATTGCTACTGTGTGAATTCTGACTCCAAATGACGTTGTTGGTGCAAAAGGACATCGTTCACATCCTGTATGTTTTGACTTCATCTCTGGATACTGGAAGGAAGTGGAGACACATCGTCCATCTTTATATGCAACCTATGATTATAACATGTTTCACTTCAACCAATGTTACCAATTTAAGAGAAAAAGATATGTTATCATGATGACTTTTGAATCACGTTGAGTCACACATGTTTTTGGTAAAGGTGATACCCAAATTAGGGAAGGTTATTAAAAAATGTGATCAGCGTCTCAAAAAGAGATTTGACAACCTTATTAGTACATTACTTCTGTTACTCTAACTAATGGTTTACACAACCTCCAACAGAGGCCCACATGAGTGAATATACTATACTATAGGGGCACTATATAAGTGCTTCGACTCACAGTGAAAGCCATGAAGGGGCAGACCTAACACACTCTGCCTCATTTCGAGTAAAGACCTGGTCATTCTTTACAGTGGATGCCAGACAGCTGTGAAGATACACCCACCATGTAAAAAGACAACTAAGGAATCTCTTCACACATTTATACCAACATCAGAAAACATTTTTGGTGATTGGATCTGATAGTGCTTCACCAAATAATAATCAGAAGGAACTGTTCTAAAGCAGGTACCAGCAGCAGCTAGGCAGCTAGCAGTCCTCATGTTACCTGACACAATAAGGTCCCGGTCACACACACCCAAATGTTTCAGTGTCGAACTTCTGCCTCCTGTTCACTTCCAATCAACACGAGCATTGAGGCAAATTAAACAACTGATTCCTGTGACAAATCGCAGGATAGCTTCGCGTTGAGTTCAGCTTTGACCGGAGATATTCGCTTCACATCTGCATATGTGGGACCATACCATAACGCTGCTCCAGTGATATCTACAATATTGTTGTGTTCTTATTCTATATTTGTTTTTTTGACCTGCAAATGAGAGGAGTGATGTGAGCTGGACAGAGTGATGAGATCACTATCAGAGGAACTGCTGCTTTGTTCAAGCATCATCTACTCTGGACTTTTGCTGACTTTACACTACAGGGGCCAGGTAGAGAGAAACTCCAGAGGGTCTCACTCTGACATTTGTGTTCACACATACACCTCCTCCAGAGAAACTGCGGAGGTTCTCAGTTCAGTGCGTGTCTGAAAGCAGCTTAACGCTTCTTATTTGTTTAATCAATGTTGTGGACACACAGTTACAGTAGATAACAAAGACATGAAACATATTTAAATAGACCGAGTGAACAGTAAATTCAGCCAAACAGGTAGATTCACACATACTCATGTACACACAACTGTCTGACATCTTGAGTGTTTTGGCAATAATATAACAAAGGCTCCTTAATTCAAACCTTCAGTTTTCTTTCAAAGCCAAGAGTCAACATTTCTGTTTGGTCATGCAGCTTATGAATGCAGATTAAAAAAAGAGGGGGGATAAATCCACTGTATGTACCTCACCCTGCTCACGTCCCACAAGAAATACGACACTCGCAAATCTCGGCGCGAAACAATGTGACACACAACTTAAATATCCACTCAGTGACAGTGCATGAGAGCGTGAGCCGAGAGCCGCACAAAGCCGTGAGCCTCAGCAACCCCGCGCACACTTTTTCCGCTGAAACCTTTGGCGGCTATTCTTGTCTCCAGCACCATGTAATTAAGTTCCTGTCGTTTGCCGCTCTCAAACATTGCTTAACATAAACGGAGGCCTGGCTCGTTAATTAGTTCCACTGTGTGATCGCGAGCCGCTGCTCTCAGATGCTGAAATGAGCCCGCTCCCTCTCTGTGTAAGGCACGGCGGTGGAGAAAGGAGGGCCATAAATGAAAGTGGAACATCAATCCTGAGGAGGCGAAGGGAGGGAGTCCATGTCACGTTAATGAAGAGAGCAAGGGACGCCAGTTGTAGCACTGCTCCTGACTATGGAAATACTGACATCCTCCATTAATTGTTATCTATTCCTTTAAAACTTTAAGTGTGACACTTTATTGTACGGCTATTTGACACTGTAAGCAAAAGTAAAAAGTTTGTGTTTGCTCGACAACAAATTAGAATTGTGTTATTGTCTCATTTATCCAAAGCTGTTCCAGGCAATAGTTTCAAACCAGGCGCATGATCCTCTATGTGTTCCCAACGATGAGTTAAGTTGTAAAATGTTATCTGTTTTCTTTCTGTGTATATGGAAACTGGGAGGAGGATATATGTTGTGTTGTTTCCATATTTGACATGAATCATATGCAACAAATCTGTGATGCAATGTATGGTGCAGGTGGAGAGATGGATTTCCTCGGCTTTCATCTTCAGATGCAATTACTGTGCTGTGGATGGGCAGCGCTGATTAATGCAACCCCGTGATGTACAGCACAGCAGAATGGAAGGGCATATTTATGAAGTCCTTTAATCTCCCTTGACAACAGCCTCACATGAGCCAGCAGGCTCATCTCACATGGCCACATTAGGCCAACTGTTCTCCTCTCCGCCCTGAATTACTGCTGTCACCTGTCGGAGATTTCACAGGACAGCGCCTCGTTTGAGGTCAATATCTGTCTTTCCCAGCAGATCAGCGGGTCCAGCATAGAGGGAAGCCGATAGAGTTTGGGATTTTGAGGAGTGCGGATTATGAGATCAAAAGGCAATGGCGCTAATCCCTCTCCGTTATTAAAGATGATAGCGCTATAAATGACGACACATGCAAAACTTCTCCCAACTCCAAACTCTCGGTAGCGTATGTAAGTACTTAACGGAACCAGGCTCAAGGGATGGGGCTGCCTCCAAGCTGGATTAACCAGGAGGGATGGGATGTTGGTCTTATAGTTACTCTCTCATTTCCCTGTTTTTTTTTTATTTTTGCTTTCTCATTTTCTCTGTGAGGAAGCTCATGACTGTCTGTGGCACAGAGATGGGAACAGAGAGGCAGCAGCGAGGTAGTAGCGGCTCCTGTCTCCGCACTGTACACAATTATCTCCAAAAGCTCAGGAAGCTAATTGGAAGAGATGTGGGATAAATCCCAGCCTGGGGGAATTGTGCTAATTTTCCACTTTCAGTTGACCTAATAAGAAGGCCCTCCACTGCCACTGGAACGATGGTATAGTGGATGAGAGAGGGAGAGAGACAGTGAATGCCAGTCTCATTCTCTGTTAACATGCATACTTAATGACCCTCACACACACACTGGGATCTGACTCCACCAACACAGTTTAAATTACATCTTCTGCTTTAGGTGGCTTTTTTTCCGCTTATCCAAGCATTCTGCTAACATCCATATGCACAACTGCATTATTTCTGGGAACCGAGCCCAGTCTATCTGACGCTGCCCTCATATTACTTTGTCCATTGAACATCCCAAACAGCACGGACACTCGCTTCATGGATTCCTCCCGAGCAGTGAAGTGAACACAACCACAGCCAGGGCTCCTCCGTGCATATGACACATCTAATCCTCCTTCTTCAGGGTTCGAACAGGGAAGTCTCTATTCAGACACGACCTTAATCATATTAACCCCCTTCTTTCCACTTTGTGCCGGACCTGCGGCTTGAGCTCGGTTCCAGGGTTCCGCTGCGTTGGGTGAAGCCCAAGCAGAGGTCATCAAAGAATTCCAGTGCTACACAAACAAGTTTTTAATAAAAAAAAGACCTTTGTGTTATGTACATCTAAAAAAGATTTCCAATATGAAGTGACAATCATATAGTCAATATAGAAACAGGTTTACTTTGTTAATATATGTACACATTCCATGCTCATATGTATTTGTAATCAATAACCTGCTGTTATTTTACATGCACCAGTTGTTTGTGGTTGTCTGGACCATATCTTAGTGAGGACACTCATTGGCACAATGCCTTCCCTAGCCCCTTACCCTAACTCTAACTATCCAAACTAAATGCCTAACCCATATCCTAACCCTTAACCTAACCTAAGCCTATTTCTAACCCTAACCCTTATACCAAGTCTTAATCCCCAAACAGTCCAATAAAAGGGGGGTCCACAAAGTGAGGACCGGCCAAAAGGTCCTCAAATTCCCAAAATGTCCTCACTCCGTTAGTTGTAAACTCAAACTGGTCCCCACAAGAATAGCTGTACAAGAGCACACAAACACGCCCCCCCCCCAACACACACACACACACACACACATGCACACAACCTCCTGCAAGCACATAGGCTTGTTAATGTTTTCATTATTTGATTCCAGCCAGTTGAACCAGATGTTTATAGTTGAAGCCGAGTCGCTTTATATGGCCCAAGAGTTAAGTGTCATTAATCTGAATGGCACCAAACCCAGAACTATTTAGTTACATGTTAAAGTACAATGTGTCGAGATCTAACACAACTTGGCGTTATGAACTGAATCAGCTCAGGTGTGACCTGTTTTTTTTGACAATGAAATCCAAATTGAAGGAACAAGTGCTTACGATTTTTGAGTCCTGAATACATCACTGTCCAATTTCTTTCTCTCAGATTCAATATGATTTATTTACCATAAATACAGTGAATATCTAAATTCCCTCAAATTGTAGATGCTTTTGAAACTTGGCACTGATGCTATTACTACAACAATGTCAGTCATTGGAGTTATACCTCCTTCAAGGCCCAACATTCCCCAATTAATGTTTTTCATCAAGATCCATTAAATTCTTTCGCAGTAATCAACAATATGATATTAAATATCTTGCAATGTTGAAGGAATCGGAAAGAAAATCCTGGATCTGCACCCAGATCTTGATATGCACCAAAGTTGAATGTGTTCTTGCCTGACCCATATTACATCCTTCCACTCAATTTCTAGATTATCCGTCCTGTCGCTTTGTGTAATCTGTTTAACTAACAAACAAACAAATGTTGATAAACACATGACCTCATTGGCAGAGGTAATAACATGCTTGTAGTGTTAACAGCTGTAATGTTCGGCTACTGTTGACATAAGCCATTTTGAGACATGCACTTGTGAGGATGTCCAAAGAATTGGGTCCAGACTTTCTCTGCTTTGCCTTTCACACATGAACAACGCAGCAGGAGATCCTCCACTCAGACACGTTCACAACAACACAGTAATCTCCAGAGCGTTTAGGTCAGGGGTGGAGCAACGTGCAGAAACAGGACCTAACGTATGAATTCCTCTATGGAGATCACAACTTTGTCCACAGCCCTCACCAACAAAAGCTATATTGACATCTTCATCTGTGTATTTTACGTATATTACACTGCTTTTCATTCTGAGGTATTTGTTTTCTTTAAATTTTTTCCTTTTTTAAGGTTCGTGTTAGAAACATCTTCAAGACACACATTCAACCATTGTGAATTCTCTAGACGTATCTCCTGCTGTGTTGTACTCTATTCTAATTTTTGTCCAGAAACATTAGAGCCTCTCACTAAGGGATTTGGGTTCTCACAAACAGCCTGGAGATTATTGGGAGTTCAGTGTATTTCTGAAAGCAGCAATAAAAACACAGTAATGCATGGTTTAGATAAAAGTTTGTGTATTGGGCACTCTTTTCACCATCCTTTTTTCTCCATCGTGGTCAATTATCGCTCTCATATTCCCCCCCACAACACAGATGTATTGTTTTGTAATTGTAATGTGAAGACAAAAAAAAATGTTGCTGGTAGAGTTTTTTAATTTGATGAATCTGCAGCTGCTTCCTGGAATCCCACTTAGTCACAACGTTACTAAATAAAAAAAAATTAAGGCTAAGCTAGAAAAATGCAAAGTATTCTTTTTGGTTTTAAGAAAAAAAGACAGAAAATTTGATTTACAGTTCCTTTCTAACCCCTTTCAGAGCCTGTGATCCATGAAGCAACAGCACTGTGAGGCCACCATTTAACCCCTCCTCTCCACTTGAACCTTAATCCCACCAATCCAACCTGGAAAACATGTGATTATACATGAAGACATGACATGGCTTTGAATGGCTCAGCTCATGGGATGTGCAGCATGTTAGCGGGGTTGAGCTTTGAAGTCTCTCTGTGAAGTCAGTTCAGATCTAAATTTTCGTTGGGCTCATGCAGCTTTATTTTTACGATGATATTGATTATTTCAACTACTGTGTACCATCTAAATCATAAGACAGTTTTGGTAGATAACATTTGAAACAAAAGCATCACTAAGGTTGTTGATGCTTCGTGATGATGGTCTGTCTGAAGTCCCAGGTCAGCGGGCTCTTCTTCACTTTGTTTGTCTGTGTACTTCAATGTTTCCACCGGCTTCTCTAATGCTTGGGATCGGAATTACATTATTTTAGAATAATCAAAAGAAACAAGAGACCTTAGAAACACCCTCTAACAGATGCAAGCAATGACACGCAAAAGCCTTTCCAGAGGCCAGCTCATAATGCCTTTTAATGGTCTTGTTTAACAAGCAAGGGAAGTGGTTTCCCCCCATTACCCGCAAACCCCGAAATCTTGCCTGGCCAAGAACAGGGATATCCTAGAGTTCAATGGGAGCAGCATCAATCTTCTTGTCCCCAAAGACATGTGCTTATTCAATAGAGAGGGATCAAGCGAGCCCTGGACCGTGTCAGAACTCTCTAAACAGCCTTCGCTTTGGTGGTTCAGCCAAACCGCTCGCACTAAACTGAAATGCCACCAGAACAATCTGCTGTAACTGATGTTTTCTAGAGTGCAGTCTCAACACCACCAAATGAATTCAACGAATCGTCTGCAGCCCGTCCGGATCACCACAGAGGAGCTTCAAACACTTGGATGACATTCTTCACAAAATGTCAGAAGAATTTCGGTCAATAGCAAAATTTAACACAATAATAGACTTTGGCCACAATAGATGTGAAGCAGTGATAAGAAAAACGTTTTAAAAGCTTTTATCGTATATCATTACCATTGCTGGTCATATCGTTATATTAATTATGTACTTTATGGTGTATTGTTGTATTGAATAAACCCAAGATGAAGTAATAGCACCCACTTAGCCAAAACTGAAAGAGACAAAGTAATTACACATGATGAAGATATTAACCCTCCATCGGGCACCCTGTTTTTTTGCTTGATCTTGGAAGTTTCATTGAAAAGGGCAGAAGTCTCACAATTCTGACAATGAGGAGAAAGTCACCCTTCCAAGAATTGTTTTGCCATGTCACAATATTTTGTCCAATGTGTGGAATACATTTCACCATTACCTGTGAGACAACACGGATGAAGTCCTAAAAGTGCTGTGTGGATGAAATCTCCACACCTGCATGTCAGCATTTACTGAGACATCGTCCACTAAAGACCATTTGGTTTAAATTTTTTATCCTTCAACACATCAGATCATGTTGAAGAGTAATTGCAGCTTATTTTGATCTCAGAGGTTTATGTGGGGTCATACACTGTATAACTGTATTTCCAATTCTAACAGGGTGTTATCACTTAAACACAATTATACTCTGCACTATAAAGTCTCCTGCTTAATTCTTCTATAGTGAAAGCATCTATCCCCCATCCACTGTCCATTCACAGAGATGGGAAACCAGCTGGACAGTTGAGGTTTTGTACCAATGACAAACACTTTCTTCAACTTAAGACTTAAATGTATCCTGCAAACACAGCAAGTCATAAGCATCACATTACATGATACCATTCTGTCTCACAGGCAGGTGGGGCTGGCACCACACTGTAACTAAACTCGGCTGCATTTATGATTGGAGTTCATTATCAGCTCACCCTCCTGTTCATGTTCTGCTCAGTGAGTCAGGTCTACATGATGTTAAGCAGATCTCTGCAAAGAAAAACATAATGAAGTTTGTCCACTGCATTCTGAAACTGCTATGAGAGATCCTCAGATATTAACGAAGGATCAGGGGACTATATTAAGAGAAATCACACCAATAATCAGACTATTCACTTTATAAGACATTTGGTAGATTATGCTGCTGAGTTTATGACTAGAATATTCCATTCATATTCCTGTTTACATAAGGCGGCCTGGCTGAGGGGTAGGTCGTTCGTCCTCCAACCAGAAGGTCGGCAGTTTGATCCCTCCCCATCTGCATGCCAAAGTGTCCTTGGGCAAGATGCTGAACCTTGAATGGCACCTCATAAAAAAAGTCCTGCCCATAGATGCAGTGTATGAATGGGTGAAAGGTAGAACTGTACTGTAAAGCACTTTGAGTGGTCATCAAGACTAGAAAAGTGATATATATATATATATATATATATATATATATATATATATATATATATATATATATACAGACCATTGACATTTTACGGAGCAAATACAAAAATAATGTGATTGAGATGTATAATTGTTAACAGAATGCTGCTAAGGTCTGAATACTACGGTTAATATCGGAAAGGGTCGTTCACAACAGCAAAATCACACAGAACCATCAACCGACTCTGTCGGGGTGTTTTTTTTTTGTCTTTGGCTTTTGTACAGATTAAGTAAGAAATAACTGTCTACAGAAGATTTATAACTTTATGAGAGTTAGAATAGCTAATTAGCTGATTTGTATGGCTTTCATACTATGCTAAGCTAAGCTAACCAGCCTCACATTCACTGGTTATTAAAGCGATCTCTGACTTCTCTTACAAAGAGAGACAATAATCAGATCTCCCGCAGTGTTCAGCTCTAATGACTGCAGAGTCTCTCCTGTATACTAGTCTCTGACCGGTACTAGAAGTGTCTCTGTTTTTGGAGCCGTCAAAGCAGTGGAGCCAAGTGTTCAGTGCTTTGTTCCAAACCCTGGTTCTGCTTCCCTGAACAAAATAACTCGGAGCCAGGGGCTCACACTGCTCATAATCAGTGTGAGATTTTATCAACTCACTATATGCCTCCAATCTGTAATATCCTGCTCCAAGGAAGCAGAGAGGGAGGGAAACATTAAAGCAGCCCCCTGAGGTTTCTTATAAGGCACAGAGACTTTGGATATTATTGCATTGTGTGGTGCTTTCTCATAAAACCATTTAAATATATTTCTAAAAGAAGTTGCAGTGCCTCCCTTTCAAATTCCCTTTCGGAAACAGATTAAAAGTCTTTTCACTGTTTGTTTGCTGCTGTTTTATTTTGGTCAGACCATTTTATCAGGATATTGGCAATTACAGCATCAGTGGGCCCTACCTTACCATTAAAAGACTAAAGCATTTTGTGGTACAGAGCAATTTCCTGCTTGCTGGGTTTTTATTCTGTATAAAACCAAACATACAGTACTTGTTATTTTCAGTGCAGTGTACTTTGACGTTTGAAATGGATCCAGAGGATAAAATTCTGCCTAGCACCGAGAATGTTTTGAGGAAAACACAGTACTTCCATTACACCTGTGCGTTTCACATTTCACACAGCAAGTAACAGCGCCCCCCCCCCCCCCCCCCCCCTCTCGCTCTCATCCCTCCTCTTCCCCGCTATCCGTCATGTTAACGATCGTCCCATTTGGGGTTCCTGATATCCCCGCTCTCTCTCAGAGGATCCTGCTTGGCAGAAATAGAGTTTAGAGCAGCAGAGCTGTTTCCTCATTGATTTTGGATCTGACCTTCCTGTAACCTCACGTAAAACAATCGCTTGTGTGCCCAAAGTCCCCCCTCCCCACCGGCCCACGGCTGAGACAGTTAAACATAGAAGCAAGCAAAGAAAAAAGCAACTTTATCACACTTCCCTCCTGACAGCAGTGAAAACATGAGGCAGACAATAGGGTCACACAACCTGAGAAAACGAACGGCCGCTCCGTCCCAGAGATGGTTGATCCCTGTGAGGTATTAGTCAAGAGAGGCAGGAATTTGTATGGCAAGTTGAATAGTTGAGGTTGTCTTCATTACATGCAGTCGTATATTCTCAGAGGAAAGAGATAAATTACACCGAGGGTAAAGAGGTGAGCCAGTACTATCCAGCTGTGAATTGGCCTGAAAAGCATGACTGTGCCAAACCAGAGATGACAGACAACCTGAGGGTCATTACTGTGTGATTAAATACTGTATGTGCTAGAAGTCAAATCTGGGGAGGGGGACAGGGGGAGTGTAATTGTAGTTTAGCTGTGGTGCAGCTGTACAGATCTCAGTGTGACCAGTGATCGCTTTGCTCCATCTCCAACCCTAAACTTCAAAAGTCCTTTCCTTGATGAAAAGCCCCACAATAAATGAAGGTGTTTCCATGTGCAGCGTGCATTCACACACTCTGGACACACATCTGTTTCTACGTTGTCTTGTTATCCCAGTCCTTGACCACGGCAGGGAGCTTGCTCCATAATAGAGATCACGGTGATGGATGAGCTGGAGTTTGGAGAGACCTCTGGAAAGAACTTTTGGATCCTGCATGTGAAGCCTGACAGGAGTCCAAAAAGTCCCGGGGAGAAGCAGGGAAGGTGAAAAACCTCAGACTGAAAGGTTATAATCAAAAGAGAACTAACTGCTCATGTTCTCACTCTTCAGGGATTAAATGCTGTATCTGACCTATACTGTGCACGAGACGGAAAGGAACTGCAGCGCAGATGTAAGAAAATCATTTAACTCGTACACACACAAACAATTTGGGTGCATCTTTGTCGGAAGTGCCGAGACCTCTTCGTAACAGAAAGGTTCTTTTTAGGACATGCTCCTAAACCTAACTTTACTATCCTATTACTGAGGTGAGACATTTTTCCTCCCAAGCCTTCTTTTCTTTGCTCTGTGTACACTCGTAGGTGAGGCCATGTGGGATTTTGTGTGAGACATTCCTCTGCTCAGACCCATTACTGTGGCCGTTTGTGACTGAGGCAGCTGTTCAGACTCGGTCGGTCGAACAATAGAAAAGATCTGCTTCTTGTTACCAACAGAGATTTCTCATTATAATATTCCCTTTTGTCATTCATTCACCTACATGGCGAGCTATCCTGACATTGTGGGAACATGTGTTCTGCTCCCCGGCTCTGCACGCATCCAGGGTTGTTGTAAAACCTATCAATGATTCAAATCAATAAAAATGCGTAAAATGAATACATCACTGTCACAATTTCAACAACAATAAAATCCATAGTATTAGTATCTATGTAAAGTTGTACTGGATTACATTATATCATTTGTGTGTTCATTTGATCGTGTCCATCTCCTCCAGATAGCTGAGTCCACAGAGAAGTTAATTGGTAGAAGGTCCATAGAAAGATTTGAAATGGCTACATCCCATAGCTGAGACCCACAGTCGGTGCTTCTCTTCACCCCAGTGTAATTCCTCTTTTTGTACGGTGCCTCGCTAACACTGTCAAAGGTCTGTAATGAGGAGTAATGCTGTCCTCACTGCTTGTTAATTGCTTTTCTTTATCAAAAATGAAGAGACGGGAAACTGCTCACTCCGCACATTTCAGATATCATCTCCTCCTCTTTGCCTTTTATTCTCCCATCTGCACAGGCGCTACATTGTCATCCTGAAATGTAAAGATTCCCAAACTGCTTCCCGAGTGAGCAGCCGTCAGTGAGAATGAATTATGTGGTGAACCACTAACAACTGCACATGACCAGGACCTGTCGTGGAGTCGGGGACCTGGGAGCTGGGAGCTGGGAGTTGGGAGCTGGGAGCTGGAAGCAGGGAGCTGGGAGCTGGGAGCTGGGAGCTGGGAGCTGGGAGCTGGGAGCTGGGAGCTGGGAGCTGGGAGGTGAGGGTTAGGAGTGGGCCTAAAAAATATTCCAGCACTTTATCAAGTGCCCTGCAGTAATCAGTGCGGAGGGAGGGGTTGGACCTCGACACTGAGATGTCCTTACCCGGGGCACGCTGAGTGTTAGAGTGTGTCTTCAGCCTTACATAACAGCAGCTCCGGGGTCAATGGCATCATAGATGTTTATAACTGTCATAACCGAGTCCTATCTTATACAGGCTGATTAGTGGCAGAAGATCCATCAACATCTTGATAGAGATTTCATCTTGTCTGAGAGAGATATAAAAAATCCCAAACAATTCAATTGCGTTTCCAGGTAGTTTTTCAACCTTTGTTTCCTGTCAGTACGTTGACTTGGTGCTATTTGTATCAGTGTTGTTATTTATACATATATTAAAACTTATTATCTGACCATCTATCAAATTTAAAGCCACTTTTTCACCTTAAATAGCAGCTTCGAAATGAGCCTGGTGGTTGACCTGTTCTTGATCTACGTAACTTTGGTGAGCGAGTATAATCTCCTAGTCAACTGAACTGTAGTCAATAAAAAACTGTGTTTATCGCCAATATTTTTGTGATAGTGGCAGCTCTTCTTTTGTTTCTTTCTCTACAGGAAAATCACTGAAATGCTCGGACATATAGCCAAACAGAATTTATCGGCACGTGTGGCTGAAGAGGGCGGTGTTGCTCAGTAAAAGTTACATTGTGTTACTTTTAAGTACAAATGAGCCAAATGTTGGATTGCTAACATGCTTAAATGCTAAACAGCCACTGAGTTGTGATTAAACCAGAACTCAAGTGACATTTAGAGGCAGAAATTCACCTGGGGCAGAGCGAAGTAAAGTTGGCACGTGCTTGCAAGTGGAATTGTTCAACCTCAAATCAAAATTTCACAATAACAAACCATGTAGTTTCTGGTAACTTATGAGTTAAAATCTGAGCTGCAAATAGTCCACAAGTATACTTCACACTCAGATGTTATACGTTGTAAGTTAGGTAATGTCTGTGCAATTGGTGGGACCAGAAAAGTAAATCAGTTAAATTTGTGCAAATACGAGGAAAAATTTGGGTTGTAGTTTGAAGTTCTTTATTCTTTATGTTTGCCATTTTCAAATCCCAGTTTAGCCTGTTAGTAGGCTATCATTTGCTAATTACTGTTTGGTCGCTTTCTGTAAAAAAAGGGAAAACATGAATTGTTCTGAGTTAATTCATTAGAATTTATTCAACAGTCGGTGAGACATTTCACAAAATAAAATAAAAACTGTCACCCTTATTGTGTTTGTCCAAAGATCAACAAAGGATTCATCCTCTGGATAACATGGATATCTGCACAACATTTCATGGTAATCCATCAAACAGCTGTTGAGATGCTTGTGTTGGACCGACCAGCACTGCCATCAGTGGAGTCGCACTACCAGCACGAACAGGATTAGTTCAAGATAGTCTCCATGGGATTTTAATGTAAGCAAAATAATACAATCAGTCAATCTTGGTAGCATTTTATTGGGTCTTGATATCTCAAGTGTCCAAATAAATATTTGGCTTCATTTACTTTTTATCTTATCTGTTCTGGGACTTGGAACCATGTTTAAGGCGTTTCAGGCCAGGAGCAGATAAATACACTATCACAGGTAACGATAACAGGGAAGCCAAGCTCCTGCTCAGGCAACTGAACCGTGTCATTGGTTGAGAGTAGTTTAATTTAAATCACTGATTAAAGGAATACACTGTTGTATTTATCACTGCACTATGCTGTAAAATGTGCTTTTATAGAAGCCACTCGAACACATTTTTGTACACACATACAAACACATGATCCTACAAGAGTCATTACCACAGACGGCAAAGTTTACCAGGCTTTATTTAGAGAAGTGTATTCTGTAAAATTTTTAGCAGTCAAGCAAATAAACCTCAATTTGCTCATCTGAACAGGACCTCCCTGTCTGATGAATGGACCCGTGCAGAAAGTGCCAGCTCTAGGAAAGGAGCTCTTTTAAGGAACAGCTGAACTCATAATCAAGGGCTAATGGAAGAGGATTGTACGACAGATTAAAGATGGTTCGGTAATGAGACTCACATCCGTAGGTCGAGACCCCTGAGCTCTGCTTCACATCACAGCGGATTCCTTTTCTCCACCAGAATCGCAACAAATCTACAGAATAACTGCAAGGGAAATGAAATTTAACACAACCGCTCCGTAAAAACGCTACATTTAAGTATAGAAGCTCGAAATTTCTCATCCTTTCCCATCTACTTTAAATCTGCTCAATCTATTGAATAAATCCCTCATCTCGCTCCCTTGGCTGTCTAACCACACTGTTTTCCCCCACCCACTTGCTTCCTACCACCCATTCTTTTTCCACCCCTCCCTCACCCAAATCTGTTTTTTCCTCTCCCCTTGGTTGCCACCCCCCTCTCTCTGCCCAGTCGTCTTCCTATCGTCTTTTCCATCCTCTGCCTCTCTCCCAGACCTTTCCCACTGCAGCCATATCACCTAACGCTAATGAAGGTTTTAATCATTTATATGGAGGAAGAGAGGGAACAGATACGTCTCTGTAGAAAGACAGAAACATGCCACAAACGCATTCGCACTCCAAACCCTCAGTCTCATCCTATCATCCCATTCCCCCATATTTTTACTTCCTCTACGAAGGGGCAAAATTCCCAGTAACTTTTATGCCTAACTGCCAAATATAAGCCTTAACTAATTTCTTCCCTGGATCAAACCTCTTTGTCCTCAGCTTGGACAATGTGGCTTGACAAATAAGCCGTTCTGAGGGCACAATGGTAGATAACAGTTTAATGAACAGATGTCTGAGTACAAGCGAAGCCCCTTGCTGCCCAATTTGGCTCTAGCTGTGCCTGGTTTGCAGTATTTACACAGGATAATATGTGTGTAAGACTTTGGCCCATGGAGAGCATCCAGGACTGTGCGCCGTATAGTTCCAGAGCCAGAGCGGGTCTAGTGGCCCCCAGGCTCTAGTAAAATTAAAAGTAGTTGGAATTTGCAGAGTGAAAGAGCTGAATCTATGTAGCAGCTCAGCTGGGACCAAGCTGGCGGGGAGAACACCTGTCTCCAGACTGGACTGGTCCACAATCTCTGAGCCGACATCGTAAACAGGATTTTCAGCGAGCACTTGTGTGTGTGCATGCTCACTTCAACATAAATAGATAAGCAAGAAAAATAACATCTGCTCAAGGCCATAAAATCTCTTGTTCCCTAGTTTTGGCTCATTTTGGAGTGTAGGATTTAGTCAAAAAAAATTCTGTGAGAATGATGTTTCATTTCAGAGAACTTTCTGCAGTGGTGGAGGACAAATCAGTATATTAACATAAGCACTGTGTTTAAACAAGATTTTGAAGTTGTACTTTTTTCATTATATGCATATTGTTATACTTGCAATCGGTGATTTATTATGCTGCAAAGTATCGGTACTAGGCCACAGTTCAGCAACCCAATCACATTCCTAAAAATGTTAAGGTCTAGTACCAAAATGTTGCGAGTTGGACAGTGTGCAGGAGTTCTTTTTGATCTACTCGTCCCTCTACTATGCGCCAAGTTGTGTTCCACCAAACGGAATTGCAAAGCATTCTTTAGGCCATATGACTATTATCCTCCATGCAGACAGTCAGACCTCATAGCTCCAGCTGCAGTTGTGGTATGCAATGCAGTCCCTTCTCTCACTCGAGAGCTTACCTTTCACTCAGTGTGCATATTGTCTGTTGCACGTGTGAGTGAGCTTTGTGTGCATGTACATGCATCCCCGTAAATCGCCATAGATTGAATTAATTGTGTTGAAAAGAGATCCTTGTATTGCTCAACAATGGGTGGAGACTAAAGCAGAGCTAAAGGAAGAGTCTATATTGGACATTTCCCTATAACATGACTTATACTTACTGGCTAATGCTAAGGAGGTCAAATAATATGTCAGTGATAGGTTTACTACTTTTTGCGCCTGCAACATGTAACAAAATCAATAAATGCTAGTTTATGTACAATTTGGAAAGCAGAACTTTATGAAAGTGAATATGCATTTCATTTTAAGGATGTGAATATTTCTTCCACAGCTCTGTTATGTCAAAATACAAAATAAATTATCAAAAGCTGTACATTGATAATCCTGGAAGCTGAGTAGACAACTTTATTGACGACAGCAGGGTTGACACAATTTCTACTGGGAGTGTTTTTGCCTTGCAGCAATAATTATTGATTCCTATATCATTGTTTTTACTACTTGGAGGCACAACAATAGTTATTAACATCCCACAAACAATGATGCCACACTGCAGAATGGCCCACATGCAACCTCAGTAATGATTTAAAGTTGTATCCAGGGCTGCAAATATTTAAGGCTGAGTTTATGTCTGTTTTTTTCGTGTGGGGGAGGTTGTGTTTATTATGTCACATTCTTTCACACGAAGAGAAAATGCGGGAGTTCGGGAGTCCTCGCGTCCATTCAGTGGGGCATTACCATGTTCTTTGATGGACTTCATTGGGCCCAAAGGAGAAGGACGTAACCCTGTTTATTTAAATGCACAGCTTTGTGGGCCCTTAAATGCTGCTCTGTCTTCATTCCTCAGTCACCGTGCCTCCATTCACAGCAAAAAAACAAAAACCTTTGACCCCTTTTGTCTGCTTCATTTGCTGCTCCATTTTATTGCAATCTTTGTGCTTCATAGATTTCTCAATTTACCAATTTCCAGTAAAATGAGGTTGTTTCTCTTTAGACCTGCCTTTGGCTTTCCTGGCTTGGTCTCTGGTGGGAATCAGCAGCGAAAGACCTCTTTCTGCTGGGATGCTCCGATGGGAATGCTTGCCCGAGTGACACTGGCATAATAGATTTCAGTCGCTCTGCTTTCTCCCCTCAGCTTGTTACAATTCAAACCGTAAGCAAAGACACAAAACAGATTCTCAGCCAAGCAGTCACTGGGTCTGGCCAGTTGTTCTTCCTGCAGATAATGGCGGGATTAACTAATTCAGAGTTGGCTAATATTTGAGCTAATATTGAGCCCTTGCTCAATACAGTGCCAACTTGGCAGGTCAATCTCCCATTACCCTGGAAGATTATAATAATTCATCTCACAAAAGAGGTTTTACGTCTTAATTCAGCCCTCCACTTACTCCTTTTTTGTTGATTTTGAGTCCTCAGTTAAATCAGTGTAGGGTGATTCATGGGTCACCTCTTACAGCAAGGACATTATGAGTGCAAAACTTTAAAAAGAAGGTTTAATTTAAAGTTTTAATGCAGTAATTTTGGAACATTCACTTTAAAGCCTCTTTAATCGTGTGAACCCTGATGGCCCCATTCAGGTGAAACGAACCGCTGCTGCTTTGAGTTGTTGTTAATGCTGTGCAGTTAATGCGTTTGTGTGTTGCTTTGGATGCTTTATGTATTTGGGCTGAGCCAGCTCTGTTAGTGTCGGTTTATGAGCGGCTTTACGAGCTGGTCGCAGGTCTGCTCACAGAGAGTGATGGAGAGGCCTTGAACAGTGCTATTGACTGGGCTAACTGCAGTTCGTCCACGGCGAGCTAAAATCAACAGCAGTTTTATACGCTTTAGTGAAAGACCTGCCAGTAAAACACTTCTCTGAGAAACACTGTTGCGGGCAGTCCCTTTGCGACTTCTTACTTCCTTCGTTCCACCCCGGCGTAACTGTCCGCTAAACCTACAATCTGAGTTGCACTGAATACACCTCAAGAATAAGCAAACAATTAAAATAGGGCCGTCTGGTCCACCGTCGTTCTTGTGGCAGGCACCAATTTTGAGTTTGGAAGAAAATACAGCCTCCTGACAATGCTTTCAATTTTGACCCACCACAGAGAGGGTGTAAAAAAAGACGTGGCAGAGACAGACAGAGAGAAATGTGGTAATATGAGGTGTTTTATGATCCCACCAGGGATAGCCTGATAATCGTGAAATATTGTAGCAGTGCTGAGGCCAGAAATTCAGCCTTCAAGATCCGGGGCAGTCTTTCTCTTAAAAGGACCATAAATTACTTTGACAGGTGGTTTCTAAACTGCAGGCCACACAAGACAAGGACCAACCTGAGACTGTGGGTTCTAACGTTCAGCCGTGGAGCACGTCTTACTTTCCATCGTGGTGAGTTTGTGACGGAGGTACACAAGACTGTTTTAACCCAAGCACATTTGAGTTAAAAAAAGAGTAAATGTCCGTGAAATGAGTCGGTTTTAGTTTTTTTACACAAAATATTTGATGTCTCGAGAGTTGTGTGACCTTTGTACATTGTGTGTGTGTGTGTGTGTGTGTGTGTGTGTGTGTGTGTGTGTATGTGTGTGTGTGTGTGTGTGTCTGAGAAGGGGACAGTTTTTAGTAAACCAGGGGCTCATAAAAAGAGCAGGATTTATATGGAGTGAACAGTATGTCCAAGAACCACTTGTGAGTTATGTATCTAACAGAGACTTGTCCTCAGACACAGAGGAGGGAGGGGCACCAGTGAAATCCAATAAGCTGCTCTGTGTTCAGTTAGTTCAGGTCCCAGTCAGAGGCTCAGAGTCGTAGCTCTACCTGACCTGACAAATAAGAATCATCATCAAAGCTCGTACTCACACTAGAAACATACAAATATCTTATTTAGCTTAAAAAGTTGTTTCATATCTCACATTCTCATATTTGACCTTCATGAAATATTCGCAAGATCATTATATTTGAAGGGTCAACCTGAAATTGATTAGAACTGGATTAAACTAATGCATGGTTTAAAAAACGAAACCATCAGTGCTTCTCATTTCCTTCTACTGAACCTGAAGTTTATCATGAAACAACATACTAAACGATTGTTAGTGTTGAATTGGAGATGATTGTGAGAGTGTCTCCTTAAAAAAAGGGACTTGCTATTTTACCTCAGGTATAATTGTTTTGGCCGGAATAATCTTTAATAGAACCAAACATATAAAGAAATTGATTAACTCATATAAAGACAACTAACAAAAAAAGTATTAACCATAAGAGGTTATAAATGGGCTTTTCTTTGTTTCTCAACAGTCCATCACAAAACTCCTGTTTGGATGTGTATAATCTCCCACTCTGAAAACAACCGTTTCTCACGGCACATGCTGAACTGCAAACAGTTCTATGTCCACAGCTTAGCACATTATTCAAGAACAAAACATAGATGTTGCCTTAAATCAAATCACTTAAATTATAGCTAGACCTTCTCTCATTGAAATATTCTGAATGTCCTGCATGAATATATTAGTGTTATTGTGGGTTTGTTTATTTACTCAGTAGGATAACACAGAAACTAATTAACTGATTCACAGTATATATTTGGTGGAGGGTTAGATCAATTAAACTTTGGTCAGATGCATGATTATGTTTTATGACTTATAAATCTGTCCACTTTTCTTTTTTCACATTATGATCATTCATAACCATTATTCATTTAAAAATCTCTACTATAGGAATCAAACATACATGTGTTGGATTGATTGTTTAAAAGTTTAAATGTTAATCTGCAATAATATGGTCTATGGTGAGCTGGGTCAGAAACTAACTATTGAACAGAGGCTGAAGGATCAATTCATTCAAGTGGCAGATTGAGCTCAGACATTAGTCTTCATGTGATATCTATGTACAATTCAAAAAAGAGATCAAACTGGAAAAGAATATGTGGTGTGAAAACCGAAAGTAGTAGAATCCAGAAGGTCATTGGAAGATATATAAAAACCTTTGTAGTGACAACCATCTGGGAGATCACACTGTTTGAATGTAAGAATGTAATATCTGTCATTTGCAAAAGTATCAAATTCAAAAATATATATATATATGCTATATATCATTATTTAGTTTGTGTGTGTTCTGTTTGTGCTCCATACCATGTGATCATGGTTTTGAGTCACATTAATAAATTAATGTTATAATAATTTATTAAACAAATGCATGAGCTTTAGCGACCATACACATACTAAATGCAATCAATTATAAAAAAATGTATTAATAATTACACATTTTTGCCATGTACTTCCTCTTCCACAGTGGAACAACTACAAACATGACTACAATAACAGAAATCACAATGGAAACAGTGTGAAGTATCTGGTGGAGCAGCCGCAGGCCGGCCTTAGACAGATAGGTAGGTGTGTGGTGAGCAGAGGTCATGACAGTGAGGTGGAGCAGGTCACAGGGAGGTCAGTGGGACTAGCTTGGTGGTCTGCAGATGCAGAGTGACAGTTAAGGCCGGGGATCTCCGAGCCTGGGCCACAGTTGAGGGGTTATCACAGTCACCATCACCCACTTCCCAGGTTCTGGTGACATGTTATGGCTATCGCTGACAGCCGCTTAAAGGCAACTTACGTCAAATAAGGATCTGCGACCATGCATGTAAAAGCCCTTCACTGAAACACATGAGGCAAATCAAATCTCTGCTTGTTTCATTTTCTGCTTGAGAGACTCTGTGTTATTTTGTATATGTATTAGTATTAGTAAAGGATCAGCGAAAATTATAGTTATCAGATCAAGAATTATGTGACGATCTGGTTTGATTGGCTAAATCAATGCTAAATGGTTTTTCTTTGCGGGTTGAGCCGATTAGAATTAAAAATCAGGGGTACACATGTGCAAATACACACACACACACACGTTAACACACAGATACACACACACACACACACACACACACACACACACACACACACACACACACACACACACACAACTTTTTGAAATCCCAGCGATTTTCTTTTAAAGTTGTTCCCTGAGTAAGAATGAGTCATTGGCCTCACAATGGGCCACAGTGACAGCCTGTCCTCCGTGGAGCTGTGATAGCGGGAGAATGCCACTCTGGGAGGGTTTCAGTCGCTTTATATTCTCTCCACGCCAAGGTCCTAACCCCCTGTGTCAGCCCCCTCACCCCTCACCTCCTGTCTCCTCTAATGTGGCTTTATTGACTGTGACACACTGAGCATGGAGACGATGACCAAACAATTAAAAGTTCCCCCAAAGGAAGAGCCATTAGAGTCACAAACCATTCCACGGTCCTTGTGGGCCTGGGCATGTGTGTCTGTGTGTGCACGAGTATATGTGCATGTTCCAAAGTGTGACAATACACAAGCAATGGTGGACAAGTGAGGCGGGTGAAATTCCTCTCACCACACCATCCCCCACCGCCTCATGAATATGAAACAGCTTTTAGCTTCCTAATCGGCACCAAAGCCACCAGAGCCACCGGACACTGCAAAAACCAATCTCTCATTTTGTGAAGTTATCAGGAGATCACGAGGATCAAATGGTCCCGATGCTGTTATAAGTAACTGAACGCTTCAAACCCAGCGTTTCATAGTGCTCCATCCTAAGATTACTCTGCGACACATTCTATTGCACGTTTAAGCCTCCGCAAACTGGGTTATCAGTGAAATCAAGCTCAACAAAGCTCGAGCAAACATCTCAGAGATCAACTGGATTATTATGAATTTCAGTCTGGGGTGTATTCAGCTGCCTCGTAAAGCTCGCTCTCCACAGAGATAGATCTCTAATGAAGTGGAGGGAGGGGGGGGGGGGCACAATGACAAGTGGCCAATGCTCTTAAAGAGAGCCACACATGCATACATGGGCCACATGCAGGAGTGTGTTACTGCAGCGTTCCAGACAACTTCCAGGGCCGCGGTCTCGTCTTTGTTTCACTCCTAGCTCTGGTTCTGTTCCGTCTACAGCATGTAAATCTGAAGACAAACCCCATAATGAGGCTGCTAATGGTCTGCATGACCTGTGACCTTGTGTCTCTGTCAGGGTCCTCGCAGGGCCACAGGCCAGCCACATAATCGCTTCCATGAACTACTCACAGCCCTTTCAAATGTGACTTTTAGCCCCGTCGGAGAGTTAAATGTTAATTTTGTGAAATGCAGCTAATGCCCGCCTGTCACTTGTCATCAGGTTTGATTATGTTCGTGAGCGGTTGTTTGTCCTTCTTTATTAGTTTACGCCGTGATGAAATGATCTGTGTTTCATTACGACCTCCTGGAAATAATCCTGTTGACAATTTAGACACAGGTCTTACACCCACGCACAGGCACATGCACGTGCAGTGGAAAGATTGTCTGAATGAATGAAAATGAAAGGGAGGATAGGGTGATATTAAACATTTACTAGATGATTTTACCCGAGCCTTTTCTAATGGCTTTAAGAAAACTCCAGTAAAAATGCATCTGGTATGAAGATGTTTAAATATCTTACCCATTAAATGCTGTTGTATTTCCTTCATCAGAGGCCATCTGTCCTATAAACATTTAAACCAACATCTATGTACCCCATATTTACTCCCCGTAAATTTAATCTGTGCTAAACTTTTGCCAGATCCCCCCCCCCCCCCCCCCCCCCCCCCCCCCCACTGAGACAATTTCATTAGTGTTAGAGATGACATCAGGCAAAAACAACTGGCTCTTTTATCTGAGTTAGGAACAGTATCAATTGGATTCGCTGCCTTTAGAGAAAATTGGAAGAACATGAGCCTGAGACGGAGTTGAGCTTTGAGCGGCATGGGCCCGGTAACAGGTATGAAGAATTCAGTTTCCTGTGTGCGTGTTTTAGTTCACGGAGGAAATCATTAACTTATGAAAACATTCTGCTCTCTGGTGAGACTTCTTCGTCTGAACAGTCACAGGTGAGCCGCGACCCTAAAGTCTGAGCTCGGCAAGAGAATAGCTTTATTTATTTTTTATTTGAGCATCAAAGCTGTGAAAGAGAAAACGATTTTCCAAATATTTGACACGAAATTTGTGAATTTGTGACTTTTTTATTAATTTGTGAAATAAAAAAGTATGTTTAGTAGGTTGCTTGTGTCTGTGTCCTCACTATATAACGTTAAACTTCTTTTCTCATAAGATTAAATCAAGACATTATCACCTTCCTCAGCTCCAGTTCTACAGATGGTTGAGGATCATTATTTTGGTTTGACAGCTTGCAACCGTTCAAACCGTATTATTTTATCTGCAGTGAAGTCACAGCAAGCTGAAGTTTCATAGTAGAAGAAAGATGGGGGTCAAAAGAATGAAACAAGGAAATGTGGTTCTAACTTACTAAAAAATACAATCTGCCCTGCGTCTGCTAATGTTTAACAACTGCATATCTACCCTGAGGTGATAATATGTCAGTGTTTACAACTTATTTCTGCTGCCTCCAAATGGCAAAAAAATCTGTGAATGCAGATTTAAATTAGATTTGTAATATTGTACGATTGTTGCAGCAAAGGGGAAATTTATGCTGAGGCTAGAAAATGAAGGTCGTCAGAGGGGACGAGCTATCAGAAATACTGTAATTAAGAAATTAGTCATTATTAAGATATGTTTTACTGTTGGGGGACGAAAATAACTAAGAAGCAAACTTACAGAATTTGCCTTTTAAACAGTTCCACTGGCAGCAAGTTGCTATGAATTACCTGCTAGCAAACAAATACCTCTATCGTCCAGCAGAAATGTAGCTTGAATTTCTAACACTCTAATATTCTCTGTTCTTTTACCTTGTTTTCACAGCTAATCAGGAAAAATGGCCTTTAACTGGGTAAACATGTGACTTTTTTGAGTTGCCGGATAATACGTGTTTGCATACTTTAAGTGCGGCTGTTTGCCTTTGTTTTCTCTGAAGTAAGTTAATGGGAGAATTCATTCTTCAGTTCTACTAGATGACACACATTTAAGGACACCAAGGATTTGTCGTCACCTAGAAAGTGTATTTTTTCTCTTGACGCTGTACATATCCTAAAGGAGACCCTGTAAAAACGTAAACATTCATACAACCCCACTTAACACAATATTATGTCCTTAAATAGGAATTTGAAGCTTGTTACCTTGATTAATGCCTGAGCAAATTCAAACGTTCACTGCAGTGCAAAAACCTCACGTAGAGTTACCCACTACCACCATCTACTGGAGATCATTGAGGTGTTTTCTACCACAGTGTCATAACCACCTGCATTGAGTGACCTTCTTGAGTTTCCTGCACTGGAACATAGACCACACTGAACAATAAAGAGAACGCCTTAAAGAAATTGATGACATTTAGTTGTGGTGAAAGCATCTCCTAATTACATTCTTAACACGCTGCTCAAGAGGATTGTTACCCGGTCGTCCAAATATGATCTCAGAACACATTTGTGTGAGCGGGTTGAGCCAAAAGGCAAAAACAGACGGAGAATAAAAAGAGCAAATGTGAGCCACACAAACACAGGAGCTGCTCACTATGACGAGGTCCGGCCTCTTCGGTGCTTCTCCTATTGACGATGTCAAGAAAAAAAGCAATTCCTCAGGCCTCAAAAATAAGACCTTAGATTTCTTCTTAAGCCTAAAAAATTAGGAGCTGCAATAAGGAGCTAGATGTGTTTTAAAGCAAGAGTTGTCTGCAACCTATTACAGATATATTATTCTAGTTTATAGCAAATTGTGATCCAGACTGTCTATCCTCTGTAGTGGGCTTAAAGTGATGTGTGTTTTTGTGATGCATTTTGTACAAGCTTTGATTACTGTACAGGCCACAGAGTAACACAGAAGCTGGTAGTGTTCAGAGGGCTAATGTCTTTTGAGACAGTGCCCCCAACTGGATCAACTCGGAGAAATCCTCCAAGTCCTTCAAGACTTTCACAGGACACACAAACACGAGGAGCACTTTGTTTGCAGCCACATCACATGTGTGCGACGCAGTGTGTAACGTCACACACAATTAAACACACGAGAGCGTTATAACAGGTGCACATCTGTGGATGGTAGATGTCACTGCCCTGAATATGAACAGCCATTAGAAAATGAGTGGCTTTACTATCATAATAAATCCAGTGTTTTTGTGGAAGTTGCTGTTCACACCTCCCCCCCCCCTGGTTATAGAAAAGATTAATACTGCTCATAGCATAATATGGGACAGCTGCTCTGCGCTAAAAAGGCTGAGGATCCCGTCATAACATTCCTCAGACAGACAGCGTGTCATTCCGTAATCAGATGACCCCAGGCACATCCACTGGGATTTGGAAATATTTTTTCCTCACACCCAAGGACTTACATAACCCCGGAAGAGTCTGCCTGACAGGGATTTATGAGGAGACAAATGGGCCACATCAGATCTTATGTGAATTCTGTGTGGATGAGCCAGACAAACACCAGAACAGTCAGTTCAGTACAGACGGACAGCAACATCCTGCACTCCAGAGGTCCAGGAGAGAGTCTGCACCTGCTTCCAGTAGTTGTTTGTAATACTGACTGTGTGCTGGACCTTGTCTGTGAACAGTCTGTGGTGCAAAGTGAAAACTTGGCAATCATCCTACCTCGTTTATTTGCAGTGAAGATTTTATATTTGTATTTTTAATGAAATGATACAGATTACGCTTTGGTCACATGTGTGGTTTATATAAGTTTTGAATGATTTAGTAAACTCCTGTTATCTTTTCATACATTGCATGTCATTGAATTCAGAGGTCTGTTAAGTAACTGATCCAAGTTCACTACTTTTCAACATAAAAGCTCTAATTCAGCTCCATAAAAACATTGCAGCAACAAAACAAACAGCTTTTACTTTGAAGAAAAATTGCCAAGCAGGAAGTGATTCTAAGTTGTTCCCATGATGGCGATTAGCACACGGTACTTCACAGGTCTCATTTTTAAATGATGGGGACATTTTAACACCTTCATTTGTCTATTCTCTACCCAGTGCTTTAGACAAGACCAACGAAATGTTGTCACCATAGGGGAACCCAATATTTCATGGTCATGTGCTGGACTATTTCTTAGCTGGGCACAGTGACGTCCTTCAATTTCCAATGGTTTAACCCCATGATAACAACAAGATTAAGAGCTTCAGAGACGCTGTATGGCAGATTTAGTTGTTTCCACTCATTGGACAGAGCCAGGCTAACAGTTTCCCTCTGTTTACATTCCTTATGCTAAGGTAAGCTAAACCCCTTTAGCTGTGGCTTTGTGTTTGATGGACAGATAAAAGAGTGGTTTCACTCTTCCCGTTTGACTGTCAACAAGAAAGCTAATGAGCATGTTTTGAAAAATATCTGACTGAAATACTTGGCTCTCAAAGAACTGGCCTCAGCATAACCTCCTCAGTCTGGGGGGAGAGCATGACATGTTGTTCGGCTTTGGACCTTCTGCAGGGACAACAGCCAATCAGCAGCCAGCGCACCTTCTTTTTATCAACTCTATGGGTCCTTGTTGACAGTGGTGGTGCCGGCACCGGGCCGCCAAGCCCCCAGCCCCTGTCATCCCAGCATACACAGAGGAGAGTGGTGAAATCACTAGCACATGGGCTCGAACACACACTCATCTTGTGTTTGGGGAAAAAATAGCATGCTCAGCGCCACACTTTTGACCCCTGACGCACACACTATTCTTTTAAAATAATACAAATAAAACAATCTGGGAAACATGAGATGAGTCCAGATTTATTGAAATATTTAGAGGATAAATTAGAAGCCTGCTATGTAGATTATGAAAACAGTTTGCGGTCAGATCTGCTGCGCAAATTGTGAATGTGGCTGCAAATGTTAATGGCAGCAAGATTCCAACCCAATGTCTCTGTGTGTGTGTTTGAGTACATGGTGTTCAAGTGTGAGAGCATGTGTGAATGCTTACATGTCCCACAGAGAGCTCTTTGTGCGTTATCCTGGATTTCTGGAGGCACCAGCAGTCAGCAGGCAACTTGATGTCAACAACTTTGTGACAATATTGATATAATGTTTGCATAAAATTATAAACATACAGGTGTATTTACCTGCACGAACGGCGGCTAACTGCTCGTTCCCATGTTGTCTTAGAGACCAGGCTGTGTGGAGGTGGTGCCGGACACATCAGCGCAGTGATTTGTATGTATTTGCTCAAGCCTCGGGTTTCAGGTTGAACTGAGTGCGCGTCACTTTCATTAACACGTCGGTGCTGCCAGCCATGTGACTCCAAGGTCATCTAGAGTTACACTCTCACACTTTGTGATTACCAACAGGCTTTAATTTCACGGGCAAAAACGCGTAAAGCTGTACACATGATATTTCACTGGGGAACAGTTTGACAGTTTCCAAACTGTGTCTTTAAATCATGTTGGAGGTTACAGTTGTTTTATAGTCTTTCCTTTTCCTTTGACCTCTGTGCATTCAAAAGTCTGGTTACCCATTTCTAAATACAGGGTATGCAATAAGTAAATCTAATTATTTTATGTATTTATTTAGCTAGTTTAGATTAGTTAAGTTAAAAAACATTTTTGCATCTGTACTGGTCCTCTCCTCAGTGGCGTCAAAGTGGCTATTAGCCAGGTTGCAAGAGATTTATGATTTCTTCAGAGCTCCGTATATTAAACCACTGTCGCCTGCCAATTTGCAGGGGTGTTGTAGGTGTCAGTGGGCGTGAGAGGTGAGCCCAAGCTGGTGAGTGGCCCCATTATGAACCCAAAATGTTCGGAAAAGTAAAAGGATAAATAAATCCTGAAAACGAGCCTCGAGCCGTGATTAAACTACAACCATTGAGGTGTACAAATAAATCATTCAACATATTGAAGTGTACATGTTAAAATACCCACTAATTACTGTAGCAATACCACACTGATACATCAACAGATGCATGCAGGGTTAATACAATTAACATATTGACTAGCTAGCATTTCTGATCTATCAAAATCTGAATGTATGTTGACGACCAAAACTTGTCAGAAACATGATTCTGGTTCCATGTGTGTTTTTTTTCATCCCAAGGTCACCTTACAATAAGATAATAAAGGATACAAGATAAAAGCATGAAAGATAGAAACAACATTAAAACAGAACATCAACATAAAAACAAGTGAAAGGCACAGGGTCCAGTTATAAAGAGTATGCCAGTTTGAACAGGTGAGTTTTGAGTTGAGACTTGAATGATGTGAAGACTAATAACAAAGCTGCAGATCTTACATAGAGAGCACCACAGTGACAACACATAACTAGGAAATATGGAGGGACTGTGAATATGCAGGGCTTCTTTGTTATTGTCCATCAGTCACAGCCGAGAAACTTAAGCCTCTGTGGGAGAGAAGACTAAAGAGCGACTCTCCCCGTCTGGTGTTTCTCTGTCGCTATTCTTCTCTGAACGTGCTCTTTGAAAGAAAAAATGCAGTAGCATATTTCATTTCAGCTCTAGTAGGTTAACGTTAGGCATTGAGGGGTCTAATCTAACCCGACAGTCAATTTCGGGGTCATTAGCCGTCAGAAAGTTGGCGATTAAGCCTTATTATGTTGATTTCCTTCTGATGTCTCAGATCCTGAATTATGGATCTGCTCAGTTCAATTTCATCTCACAATAACCAGGTGGCACTTTGAGAAACCGCTGAGAGGCTAGTGCCTAAAAGTGTTACTCCTACAGCTTGTACATGAATGGAAGCCATTTTCATCTGTCACTATGGTTTTTCGTTGTTTTTTTTTGCAGAGTCAAAACGTGATTGATTGTCTTTCCATCTTTGAAACAGCAACCAATATCTGATCGGTGTGCCGAGATGCTCCGTCCACGTGACAGAACGGTGAGTCCTCCACAATAAAACACCAGGCTTCACCTTTTTTAATAAAATACTTCTATCACAGCAGGGCCTGCAGTTGCACCCACATTTTATTTGTGTGTTGAAGGAGCAAAGATAATCCCAGTGCCTCTGTCTCACATGACCAAAGCACTTTGAGTTTATGGGCCTGTGATGCAAGCCAGTGCAGCGGTCTAAACTGTTTTTAATTTGCCCAACAAGGTTTTAGTTAGGCGGCGGGCAGAGAGGGGAGGAAGAGGAGGTTGACACGGGGAGGCAATGAATCAAACTGAAACATGTTGCCGCAGGAGCCTCAAGGTGACCAAATGGAGTCGATTAACAGTCAAAGCTCACCGTTTTCCAAATGACCGGAGGGGGTCGGAGGTGTTAAATTTGGATCATCAGACAAAGTATGAAATAAAAACGACGATGATTAAAGACTGAGAGAGAGAAATAGATTCTCCTGGAAAGAACCAGTAACACTCCGTCTGCTCAGCCCAGAGGGCGACAAGGTGTATTTGGATTAAGGTTTCCGACAGAACAGGTTTTAATTGCCTTGTTATGAATGGAATATTTTCTACTGCGTTTTTGTTCAGTTGGCTTGAGGATCCATGAGAGTCAACAAAGACATGTACTTTGTAGTCGCTCTTCCTCCTGACAATGACCCTGCGATTATGCTACAATCAGAACAAGACCCTTCAGGGCAAAACAAGTTTGGCTTTGATTTCACAGCCCTGGCTTCAACCTCACAACAAGCTTAAATATCACTTTTGATTTGTTAACATTTAAAGTGACCCAAATCTGAGAACTGTGGTCACGTTAGTCCAAATGTAGAGGTAAGTCTCAATATATAAACACACAGATAACAGCGACAATGTTTAACATTCCTCTAATTCTACATGTATAGTGTAAGACATGCATTTTAAATTAAACACTGCTCCGCTGGTAGCAGCAAACTGAACAAAGCACTTAACCTCCAGTGGAGCGAGCGCCAAACGAGGAAGAGTGTGCAGCTAAGTGTGAAATAGGCCGTGGCTGGAAAAAAATTACACTCGCTCAACTTTTAATGGCTGAGTAAATGTTTTAAAAAGTGCTCAGAACCAACATCTGCTGCAATAATTAGATGAAACCCATCTCATCCACCCTGACAGCAAAGAGAAGCGAGAGCAGGGAGCCTCAGCAGTTATAAGAAACAGGATTGCATGTCAAAAAAGCAACCCGAAGGCTGCAGTTTGTGCAGAGGCTGCACTAGCAGACTAAATCATCTCGGATGGAGCCTGAAGGCACCTCGACACTCTGCTTCTCCATCAACAGCTAACATCCTCCGCAAGGGCAAGAGTTGCGGGAGCGGACGGTACGAAAAGTCCGGGGAACAGAAATTATTGATCAGCAAATGTAATCAATCTGTCCAGTATTGCTATAAATTATCCCAAAAAGAAACTCTTGTAAATGTGCTTAATTTGCATGAAAGGAACAGATTTTAAGGAAGACACTTGTAATGCGCGAAATCGATAAGACTATTAATATCACAGACTATTAACCTAGCTTACCTTAAAATATGAGGTTTATTGAAGAGTTTCTATATCTGTAAATTGGAAGAATCAGATTAACTGGTTTGTGTTAGAGGTGCTAGTGGGCTCTTTTTGGATGGCGACTGGCTACTTCTCCTCTTAAGTCTTAGGCTCTGTCTGAATTTATCACTTATTCACTAAACCGTACTTATAGGGTCTTCTATGCAGAGGACTGTATGGTGAGCTCGTCAGAAAAAGATAAATACGCTTTCAGGCATTACTCAGCACATTTTCCCTGTGCCGGTAACGATGTCACTGTTGCAGGATTATCACGAACAACAACAAAGTCAGCCTGTGTAAAATCCAACAGTACATTTTTCATGTTTACTTAACAATTAGTATTACATTTAGATTTTTGTTTAACCACCTTGAGTGACAATCTTTAAATGTACAAATAAACTTGCAATGTATGATGGTAGATATGATCACACTTTTCATGATTCCTTATGGGAAACAATGAGTGGACTCTATATAGTATAAAGATGTCACTAAACATTCAGACACCTCTACAAAATGGCAAACTCACTGAATAATGGACTATATAATTATATAGCGAGTGATTTTCAGCCATAGTGTAAAAGTTAGATAACTTAAGTTAGCTCAATCCTCTCATAAACCTCCTGGCATGCAAATACATGTACATGAGCTTCATGACAAATTGCTGAATCTTTGAGTTCAATTTTATCAAGAGTCAGAACTGTCCTCAGTGTAAATACTGAATGGAGCTAAAGCTAGCAGGCGATAAGCTTATCTCTGCACAAAGTGGGAAAAAATAAAATTGTTTTCATCTGCATTTGATCGTTGGACGGTTAATGCAAAACCTACTCAACTGATAACCGTTAAAAATGTAGTGGGATCAAAGGGCAGATCTGGGATTCGTGGATTTTGATTAAAACAAATCTCTCTTGATTAGGAGGCTGATATATAAATTTGTGCGATTAGGTGCAGATCCAAATAAAAATCTGGATCCAGTGAATTTAGTGTTGTTTCACAGAGGGACTGTTTGACCTTGGCGGAGGTATGAGCTCTCCGAGTGTCCTACTTGTCAACCTTTTGTGTTTGTTTAACAGAGATACCATTAAATTAACACATTTTAAGCTTAAAGCTACTGAAAGCTAATCACTTGTTGTCATGGAACAATATGAAACTACTGTATATTTCCCATAAAGTCAAACTATCCCTTCAACATGGCTTATTCTGGCCTTATGGAAAGTATTATTAATCTCTGTAGACTATAGAGTGCTTATGACCAAATCTCATGTTTATGCTTCACATTGTTCCCCTTGTGGTGAAAAGTAATATCATGAACGGAGTCACGAGAGGCTGCATACACTTTATACAGACCATTTTATGACTTCTATTAATGACTGATATCCTTCCCGTTGACTGGAAACTGAATATTGGGCACTTGATGTGACAGAGCAATAAAATGTGATTTATGTTTCAAAGGTCTAATTGGCAGTATTTCCTCCGTCTGCAGGCTGCACTAGTCCGATTTCTGACATATCTGAAAACCTTCGGAGATATATTCTTGGCCTGAAACTGCGCTGGCTGGTCTCAGGTCATTTATCTCTGTCTCCAGCTCCCACTGAAAAGACTGCAGACCTGCTTCTGTGGCTCACTGCGTTTCTCTTTGGAAATATTGATTTACATAGTTCAGCAGAACAATGCCATGATGGAGATTGCTTTTCCCAAAAAGAAAACACCAAGAGGGGTTGTGGCTGCAGGCGGTTTAGGAACGGCTCATATCATTTCATCATAAAATTTAAATATATTATGCCGTTAAATGTTATGTGCAGTAATTTAACTGACTTGACGTTTTCTTTTGCTTCACATATGTTTATGTATTTTGGTCAGTTGCTCCACCAGTCTCACTCTTTTCTATTCCGTCTCCTCAATAACTTTGTAATTGAAAGTTCCACAATGAAATAGCGGTGGTGTCCATCCATCCATTAGTTAAACCACCAAGCCACCTCTGCCGCTCGCAAGGGGGCTGCAGACAAATAGCTGACATTGATGGAGAGGGGGGGGGTACATCCTGTACAAGTCGGCAGTCTGTCACAGAATACAGAGACAGACAACCATTCACACTCGGGTGAACACCTACAGGAAATTCAGATTCTCCATTTAACCTAAGCTGCATGTCTTCGGACTGGGGGAGGACGCTGCAGTACCCGGAGAAAACACACGTAGGCATGACAAGAACATGCAGACTCCACTCAGAAAGACCCCAGCCGGCCGTCAGGTTCAAAAGCAGAACCTTCCTGCTGTGAGGCAATGGTGCGGTGGTGAAAAATCCAATATTTGCATCTTAAATAAAAATCACTTTACTCACATTAAGATGATTTAACTGTGCCATTGATTTGTTTTCCACACGGTTTAACTTTATAGAATTTATTGTTCTACACACACTTTCTCATAATAAATGACAGTTCCCACCTGAGTGGTCTCCTGTGAACGGCGTCAGTGGTTCCTTCGCTGAGAGCTGGGACTTCTGCAGCCCTCATTAGAATTATTCACGGTTCTGTCATTGCCATGTTATGCAAACATTCAGCACATGTCTGCTCCATAAATCTTCATGCGGTGTCCAGTGTAGGGAATTATCTTAGCACGGAGAGATAACAAGCAAAGCCTTGTAGCTGTTGAGGCAATATTGATTTGATTTGCTCCCTAAAAAAGGGGAAATTTATAGATGTGTGCGCCATGTTCTCTAGAGAGCGATATTAGTTTCCCTCAGGAGGACAGGAAACTATCTGAGTGAGGCGTGAAGAATTGGGTCCAGCTCCAGCAGGAGCGCAGGCCCCTCCGTGAATGTATAACATGTTATTAAAGGAGAGAAAGTTGTTACAGGACTGTTTCTCTTGAAGGTAACCCAAAGCTATCCAGTTCTGTGGTCGCAGGCAGAAAAGTTATTTCTCGCAGTTCTCCGAGCAATGAGACATTTGACGACACTGAGCCCTCGTCTCGGTTTCTCTGCCTCCCCCCCTCAGTTCTCCAAGGTTTTCTTGATGGGGTTTTCATTTTAACATGCATGTTACAAAGAAAAGTGCAGTGCATTACAGCAGTTGCATAAACTACTAATTTCCAACGCCCGACCTTACATCACTGTGTAAACAATGCAGCAATGAGGTCTTATTTATATTCAAGATTTGTTCATTCCAACACAAATGCTAACTTCTCAATGTTTCCTGCAGAGATGTAAAATACACAACTTCATCTCACTGTCTAGCCATGTTTCCTAACCACTGGAAACATGTTAACAGTACCGAAGTGCACAACATCTGTGTGAGAGGACTGTTAGTCTTCCTGTGGTGAACAGCATGGAAAGATCTCTCCTAAACACTTTTAAAACATGATATCCAAAGATAATTTTCCCTCTTGGAAACTTCTTCTGTACCCGTACTGGAGCTTTCGATTGTATCGCATGATCTTCCTCGGCAGACAGACTTTATTATGTACTTTTACTCCAGTATTGTTCTGCCGGGTGCAGACATGTTCTTTTAACAGTCTTTTCCCTCTGTGCTATTACATTTACTAAAACTAAATATCTAGCAACGTTTTATGTTACTGATACATCTGTATATTCTCAAGAATTCTATAATTCTTTTTGAAAAACCCTAAGGACATGATTCACGTCCCACAGAATATTTGACATTCTCAATACTAAACATTCATTTGAACATCCTGAATCTTTACTATCCTGGCAGATGAACTGATGCATCTGTGGAGTTTTTATTCCAGCCACAATCGGCTGAGAAGGCAGATAACAGATGTTCAGTGTAATCTGTGTTTGGGTCGACAGACAGATTGAGGAGGTACAAGAGAGCTGAAGTGATCAAAACAAATGTAACTGTGTGTGTGTGTGTGTATGTGTGTGTGTGTGTGTGTGTGTGTGTGTGCGTGTGTTCTGGTAATCATCACGCGATGGGGACCGTTGACTGTTTACACAGTCACGTCATGGGGACCGGTTGCGCTTTGGGGACCAAAATCCCGGTCCCCATGAGGATAACCCTTTTAAATGACTACTAGAGCTACTCTGAAGGTGCCCGTGAAGTTTTAAGCATTGGCCCATACGACATGTTTTTTGGTGAGTGTGAGTGTGTGAGCATTGCTCATTGGTGGCCCTACTGTTTCTAGTTAGTACTGCACCCACTGCTTCACACACACACATCTTCCAAATATGGTTGGGTGCCACCCACTTCCTTGTCCCCATTAGGAATGATTCAAGCAGCGAGGACATTTTCAGCATCAAGAGGTAGCTATCAACAGTAAAAGAAGATTATTTGCTGGAGAAACTAGCTAAGAAGATAAGAACATGTGCAGAGGAGCAAAAGTAAAGCATAAGGTAAGCACAGTTGTATCTTAAATAATTATAAGCAGTGTTGAATCCTCAAATTGCATGTATTACTTGTACCTAGCTAGCATGATTAATAGCTCTGAGTAGCTACAAAGGCTAAGTGTAAGACCTCAAATGTTTTACTGCATTTCTATTACTACTTGCATGCATGATGCATATGTGTAGGAGTTTATGTAAACTGAAGGAGACAATCAAGTCAAGCATTTCTGAGTTTTGAGTCTCATTTTGTTATGATGAACTTAAGATCAATATAAGCCCTGTTATGCTATATTTAGTATGTTTAAGTTAATTAATAGAGAACATTATAGAGCACAGGTTCTGACTATATTTAGACAATTCAAATTACAGCTGTTCTCATTTTACACAGTACCATTATACAGAATAATTTAAGTCTGACTGTAGCTTCCGCTGAGGGGCTTTAAATTTTAAACAACAGAGGAAGTGTAACCTGGCTGCTCTGGATAACCTCTATTTGGAAGCTGGTTATGAACCGGCCCTTTTAACTTATTTTCTTATTTAACATGGGCAGGTTCATGTGGAAGAGGCAGAGCAGGTTATTAAAGAAACATGGTCAGAGGCATAAATCTGGAATTAAATGATAGAAGATTAAATCTAAAACCTGCAGTTAAGTTAAATTAGCTACAATCACAAATGACAAGTCACTAATATGATAAAATGTCTAGAATAGAAAAGTAGAGCAGTAGGTTATTAACGTCAGGCAAATAAACAGGTAAAAGCTGAGAAATTTTACTGTGAATATTACTTTTTTTGCAGATAGAAAGTTAAAGTGTTTGTACAGCTAAAGCAGGGGAGAGAGAAGTTCTTGTGTGATGAGGTCAATGTAATTGAAAGGTGTATTTGTATTCATAAGGCGGTGGTCTAGTGTTAGAAACTTGGACTGTGGGCAGAGAAGGTCTCTGGTTCGTCTCTGGTTCGACTCCACAGAGAGACAACCAAAGACGAACCTGGATTGACTTGTCCAAAAATCCAAGAGTCTCCCTGCCCTGTCTAGTGCCCCTGAGCAAGGCACCTTACTCCCCCAACATCTGCTCCCCGAGCACCGTACATGGTCGCTCACTGCTCTGTGTGTCCTGCACCAGATGGGTCAAAAGCAGAGATTAAATTTCCCTTCCTTCATGAGTGTGCCTTTGCATGTCTGTGCATGTGTTTGAGACAAATAAATGCATCTTAATCTTAATCTTAATAATATTGAATAGTATGGATAATTCTTTCATGGTTTTCATTTAACCCACTTCTGTTCTGTGTTGCCCTGGTAGATAAGAGAAAAGGTCTCAACACTACCAGTTATTATGTGGGAATAACACCACATTTGTTGAATTTAAATGAAGTTAAATAGTGATGCATCTATTTCCCGTATAAAATCACAACAAAAAATAGCTGCTGCTTTGTTTTCCTTCTTACTTTACTCTCTTTAAGTTGCTTTTAAACATGCACTGCAATCTGGATGATACCAAGAGACTATCCAGATAGGGGCAGTTTGTAAAAACGCAAACGCTCCAGATAATCCAGAGTTTCTTCTGTCACCCCCCCAGTAAAAACTCTGCAGATTGTCCGAATAAGCCATTGAGAAAATACAGTAGGAGATTATCCGGAGGATTCAGAGCCGGCGAGTAGGCAAATTCATAGTGTTTTTAACAGCTCACACACGTGAGACTGGGATAATAAAAATATCTCAGCATGAAAAATCTCCCTGTTGACTCTTTGTTGATAATGAGGACATATTCAAATGCTTGTAACATTGGTGTAAATGCAAAACTAAATACAATTACATTCTTTTGCCATCATCTTTGATGTGCTGTAAAAAAAAATACTATGCTCTCTGATACTGAATTTATCATCATGTCAGGCCTCTGGCTTGCTCTACCCAGGCGCCTCCTCCTGTCTGAATTCTCCTGCTGTGTTCTTTATATGTGAAAGCCAAACTCCTTCATAATTATTCAGACATAATCATCTCTCATTTAAGGTGTTTTCAGGCATGACCTGCAGGTAAAATCTAAAGAATTGGCTTTAGATTTGACCCGGTTTAGCTTTCACACATGCACAAGACAGATATACGGTGCATATATGTTTGTAGATGTGTATAGTTTATGCAACAACGCACAGGAGTATGCATCATCCTGTAGGCAGGAACGTTACTCATGACAGAGAGTGAAGGAGAATGTTTCTGTAGTTGAATTTTGCAAGAAAAACAATCCTCATGAGGTTTTAGGCAACAACAACAATTTGTAGTACCACAAAATCTTACTAAGCAAACAAATCAAACAATTATTTTAAAGTAAACTCATTTGTTTTAATCTTTTCCTTCAGAAATGCCACCACGGATCAGCAATTCAACATGATACACATCTGCAAATTAGAGGTCCAGTATATTTATGCAGCAAAAGGTAAGGTGGTATCTGCTGTAAATAATCAATAAATAATTATCATTTAAAATCAAAAGAAAAGCTCCAGAGTACATTTAATAGGGACTAGAATGCTGCAGTGGTCAGTTTTGGTTTGTTTTGTAGTATATATTAGCATAAACTCATTGTCAAGGAATAGAATTAATGGATCCTCCTGTTTTATTGAAAATGTTTTTATTGTTTGCAGGATGTGGTATATTTGCAAAGGGTACAATTTGCAAAGGAGACTTTGTTATATATAGGGGGGAGGTCTAGAGGCGGTGGTCTATCGGCAGAAACTTGGACTATGGGCAGAGAAGGTCTCTGGTTCGTCTCTGGTTCGTCTTTGGTTCGTCTCCACGGAGAAACAACAAAAGATGAACCTGGATTGATCTGTCCAAAAATCCAAGAGTTTCCCTACCCTGTCTAGTGCCCCTGAGCAAGGCACCTTACTCCCCCAACATCTGCTCCCCGAGCGCCGTACATGGTCGCTCACTGCTCTGTGTATCCTGCACCAGATGGGTCAAAAGCAGAGATTAAATTTCCCTACCTGCATGAGTGTGCCTTTGCATGTCTGTGCATGTGTTTGGGACTAATAAATGCATCTTAATCTGCATCTGCATTTTAAGGATATAATAAGTGATGCAGAATCCCAGAGAAGGAGAAAACTTTACCACCCCTGATGTGCTGCATTCATGTTTGCCTTCAAGTGAACTTAAGAATTCCTAAACTACACTCCATATACTATTTTAAGTTATACTAAGTGGGGCTCTGGTTTTATTGTGATATATTGTGACATTTGTATTTTTTCTTTTTCATTTTCAATTTCTTTCTCAATGATGAACACAGACGTCCTTACTCCAAAATGAAAAAAATTGGTGTTAATGGAGAACCCCACCTTTGTTTATTTGCCCTGGATGACATCAAAGAAGGAGAAGAAATCGCCTATAACTATAGAGGTGAAGACTGCCCATGGCAAACACAGGTATGTAGCACAGAACACAGCAAATACAATGAGTCAAGTATCACAACAAATAGTAGAATGAGAAATATGTGGACCTAATTTGGCTGTATTAATATTGTTATAACCATGCACACGTTACATATACAAAAAATACCAGGATTGCCTATCACAACCTGCTTTAAGCTGCTATGTATGAGCGACCACTTAGTGTAGTGAAAATAACAGGAACATGAAATAACAAACAGGAATCTAATTTACAAAAGTTTTAAGAAGCTATTGAAGGTCAGTTTAGATCATTATAGATATTATGTTACTGAACTGAATGATCCTCTATTAACACTGCATCCTAGCAGGGTTGTCTACAAACCTCTGCAAGCAGCCTGAAGCTCTGATTTTGATTTATATGTGAAATAGTGCAGAGTGTCCAAACTTTTCAACTTCCATTGGATGAATGGAAAAGTCATTGATTCACCTGCATTAGCATAGATGATATTAGGATATTATAGGTTTGTCACTTTAGTGAATGCAAACAATAGCATTGGTTCATTAGAGATCTCAATAATGTTTTTACAATGACATACCCAGCAAAACCTTTTGTCGCTTGTGTTTACATCAAAGACTACTGATGTCGTTGCAGGTTTTTGCGATGACCACTGGTTATGTAACAGCTCTTGGAGGGCTGTCCCAATTAGATGGGGAAGATTTCAACCTCTGTTTCAAGGGGAACGAATACCCTCGAAAACAAGGGGTAGTGTTAGGGTAATGGGTTTGGGCATAATTAAAAAGCATTGAAATGCTATCACTTTATATGTTAAAGAATCAGGGTCATTTGCCAAATGTATCCAGTCCTGCTTATGACATGGATGTAATCTCAAAACTTTATCTGAATAGAAATATTAGAATATAATATAAGTAAATCTTGGGAACGTTTTACTTTTGTTTACAGACGACCAGCATCACTGTTAACACCATGGAGGAGGATGATTCAGATCCTGTCCACTCAGAGAGTCTGATGGCTTGTGCCTTTGGGCCAAAGACACCACCTGAAGAGGTAAATTCATGTCCATCACTGTTTTATCATTATATGATCACTCTTTGTTCCGAGTTTGTGTAGAAACTGTGTGTGAACAATTAGGTAAAACTTGTACACACAAGGAAATGCAATGTTTTGTGTAAAATGTCCCCACAAAGCATGTGTTAAGTTGTGTGAACGAGAAAGAGCTTCGCTGGTCAGAAGAAGAAACTGTTTCAGAAAAATTTGATAAAACTGGTCCCCACAATGAACTATAATGTAGTGTGCAAAATGTCCCCACAAAGCATGTGTTAAGTTGTGTGAATGAGAAATAACTTTACCGTACAGAAGTTATGCAAATTGGTAAACAATGACATTTCAAGTATGGCATCTTGAAGGTTAGTGGTAGAGGTATATTCATGGTCGATTTCAAACTTCACAGTATTTTCTTTCTTGATAAATTCTCACTCTACATTTTGGAGTCACGTGGTCCCCACAACACACCTTCTGACAGTGTGCAAGTAGTAACTGTTTTTGAAAAGTTAGATAAAACTGGTCCCCACAATGAACTATAATGTTGTGTGTAAAATGTCCCCACAAAGCATGTGTTAAGTTGTGTGAACGAGAAAGAGCTTCGCTGGTTAGAAGAAGAAACTGTTTTTGAAAAGTTAGATAAAACTGGTCCCCACAATGAACTATAATGTTGTGTGTAAAATGTCCCCACAAAGCATGTGTTAAGTTGTGTGAATGAGAAATAGCTTTACTGGTCAGAAGTTATGTAAATTGGTTATACAATGACATTTCAAGTATGGCATCTTGAAGGTTAGTGGTAGAGGTATATTCATGGTCGATTTCAAACTTCACAGTATTTTCTTTCTTGATAAATTATCACACTACATTTTGTATTCACGTGGTCCCCACAACACACCTTCTGACAGTGTGCAAGTAGTAACTGTTTTTGAAAAGTTAGATAAAACTGGTCCCCACAATGAACTATAATGTTGTGTGTAAAATGTCCCCACAAAGCATGTGTTAAGTTGTGTGAACGAGAAAGAGCTTCGCTGGTTAGAAGAAGAAACTGTTTTTGAAAAGTTAGATAAAACTGGTCCCCACAATGAACTATGATGTTGTGTGTAAAATGTCCCCACAAAGCATGTGTTAATTTGTGTGAATGAGAAATAGCTTTACTGGTCAGAAGTTATGTAAATTGGTTATACAATGACATTTCAAGTATGGCATCTTGAAGGTTAGTGGTAGAGGTATATTCATGGTCGATTTCAAACTTCACAGTATTTTTTTTCTTGATAAATTATCACACTACATTTTGTATTCACGTGGTCCCCACAACACACCTTCTGACAGTGTGCAAGTAGTAACTGTTTTTGAAAAGTTAGATAAAACTGGTCCCCACAATGAACTATAATGTTGTGTGTAAAATGTCCCCACAAAGCATGTGTTAAGTTGTGTGAACGAGAAAGAGCTTCGCTGGTTAGAAGAAGAAACTGTTTTTGAAAAGTTAGATAAAACTGGTCCCCACAATGAACTATGATGTTGTGTGTAAAATGTCCCCACAAAGCATGTGTTAATTTGTGTGAATGAGAAATAGCTTAACTGGTCAGAAGTTATGTAAATTGGTTATACAATGACATTTCAAGTATGGCATCTTGAAGGTTAGTGGTAGAGGTATATTCATGGTCGATTTCAAACTTCACAGTATTTTCTTTCTTGATAAATTATCACACTACATTTTGTATTCACGTGGTCCCCACAACACACCTTCTGACAGTGTGCAAGTAGTAACTGTTTTTGAAAAGTTAGATAAAACTGGTCCCCACAATGAACTATAATGTTGTGTGTAAAATGTCCCCACAAAGCATGTGTTAAGTTGTGTGAATGAGAAAGAGCTTCGCTGGTTAGAAGAAGAAACTGTTTTTGAAAAGTTAGATAAAACTGGTCCCCACAATGAACTATAATGTTGTGTGTAAAATGTCCCCACAAAGCATGTGTTAAGTTGTGTGAATGAGAAATAGCTTTACTGGTCAGTAGTTATGTAAATTGGTTATACAATGACATTTCAAGTATGGCATCTTGAAGGTTAGAGGTAGAGGTATACTCATGGTCGATTTCAAACTTCACAGTATTTTCTTTCTTGATAACTTATCACACTACATTTTGTATTCACGTGGTCCCCACAACACACCTTCTGACAGTGTGCAAGTAGTAACTGGTTTTGAAAAGTTAGATAAAACTGGTCCCCACAATGAACTATAATGTTGTGTGTAAAATGTCCCCACAAAGCATGTGTTAAGTTGTGTGAATGAGAAATAGCTTTACTGGTCAGAAGTTATGTAAATTGGTTATACAATGACATTTCAAGTATGGCATCTTGAAGGTTAGTGGTAGAGGTATATTCATGGTCGATTTCAAACTTCACAGTATTTTCTTTCTTGATAAATTATCACACTACATTTTGTATTCACGTGGTCCCCACAACACACCTTCTGACAGTGTTCAAGTAGTAACTGTTTTTGAAAAGTTAGATAAAACTGGTCTCCACAATGAACTATAATGTTGTGTGTAAAATGTCCCCACAAAGCATGTGTTAAGTTGTGTGAACGAGAAAGAGCTTCGCTGGTTAGAAGAAGAAACTGTTTTTGAAAAGTTAGATAAAACTGGTCCCCACAATGAACTATAATGTTGTGTGTAAAATGTCCCCACAAAGCATGTGTTAAGTTGTGTGAATGAGAAATAGCTTTACTGGTCAGAAGTTATGTAAATTGGTTATACAATGTCATTTCAAGTATGGCATCTTGAAGGTTAGTGGTAGAGGTATATTCATGGTCGATTTCAAACTTCACAGTATTTTCTTTCTTGATAAATTATCACACTACATTTTGTATTCACGTGGTCCCCACAACACACCTTCTGACAGTGTTCAAGTAGTAACTGTTTTTGAAAAGTTAGATAAAACTGGTCTCCACAATGAACTATAATGTTGTGTGTAAAATGTCCCCACAAAGCATGTGTTAAGTTGTGTGAACGAGAAAGAGCTTCGCTGGTTAGAAGAAGAAACTGTTTTTGAAAAGTTAGATAAAACTGGTCCCCACAATGAACTATAATGTTGTGTGTAAAATGTCCCCACAAAGCATGTGTTAAGTTGTGTGAATGAGAAATAGCTTTACTGGTCAGAAGTTATGTAAATTGGTTATACAATGTCATTTCAAGTATGGCATCTTGAAGGTTAGTGGTAGAGGTATATTCATGGTCGATTTCAAACTTCACAGTATTTTCTTTCTTGATAAATTATCACACTACATTTTGTATTCACGTGGTCCCCACAACACACCTTCTGACAGTGTGCAAGTAGTAACTGTTTTTGAAAAGTTAGATAAAACTGGTCCCCACAATGAACTATAATGTTGTGTGTAAAATGTCCCCACAAAGCATGTGTTAAGTTGTGTGAATGAGAAATAGCTTTACTGGTCAGAAGTTATGTAAATTGGTTATACAATGACATTTCAAGTATGGCATCTTGAAGGTTAGTGGTAGAGGTATATTCATGGTCGATTTCAAACTTCACAGTATTTTCTTTCTTGATAAATTATCACACTACATTTTGTATTCACGTGGTCCCCACAACACACCTTCTGACAGTGTGCAAGTAGTAACTGTTTTTGAAAAGTTAGATAAAACTGGTCCCCACAATGAACTATAATGTTGTGTGTAAAATGTCCCCACAAAGCATGTGTTAAGTTGTGTGAATGAGAAATAGCTTTACTGGTCAGAAGTTATGTAAATTGGTATACAATGACATTTCAAGTATGGCATCTTGAAGGTTAGTGGTAGAGGTATATTCATGGTCGATTTCAAACTTCACAGTATTTTTTTTCTTGATAAACTATCACTCTACATTTTGTATTCACGTGGTCCCCACAACACACCTTCTGACAGTGTGCAAGTAGTAACTGTTTTTGAAAAGTTAGATAAAACTGGTCCCCACGATGAACTCTAATGTTGTGTCTAAAATGTGTGAAACATGTTTTTTCTAGATTGTGAATTCAGAATTAGTTTAGCAGAGCAGACACAACTTTGATCTCAAAAATTCTTATATGCACTTTTACTAAATTATTTATTGCATATGTGCCTTTATTTTCAGATTATAGACTTCAAAAAATGAAACTGAGACTTTTGTACCAAAATTAAGACGGCCTACAATAACTTTCAGTTGCACTTCAATTTTTCAAGTTGCTGCAATTCGATATAGTCTTTTTTTTTTCAGAACAGTCAAAATATTCTGCTTATTATAATATAAACTGCTAAAATAATCAAATTATGACACAAAACTTGCAAAACAGCACAAAGAATAATTTCTCATCTACCTGTTACAGCTCTACATAATTATAATCTCTTCATTAATTTTTTTAGATGAAAGACACAGATCTGGAAGATTCTGAACTATTTGATTCGTCATGAGAGAGTGCAGATGATCACGTACCAGATACCATCTCCGAAAGTGACAGTGACAGTGATGCTTCAGTTCAACTAAACTTTAAGAACACTTTTCTGCCTCTTAATGATCCTGATAGCTCAATGGGCCCCACTGTCTGCGATTATACAACACCAGACAACATGATTTTGGAACATTACACCTGAAGCCCCAAGAGCAGTAGAAGAACCCCAGTCAAGTCAGACTATAAAGGACATCGTTAGATAGCAGTCATAAAAAAAAGGCCAGATCAGAGACTGTTGTCAGTGTTGCCAACTTAACATGTTGCCACCAATACTTTGTCATTTCAGACCTTTGCCGCATAACTGTTGCTGCCCCCATTTAATGTAGTTTTATCTGTATATTCATGCCTGCAATAATCAGATAAAGGGTTGTTTGGCTGATTCTAGAGTCTATTAGGTGCTTAAAGTAGGACTCATAACAGTTACAGTTTTAATAGTATAAACATACAAACAACAACTAGTCCCTATACCAAACACCTGTCCTACGTCCTCACAATTCCATAGTTAGTTAGACTAATGAGTGAATCAGTACATTGTATTTATTTATCCAACAGATCCAACATTTTATAAATACAGTTTTTTCTTCATGACAATTTTGAGAAATTTATGTCAGTGAATGTGAGTCCATGTCATTGATCAGAATGAACAGTTTATTTGTTATTATAACACAGCATGTTCAGCTTATAAGAAAATGGCATCAAAATCCTCTTTCCCACTGACAATTTCAGTCAGAATGCACATATCAGTGTTTTCTTGGCAGACTAATTGTATATTTTAGTTTTCTTATACTGTAGAAGTTAGTTTATACTTTATAGAACTTGTAACTTTGGATTATAACTCTTACACACTTTGGAGTCCTTGTATTTACAAATGTGTTTTTCCGACCACTTAAAGGTACAACTGCCCAAAAGAAGAAAACACCCTGGAAGGAGACAGACGTGAAGGCAGTGGAAAGGCACATGAATCGATTCATCACATCTTGTATTGCTCCAGCAAAGTTTGACTGTGAGAAGTGTTTAAGGGCTGATCCAGAAGCTCTTAAGGACCGGAGCTGGCAGAATGTGAAATTCTACATATATAACCGCATTACAGCCAACAAGAGGAAATTAAGTAAATAATGGGAAGATTACCACCAGTAAGCGGTTGCTATGTGGTTGTCTGAAATTAAAAATATCTTACAAATTTGACTGAATAAGAATTATTCTTTGTAGGGATATAGATAGCCCGTCACTGTTTGATAAGTTTATATTCACTTCAACCACATTACACTAGTAGTCCTATCAAATTCTGCTTCATTGTAAGGCGTAGTTCATGAACAGCAAGATTTTCTGTACAAAGTGATGCTTTGCATCCCTATCACCATTTACAGGTATCATGTTATATCTCTACATTTTCTATCAACAACTTTTGTTCTTTTTTGCTAGACTTTATTAGTTTTAAACAAACAGCTCTAACAAATGTAATAATGGAAGGACTTACGGTATCAGTAATAATGTATATAAAAATGCTTTTTGAAGCATGGTCCCCATTAGTCTTATAACAAGTTGTGTGAGTCATGCAAATGATATGTAAATGAGGTCCCCATCAGCCATACCTACCCGTTTTTTCTAAGGTCCCCATTTTGCACAGTCAAAACACTACTTCATGAATTTAGATATTTTAAGGTGTGTATGTACTAACTGATTTTTTCTTAGTGTCCCTGATTTTTTTCATACTTCCACAACCTCTAGAAAGGGTGGTCCCCACAGGTTATGATAAAAAGTGCACGCCCCGCAAACCATGGAAACCAGTATGTGTGTGTGTGTGTGTGTGTGTGTGTGTGTGTGTGTGTGTGTGTGTGTGTTTGCGTGTGTGCGTGCGTGTGTGTGTGTGTGTGTGTGTGTGTGTGTGTGTGTGTGTTCGTCTCCTCCACAGACTGACCTCATGCTGCAGAAACTGGTCACTGGTGCTTCAGGCAGCATATGGTGAGTACTTTGGCTTGGCTGGAGACATCACACTGAATCAAGAAGTAGCACAGTTATTCCATAAAAACAGATGTCAGACATCAGGATTTATCACTAAATTAATCTCAGTTAGAGAATCCAATATTATGGGTTTGTAGGCTGCAGTCAAGCCTGATAAAAACCACTGTAGTGAATGGAGAGGATGCTTGCCCTCGTGGCTGACCTTGACTGGGGACGACATTTTAAATTAACGGGAATATTCTCTTATTGTGAATTATGTCCTAATTATAAACTAGATATCCACTGCAGCTGACAACGTAGCACAGCGTAAATAGAAACTGTCTGACCGGCCAGGAGATGAGCATCGTGTGGAGTTGGGAGAACACGACATGAGCCAACATAAGGGCACTGACTTCTTCAACATAAACTACACTAGCGATCAGCGACTGGGTCAAACCTCAGGTGAAAATAACTGCCAAATGATTTTGATGAACAGATTTTTTTTATTTAGACGTAAGGGACTGAACCACATCAGGTGCGGATTTCCATCATGTCAATATAACTCACAGAACGAGTGAATTTGTAAGTAAAAGTAAAAGCACAATATTCATGTTGTTGCTGCAATGCTTTATATCTAGCTGAATTACAGAGCTTTTATTGTGAAAAGTTGTGAACTTGAGTTTGAAGATTATGTTTATTAATGAACAGATACGTGAGATATGAAAAATTAACACCAGTTAGGTTAATCAGTAAAACATATATAAACTACACACAAACAATTATAAGGCCAATTCAGTTTCAATTTATGAAAAACATTGACCGTAAATTCCCAAACAAACAGGTAATTCCAAACAGACTAGTATAATATTAAGAGTAATTATGGTTTCGTATTATAGTTTTCAAGTCGCTTACAGAGCATTATTTCGTGTGTTGTTGATCTGCCCTTTGCTCTCAGTGCTTCAGTCCGTGTCCCTCTGCCTAATGACCCGCAGCAATAATGTTTGCAGCCGCAGCAGTTGTTGGTACATCAATGTCTCAGACACTGTGATCGGTGCAGGAGGAGGTGTCATAGCTGGATGTAATATGTATGAGGCACCGAGGGGAAAGCAACTTGTACTTGTCAGAACTGAGCTACCTGCTGTGAACAATGTCAGCCTGCTTAATACTGAGCTCCTCTCTACTTCGCTCACTTCTCCGAGGGAAACTCTTGCAGTCCTCTGAAGTCTTTGGGAGAAGATAGTAGATCATTTGCTAAAATGTATTTTTTGAAATGCATGGGAAAAATCAGTTGATAATGCATTTGGAAATGAGCTTGATAAATTTGTGATGCATATATATATATAAATATACGTACAACCTCAGAGTACTTTGATCACCACTGTGTACAGAGGGAGGTTTGTATCTTGGGTGTAAATAAATAAAGAAGCCCACTGTCTTATTCAACACCTTCACCAATTGACTCAGTAATGTTAAGATAATCCTCATACGTGATTTATTTCATCTGTAACACCACAACTGTAAATGCAGCAAAGACAGAAATAAACTGCAGCTCATGACATTTGTATCTATAAAATTCAGACAGGGTCTCCCAAAGGGATCAGCACTGGTCAGAATCCATTAATCATCTAATTTATTTATTCATCATCCTTAAATAATTGTAACTTTCATCTGAATGTGGATGATATCATCCTGTATTGTGTTGCCGACCGAGGCTTGCTTTTGAAAGCCTGTAATTATCTTTCGATGCCCTACAGGCCCCACTTATTGATCCTAACTTAGTATTAAACCCAAATAAGGCTAATGTATGTTGTTCTCTAGAGCCAGAAGTATTGATTTCAATAGTTTGCGTCTAACCACAATGAAGGAAACAGTTGTCGGGAGAGTAACAGACTAGAAATATCCTGCTATGTGGCTTGATGAGAAACGTACACTTAAGTATCATGTCCACAGTCTTGCCAGTAAACTGCGGCAGAAACACTAGTAACTTTCAGAGGAACAGATCCATTTTTCCAATGATCAGCAGGAAACTCGGTGGCTGAGGTACTTTTCATGTCTGTCTTGGATGTAATGCTGCTGCCTCTATTCCCAATCCCTAGGATTCTTCGCCTCATTCCATCCTCAGATTTATCATTGGTGATGTGTGGTCTACACCGTTGTGTCCTTCAAACAAGGTTGGTGGTCGGATTTTTATATAAAGCCATTATTGGAGGTCTTCCACCCTACATTACTTCATTATTGGTTTAGTCATCTGGACCTGATCTGTCTTGATCCAAGTATCTGCTTTTAGTTTCTGTGTCCCAGAACCCTACGCTAACCTGAATGATCATACTTTATTGTTTTTCAATAATTTGTTTTTAACTGCTTAAAATTGATTTGTTAAGTTGCTTTTTTCTATGCAATTATTTTTTCACTTGATCAAAGAGAGTTTCTGTCATTTTAGTTTGTTCTTATATTGATTTGTTTGTATAAGGCTGGTTTTAATTTGGTTAGTTGATGCTATTAACAAAAACATTTTCTCTGTGACCTCACATGTGTGACTATTTTCTACATCTACAAACTACATTGTCAAAGGGGCAGAGCTGTTTTGCAACAAAATATCTTTGCATGTGTTCCTCAACCAAAAAAGTATTTTGATATATAATAACGATAAAAAATGTGTCGGTTGTTGTGGTAGAGAGTGAAGGCATCAATGGTTTAGTCGCTGTCTAGGGCCTTGATCTCTCACTGATTTAAGGGTGTTCCTCAAATCGTTTTTCAAACAATGAGTTGAAGCCAAGTGCTCGCAGCTCAGAGGTGTGACAGAAATGCTTTTCAGTTTGTTCGAGTCTATACATGCTTCCTGCTCACCTCCAGCCTCCAGTCTGTCTCGGTCCTGCTTAGTCACAATCTTCTCCAGGATTTGACTTGGTCTCCACACGTGGACCTTTAGGGAGTAAAACACAACTGTCACTATGAAACACATTGCTAGTGCTGAGTCACTGAATAACTGAAGATCTGCCAAGTTCAATACATGTGCTGCAACTCTGTTGGCTTTGTCAATCAAAATGTTGTTATATACTTATTTCTTTATTGATTTTACTAATTTTAATAATTCATGAAGTAAATAATGGTATTTACACTTTCAGATAAATAAAGCACACATTTCTTGGATTTAAAATGGTTAGCCCAGGTATCTCACTGATGCCTTTTACTTATTGTCACAGAAAACTGCTTGCGTCTTCAAAGCATACACAAAGAGTAGAAAGGTTTCCCATCTCAATAACAAGTACCTGTGACAAGGTTCTCATATCTTCTGACCACATTGCACTCATTAGTCTCTACACATGTTCATTTTACTATTATATGCTATTAGTTATGTTACATAGCATCACTTAAATCAGAGTACATGAGTATATGAAAGTAAACAAGACCCTCGGTTAGTTTAGTCACCTTTTATTATTATGCAGGTTGAACCATTGTTTGATTGTTATTCATACTCCCCATGTGTTCCTTTGACCCACCCTGCAGGACAGGGCTTGACAGGGAGCTGCTCTGCATTTCCTGGTCTGAAATACTCTTTGTCACTTGGGACAAACCAAGGAACATTGTCTTTTGTCATATCTAATCAGCATTTGTTATCTTTCAATATATTCCTTTTAAAGAGCAATTTAATGATTTGAACTAGCTTCTACAGTGGGAAAATAGGGTTAGAAAGATTGTGTTTGCAGGAAGAATACTGTGTCTAGTTACCTGCTGGTGATGGTTCTGACCAAAGGTGTGAATTGAACACCCTATATAAACAGCTGAAGTCTGCAGTGCCACAGGGAGTAGAGAGGTGAAAATGTGTTCCCTGCTCTGACCTGTTTTGTTGACGTGCAGTTTGAGATTTGTGAGCGCTGTAAATAAATTCACCTCTGAAACAACAAGAAATCGTCTGAGTCTGATGTTCAGAGCAATAGTTATAAGAATGTCATTTCAAACAGGTCTAAATGTGTAGATATGTCCTCCAGGTTGTATGTTCCTTGAATCGAAGGAAATCAGCTCCACTTCTCCATATTTCATCTCTCCTGCTGTGTGATATGAGGAATGGCCGCCCATCACTGTGTGTGGACGACTTATGAATCGGTGTTTCCTATCAATCATCACCAAGGTCGGCCAAGTGTCGACGCCGGCGAACACTCAGTCTGATGCACCCATGTGGGAGCTGAGCTGGAAAGCAGCATTTCACGTCAGACGAGTGGCAGCGATAGTTTACCTTGATGCACAGCCTCGGCTGCATCACAGGAGCGCCTGCAACAACTTCCAACATCTATACATCCAGGTTGTCTTCTGCTAGATAGTATATGATAACACACAAGCACAGGATGGAAACCATCTGTGAAGGTTGAGAGGGGCTGCATTTACATTGAAAGTGATCAGCCCCCAAAGAGTGTGAAAACATTATTTACTGAAAGCTGTGAGTTGAGTGGTTGGAAACAGGCTCACTTTCTGACAGCAAAGAAATTCATTTAGTATAACGTTTGGCTTATTTATTAAAAGTGCAAAGTTAAAATATATGCAGGCAGATGGCTGAGTTTGCAACAAGCTAGTGTTTATTGAGATGGAAGGAAAAAAGTTGTGCATTGTAAACTGTTGAGTAAGAAGTAAAAATATTAACATCTGACAACATGTAAGAATATTGAAATACTAGTAGAACTAGTATACTGTTCTAAAATATTGTAAGTGTATGTCCTCAGTTTGTGTGTATATATATGTAAATGTGTGAATTGTTATACATTATAACATTTTAGAATTTTAATATATTAGTGAGGGACCAAATGCCAAAGAGAAAACTGGAACATTGATAGTGAGAAATCTATCATATCCAAACTTTCTTTATTAAATACATCAGCCTTTAAACAAATCCTTTAATCAGAGGTCTGGTTTCTTTTCTTTAAGATAAAGAAATGAAAGTAGACATCATTGCTGTGCAAAGATGTGTTTCCACTTGAAATCACGACATGAGCACGAACCTTAAGATGTTTATTTATCGCCACCTGCTGGAGGATGTGTGAACCTGACAGCATCACAGCAACTCCCCTCAGTGGAGAAGAGGAGCTCGAATGCATTGATGGCTGCAGTCATGATGACATGAACTCTAATTAAATAAAGATAATAATAACATTACAAAAAGTCTCTCATCAATTTAATCTGTCTAATTCAAACTTGATGTGAAGAACAAGTCTGTCATTCTCCAGCATCAGCTACACACTAAACTCTGCCAACATCGTCAAGAGAGAGAGAAGTTAATACAAAATGTTAATCTGAGTTATCTTCAGTCATTATCACAGAACTCATTTGACCAAGCAGAAGCATCTGATGAGCCTTTGACCTTATTTTGCCCCTTATTGGTCCAGGTTGTTGAGGCAACATACACGTTCAGTCAAAACCTGTAGATACAACCCTGGAATAATAAAGAGTTCTTACTCTCTACCTGTTGTGCTGTTACCTGTAGCTTTATTGCCTTCTATATATATATATATATATATATATATATATATATATATATATATATACTTTATTTTCTATTTTAAATTTTGATATTCTATTTTATTCTATTTTATACTATTTCGATTTTATTTTATTTTATCTTATAGGTTGTAATTACTTGAGCATGCTAGAAGAGAGCCTGAGACTCAAGCATTTCACTGCCAGCGACTGCTTAATGTTATTGTTGTGCTTTTAACGATAAAAAATCTTAAATCTTGAATCTTCTAAACTCTGCTCTCATCTTGCATAATGTGTCGCTTGAGTCCTTACATTGAGTGTTGTTTATATGTTGTGTACCTATATGTTGTTTGAGTACTTAAATGTTTTGTTACTTATACATGGTGTACTTATGCGTCAATGTTTACACCGGGGATCAGCGAGAAACAACAGGTCAATCCCATCTATGTCCCATGCACATGTTAGAATTAACAATAAAGTTGATTTGGACTTTGGTTTGCGGTTTCAAAACTAAAAGCGGCCAATATAAAAATAGTATTTATTTTCTGTTATTGTGCCATTCAAATAAACAATATAATGAACTGATACCGTTTCTGGTAAAAGGTTTAACAGTTACAGATTGGATCAGCATTTGTAAAACAATTGAAACCAATAAAATGCTATGAGCAAACAAACCTTGTTATATATTCTCATTATGATGATGTTAATTATTCCCACGGTGGTTTAGTGTCTCAAGAGGCTTAGAGGGCACTGTGCCACTCAGCACCACCTTTGTGCTTCAGTGCACAATAAACTTAGTAAACAGGCCCATGCTCCATGCAATTTTCTTTAATGCACCATTGCTGATGAGTTTCAAGTCTTTGACAATAGTCGACAGTATCTAAAATGACATATTGACCATGTGGAGGCAGCAGGATCTCTCTCAACAAGTGGGTTATATTTTAGAAGACACCCTTCATGTGCTTCGTGTTTTTTTGGGGGATTCATACATTTTGAAAGTAGTTTGATGTGATGTCTTGTGTTTCTACATTATTTTAATGTCCAGATGTCAAACTTTGTCCCAGATCGTACACAGAGGAGGCTTTCCAAGCTGCTAAAGGTCAAATTGGATAATGACTTATCATTATGGAAACACATAAAAGGAAAATTGAATATGTAATATTATTTTTGTTTCATTATTTTAAACTAGGCCTTTTGACTTCAAGGATCAAAAGACACTGATTTTCCATCACGTCACGCTGCAGTGTCACTTTGGTCGTAGCGTTGATGGTGTGGCTGCTTCAGTGACTCAACCAGTGAGGAGGAGTCTTACAGCTGAGCTTTATGGTTTTATGGACACTCTTCACAGCTCAGCACAGCCCACTAACATTGCTGTACTACAGGGTGGCCCCCGCAGTAACAATAGGGCAAATGGGTTGACCCTCAGTGGACTGTGGCAGGTCTGTGGCATCAACTCGGTGGCCCTGCAGGCAAATGATTGACTGTGATATCACAAGAAATCCCATAAAGAAAAGCAAAGATTACATTTAAGAAGGAAAATATGAGAGAGGGGCTGTGTACGCTGCGTTGTGGAGGAGGGGGAGAGAGAACATGAGTTTGAAGCTGTTTTGCCTATTATTAAAAATTTTTTTTTTTGGCATGTTCTATAAAAAGTGCAGTTACACAAGTATTTTGATTAGCGTGTGGGTGGAGGCACTATGAAAGCAGCATTCCAAAGGTTAAAGGTAAGCCTCATCTGATCTTTCCATCGTTTGTGGGTCCCTGAAGTCACACCGGGTGAAAGAGTTGGATCAAACCAAATGGGTTAGTCAATAAATGACCAGGCCAATTGTAAAATGTAGCCACTTTAATCTGCTTCCTTATTGGCTACTTCACATAAACCACCCTCTGCTGGAGTCTGTTCACCCACTTGTCTCCATCATAGATTGGGTTGTATCACTATGTGCACGTTAAAAAACAAAAATAAAATAATATTACTGGTCATAACTGCACAGGAGCTGAGATTGTGGGCGCCAGCACTAACTGTTAGTAATCAGTAACAATTGAGATAATAGAAATTTAATCAATAATCCGTTATCACGCTGCTTTTATGCCTGCAAAATAATTGCAAATAATCACTCCTCCTGAAATGCAGTTATATATTCATATAAATAATTGAAATGTAATAGTTATGTATTACCTCCAAAGGGCAATATCACAACAAGGAAAACATTTGCCTTTCATAATAACTCTTAAGAGACGCAGAGGACTTTAATGTGGTCAAATTCAGAACAGGAGAATTCACAGTTTTTTATGTAGCTCTACTCGTCTTTACTTTATTTTTTAGTTCTCAGAATGCGCAAAAAATGAGGAAAGAAAGGGAAAAAAATCATGGATCTTGTAAAAGAAAAACAATGCTCAACTCAACTTAACTTAATTTAACTTTGAATTGATCTTCTCTTGCTATATATGAAGTAAAATACCTCTTAAACGTTTTATTGTGAGTGAGTTATTTAGGGTTTGTTACTTTCGAAGGCTCAAATGCAGTAGTGCAATGCAACTGATTGCTTAGTTTTATCATAGAACTGTATTGGTATGTGCATATCGATTTAGTTGATTAAAGAAGACGAAAAATGATGTTTGAAGTGCGTAAAACTATGTGTGTAACTGATTAAATATTATTTAGATGTTTGTTAAAAGAGAAAGCAAATATATAAACTTAGAGGCATAAAGTGATGAAAGTTGTAAGAGAAGAGGATGACAGGTGTCTTTAGACACCAGCAGTTACAATCCTTGAGATCGTCCAGAGGGATCAAAATATTAGGAGCAAATTTCGCATAAAACTCATTCTGGTAACAGAAGAAAGTAAAACGTCTCGGTACGTTTCAGACTGATTCTGCTGGGCCTTAATCCCACAGCAAGTGTCTGTTGCTGTAACTCAGTTAAGTGAACAAATAGGCATTCTACTTAACAATATTATTACCATCATTATTACTAGTATAATTCATACTGATGTTATTACTATTATTATTATTATTATAACTACTATTACAACTATTCTTCTTCTGCTTCTTCTTCTTCTTCTTCTTCTTCTTCTTCTTCTTCTTCTTCTTCTTCTTCTTCTTCTTCTTCTTCTTCTTATTATATTACTAATACTAATACTTTATTTTATTATATAAAGTATTAGTATAGTTTTTAAATACGTTATAGAGATCTGCTTTTTCAGAGTTGATACGTTGCCATCAACTCTGTGAACCCGTCCTTTTATAAGTACAGCATTAAAGCTGTTGTGATTATTTTACTGCAGTTTGGGAGGAGCTGATGCATGATCCACGATTAATCATTGACTTAGATTCACACCATTGATTTCAGATGTAATGTGTGCTGTTGTTACAGTCGTATTTTAGCCATATCACTCTCAATAAAATGAGGCTAATAACCCATAAATGTGTTTATAGACAAGGGTGTTTGAATGCGTGTGCAATCTAGGGAGCAATAAAACCACAAATGTGCACGTGTGAGTGGGAGAGAGAGAGAGAGATTGAGAGTGTGTGTGTGTGTGTGTGTGTGTGTGTGTGTGTGTGTGTGTGTGTGTGCGTGTGTGTGTGTGTGTGTGTGCAAAATGCATATTCAGGCCTCTGCATAGTAGATGTAGATAATGCAACAACAACGATTGGAGCTACTGAAACTACTTGATTTAAGATGTGTTATATTGTGTTATACAAAATATTGGGTGAAATGACACAAATAGTGAAACAGCTCCAGTGTGATACATAACCAGATTCTGTGAATGTTGGCAAAGTGCACAACTAGACACAATTAAGATGAGGTAGATTTAATAATAGTGATACATTAAAATATGTTGTTTTGTCAAGATCCATAAATTACACTCTAAAAAATCAAGCGAAATATAGACGGTATTCATACTGCCACAAATTTCCATTGAAACCATAGGTTTTTTTTGTTCTTCTGCTCACAAACAAACACATCACCTGCTTGGCAGAAGTAATGACCAGTAGAGAAAAATAACATATACATTACTATCCTGTGACCTCTGACCTACCACTGAGGAGATCTGAGAACAAATGGCAGTGTTCTATTTACAGCCACCAGGAGGCAGTTTCTTTGATGGCACTTACAGTATGCATTATGGACTGGTCTAGGACCTGTGCCTTGTGTCAAACCTGAAGCTCGGACCAAAGCCTCCAGCCAGGTTACCTTATACATTTTTGTAACTACATACATATTGGGGCCAGAGTTATATTTTAGATGTAAAACTGCTTTCAATGTGGGACAATTTGAGGTTTTATCTTTAGTGTCTCTTTTAGGCAATCTTTTTAACTTGATTAATGCTATGCAGTGTCTTTGAGTTCTTGAAAAGTTTTATACAATTTAAATATACTTTTATAATTACTATTTTCCATATAAGAATAAGAAGACATTTCAAGTTCCCATCTTCTCCTCACTCAGCTCTTTCTGTCTCCTTCTCTTCCCATACCTCAGAAAAACTCATGTGACTGCAGATGTTGGCTTGATCAGAAGCTGTGGCCCACATTCAGATGCACCCTCCTATCACCTGTGAGCTGCACATATGTCCATGGCCTTTGAACCGAGCTGTGTGTGTGTCTGTGTGTGTGTGCTGTGGGGGGAGTATAAAAGGAGCACTGAGCCTCAGTGAGTAACAGGTGAAGCAGGTGAAGCCTTCTCCTCTTCAGAGCTCCGCAGCAGGTGCGTTCACTGGCCTCACTGATGCACACTGATACACACTGATGCACACTGAATCATGTTAAGGAAAGTCAGGTTGTTTCAGGGAGACTGTGTGAGAAATGTTTAGAGAGGCAGTGTTTGAAAGTAGTTGTGTGCAGATTTCCTTGACATTAGAGTGATGAGTTTGTAGTTGAGGCTGCAGTTGTTGTCTTTTCTTGGCTGTTGTACAGATATTGCATTATATTGAATTGTTATATTCAGTGTATTTGAAAAACTTGCTTGGCACAGGTAACACATATACACTTACTTGAACAACTTATTATTTAAACTTTAAAATTTTATAAAAAAATAACAAATGTAACCGCCTATAATTAGTAATTGAATTAATCATCTGTTGTTCTTTTTAACTTTTTCCCTGTTTTTCTCACAGCCATGGCTCCAAGACAGAAAGTGGGGACCAATTCCTCCCCTAAACCTGGTATGTTCTGCTCCCGAAGAGCCAACTCCCTTTAAAGTGTGTTATTATGTTGCCACCTTTTCTTATGAACCATCTCCGCTCATTGCCCAGCATCAGATGATGACACTCCAGTGGGGAACATCCCGCCAGCTTACTCCACTCTGGACCTGGTGAACGACGATCCAGATGCAGATCCCTGGAGTGCCCCGGAGCTCATAGACAATGGGATCAAGTGGTCAGGTGAGGCGGCTCGTCCTTCGTGCAACATTGCGTGGATGCCTTTGCACAATCTGACTCTGATTCAGTGCTATTTTTCTTACAGAGCTGGATACAAAAGGGAAGATGATGAGAATTCTGACAGGTTTACTGAAGATGGTTGCGCTGCTGGGTCTTCTCTACTTCTTTATTTGCTCTCTGGATGTTCTCAGCTCTGCTTTCCAGCTGGTCGGAGGTAAAAACCAATCCACTGAATTACATTCAATATCTTTAATATCATTATCACCACAAGTTATTTTCTATTTAATACTAGGTACAACAAAGTTCTGCTTATGGAATGTCTATTATGCTGTTATTTTGCCCTGAGGCTGACTGTGTGCGTCTCCACTTGTGTGTGTGTGTGTGTGTGTATGTGTGTGTATGTGTGTGTGTGTGTGTGTGTGTTTGTGTGTGTGTGTGTGTGTGTGTTTGTGTGTGTGTGTGTGTGTATGTGTGTGTGTGTGTGTGTGTGTTTGTACACAGGCAAAGCTGCTGGTGACATCTTCAAGGACAATGCTGTGTTGGCCAACCCTGTGGCCGGGCTAGTGATTGGGGTTTTAGTCACAGTGATGGTGCAGAGCTCCAGCACCTCCTCCTCCATTGTGGTCAGCATGGTGTCCTCTGGACGTAAGTGGACACACAGACACACACAGACTCAAACACAGACATACACAAATACACAAATACACACATGTTATCATATGGAAAATGCGTTGCATCCATTTGTATTTTAATCCATTTAATGGCTTGTACTGTGGTTCCGACCTTTACTGACACACAGCTTTATCAAATGAACTCAAGTGCTACTACTTTAACAGCATCTGTCAATAATAAACAGCACAGTGTTTAATTATATGAAGTGCATATTCTCATTATGACTAGTCTAGTTTGGAATCTCTGTTATTTTGTATTGCACATGATGTATTGCTACTTAATATTTTCAGTGCTGGATGTCCAGTCTGCAGTGCCGATCATCATGGGAGCCAACATTGGAACTTCTGTCACCAACACTATCGTAGCTATGATGCAGGCAGGAGATCGAAACGAGTTCCGCAGGTAGATCAGAGCACATTTCCATCCTGTGACACGTGTGGCAGTTGATAAAAGACAACATTAGTCAAACCACAAACATTGTAAACAGAGTGTTTTTCTTGGCTTCTCCTCCAGGGCGTTTGCCGGTGCCACAGTGCACGACTTCTTCAACTGGCTCGCTGTGCTGATACTCCTCCCGCTGGAGGTAGCTACAGGCGTCCTGTACAAACTCACCCACCTCATCATCGAATCCTTCAACATCCAGGGCGGAGAGGACGCGCCCGACCTGCTCAACGTCATCACAGACCCTCTCACCGACTCCATCGTCCAGGTAGATGTGCTAATGTTAAACATGTGATATGAAACAATTCATCATTAAAATGTCAAAAAATGACTTGACCTGTGTTATATATTTTTGTTGAATTGTTTACTTATATCATCATAATTTTGAACCTCAAAGAAAAGCCTATTATTGGGTCATATTCTCTGTCTTTACTCTAACTTCCACGACAAACAATATGTGACAAAGGAGCCACTTAGCCAATAGGCTGTTTGTTCCTACCACATTTTGTATTGATCCTAATTGATCATGATTATTCATTGTCATTTGCTGCGTAACATGAATAAAACTTCCATTCATGACCTCATCCGGGACCAGTGTCAGGTAGATTTTCAGTGTTGGTAAGGACAACTCCCATGATCCCACACTGCTTCATGATCAAAATAGGTCTTTTGTTATTGTTTTGAATAAGTGGAGACCCCTAGTGTCTGATGAAGTAGAATATTTGACATTAAGAAGATAGGCCTTTTTTTTAAACATAAAATTGTCTTTTCTCATAGCTGGACAAAAATGTGATCTCCCTCATCGCCACCAATGACGCAGCAGCCGAAAACATGAGTCTGATCAAAGTGTGGTGCAAGACGGAGACCAACGTGGTAAGAAATCAACAACAACATGCATCATGTGCATCAAATTATCAGTTTGCCAACACTGAGCGTAACACAACAACAGTAAAACCACATGATTAAGTGATGGTCACCTCTGCTTTTTGTGTTAATGACTGATATTCACCTTCTTGTATTATGACCACTGTGATTCTGTTAGCTCATACTATGAAGGTGTGTCATTTTGTAAAAGGTGCGGTGTTGTGAACGAGCATGTCATGATTATCATAGTAAAGCTAAATTTACGTCTTAACCCTCATACTGTCTCTTCTTGCATTTAAGGCTGTTATCTGTGCTATTTCTCTCAGACTTTCTGGAATGTGACAGTGGAGAACTGCACAGCCGGTGCCCTCTGTTGGGAAGAAGGAAACCTGACCTGGACCATGATGAACAGGACATGGATAAATCACCTACAGAGATGTAAGCATGCCCGGGGTTGGGGGGAAAAAGAACATTTACGAAGCAATTAGGATTACCTGATCTACCAAAGCTCAGTGAAACGCGAGATTCCACAACAACGACCTCCTTCATGCTACCCGTCTCTGATGTTCTGACAATTACTACCTTTGAGTCGTTACAGTGACTCAGCTAAAACCCTCCCGTGACCCTCCTACCTGCTCAATAGGTCTATTCATGGTGGATCGCTGAAGCACCTGAGCCACGTGACCATAAAATTTGTTCTTTCTTCAAAGTAATTTGCCCTCAAATGCATTTAACAGTTTTAGTATTTTAAAAGGCACAAACACACACTTTTCAACTAGACTTGAGTCATAACGCACCAGTTTGTTTTTCTAATTACGCACTTTAAACTTTCCTTTCACACAGAAAACATCCTTGCAGTTTTATCAGCTCCACTGATCAAAGAGTGCTCTGAAGTGAGTCACACGCACAAGGCTATTCTTAGCTTTAAAACATCTGTTAAAATATCAAAAAAATTACTACAGCTTTGCTATACCTACGAAATATACGTGTTCTTACATTATTCAAAATTTTTCAAAAAACGTACAAACCCACAGAAATCCAAAATCGTATCTAAGGTAAAGGGACTTTTCATTTTATTCATGTTTTCTTTATTCACCGCTTTAGTAATATTAATAATTGAATAATAAAAACTATTTGAGACTTATGAGCGTAGTAAAATTGAAATACAAATAAATAGAAACATTTATAAATAGAAACATTTTAATGTAAAGTGTAGAGTAAAAATTAAATTAAGAAGAAAAATTATCAAATAGAGTTACACAGAAGTTGAGATAATTGCGAAATCGTAAGAAGAAGTAAAAGTAGTTACTAATGATACAAGAGAGTGAACTGTTAATAAATAATATGTATAACGTAATGTAATGTAAAGCATAGAAACCTAATGATTCAGGAAAAACACACTGCTATCCAATTGGCTGTTTTTCCTTCCACTGTTTGTTTTGGTCACATCTTCAGTGAATGTGTAGATGTGTATATTTGTCATCAAACTATCCTTTTTTTATTGTGTTGATTGTAAGACCCCTAGTGGTCGAAGTTACATCTTGCAGTTTTCAAAGTGGATATTTTAATGCCAGTTATGTCCTCCACCGTCCATTGCAGGCAAACATATCTTCGCCAGTACGACACTGCCCGACCTGGCCGTGGGCCTCATTCTTCTGGCGCTGTCCTTGTTCGTCCTCTGCACATGCCTCATCCTCATTGTCAAGCTGCTCAACTCCATGCTGAAGGGTCAGGTGGCTGTGGTCATCAAGAAAGTGATCAACACAGGTAAAATTCTCCTTTTTAGGGGTTGCCAGCCTGTCTGATAGTCTGCTTTATTGATGATGCTTGATGAGCAACACAGGCACAGCCTTCCTGTGGCTTCAGGTTCACCTGGCTGTCCCCACAGTCCTGCTGTGTGACGGTGGGAAGCACAGGCACAAATACTGTTTGGATATGAAGTCCTCCCTTGCTCTGGTCGTTATGTGTACAGTCACTCTGTATTCACTTCATCAGGTTTATTGTTCATCTCCTGTGTTTCTGTTTGGCTACAGACTTCCCCTTCCCCTTCTGTTGGGTGACTGGATACATTGCAATTTTGGTGGGAGCAGGGATGACCTTCATCGTTCAGAGCAGCTCTGTGTTTACCTCAGCTATAACTCCTCTTGTTGGTGAGTGGACATTTATAAAGAATTGTGCATCTCTTTGATTTTTTTGAGAAGGAATCCAGGACTTATCTATATCTTGTTGTTCTTCTTTCACCAGGTATCGGTGTTATTAGCCTCGAGAGAGCCTATCCTTTGACCCTGGGGTCAAATATTGGTACAACAACCACTGCTATACTTGCTGCTATGGCTAGTCCTGCAGAAAAACTAAAAGAATCACTACAGGTCAGTCCACCAGTTTGGGTTATTCAGAAATATCTCAGCAAATACTCCGAAATTCATGACTTCCAAAGTCATTAGGCTGAATCCTAATGACTTTGGTGATCCCTCACTTTTTCTTAAGTGCTATGATGTATTTTACTTTTACATTTTTTTTTTGTGAAATATCTAAACCATGGGTTACCAGGGGACCCTTACATTTTCCCCAGAGGATGAGCAATTACTAGAAACTAATAAAACAGACCGTTTGTTTAACATCAACGAGAGCACATTGGTAGGCTGAAATTAGCATGTAGGTCGAAGCATTGATGTTGTTTTCGTTAAGCTTTGATAATCCTGTTTTAATGTAATTTAACTGTTTTTATTTTCTTCCAGATTGCACTTTGCCATTTCTTCTTCAACATCATGGGTATCTTACTGTTTTATCCGATCCCCTTCACGCGGGTGCCCATCAGGTTGGCCAGAGGGTTGGGCAACCATACAGCTAAATACCGCTGGTTTGCCGGCCTCTACCTCATCCTGTGCTTCTTAGTTTTCCCTCTGACTGTGTTCGGCCTGTCAATGGCTGGCTGGCAGGTCCTCGTTGGAGTCGGTGTGCCATTCATTGTGTTGGTCGTCTTTGTGATAATCGTCAACGTGATGCAGTCTCGATGCCCTCGCTTCCTGCCCAAGCTCCTACAAGACTGGGACTTTTTGCCCCGACCTCTGCATTCAATGGCGCCTTGGGACACTGTGGTGACCTCGGCCTTAGGGTTCTGCGGCAAATACTGCTGCTGCTGCTGCTGCTGCTGCAAGAAAACTGAAGATGAGACGATGATGAAAAACAACACTAAGAGCCTAGAGATGTACGATAACCCCTCCATGTTGAAAGACGAGGACACGAAGGAGGCCGTCAAAGCAACACATCTGTAACATCGTTAAGTTGAATTTGTATCTCAATGTAGTGATGCATTTGTGAAACACTTAATGTTTGTCACTTCTCAGGTTGTGGTATGTTGATGATTCTCTTGTACTGGATGATATATTTTGCACTATGGTTAACACTGTCAATCACTGGGGAATATGAAAAGAAGTGCTGGACATATTATTATGAACCTGCTGTTTCTGGGCATGTGATGTTTATCTTATGATGTCTTAAATTTATTGTTGAGACTCACTGTCTGCTGTGACTTAACTGTGGGTGGTTCTGAATGTTATGACGTGTTTATATATTTTTTATGACAGGCGGTTTTATAAGAGGCCTTTGACCTCTAGATTGAACATCTAAACTCAAATGTTTATCACAGAAGTAAAATTTGTTATCCTTCATTATTTAAGACTTTATAATATTTGTAAATAAAAAATTGCTATTTTTAAAGAGCGTTTTTTTTCATTGTGTTTCATAAATTATATGTAGTTTGCACAGGCTTCGTAACTAGAGCCTGAAGTGAATGTTATCTATAATAGCCAATAAGTCATTTGATCTTCAGCGATGATATTGCTTGCTAACAGATAAGAATTTTCCTGTGGGTGAATTTTCCATATAGATTCTCAATTCACTTCTCATCTGAATTCAAACATATTGTATAAAAAACAAAATGTATGCATGTTTTTGTAAGATTTTTTTGAAGGGAAAAGAACAAGTAATTCATAGATTCTGAGATAGGGTTTGGTGGAGGGGTCTTGTTTGAATTAAATCATTAAGTTCCTCTATATATGGCCTCACCTGACCTGTCGGACAATGTGAGTCTAATCAAAGTATCAGCTCCTCGCACCACCACCCACTCGGCTGTTACTGCATGGAAACTGCCCTCCCTGTATTTAATGACATCCAGGAGCATTTATGGACTGTACAGTACAGGGCACTCTGATCAAAAGGAGACTTTTATCACATCTTTTATAGTTTTATTTATTTATGAATAATTTTTAATGCTCACAAGGTGCTGTCAAAGTTACATTACTGATTTCAGGAAAGTTGTTAAATACAGTAGTATTTAATGTACCTTCAAATATTTGTATAAATAAAATTGGCTTATTGGATAACTCAGAGGCTCTAATTCGGTTGTGAACATGTCATAAACTGACACAATCCATGTGCCATACATTGTGACTGGTTTGAAAACTGTCTGTCATCACAGTGTGCGATTGTGGAGTTCATATAAATTGTAACCCAGTTTTATCTTCAGGTAGCAGCAGCATAATTCAAAAGGAAAGATGGAGAAAAGTGGAGCATTGGAAGTGACAATTTTTATATGATGATAGAATCCTCTATAGGATCCTTCTTCTAGAAAAGCTGCCACTTACTTGGTGTGCGACATTACGTTTTTCAAAAAATGGTTCAAAACTGTTTCCAAAGATATCACTGGTTGACTGGGCTTTCACCTCTGCTGGCCAACACTGGATACTGCTGTAGAGAAAGTTTAAACTAGGTTTTGCCTGATACACAATCTGAGCCAGATGTGAGATCCCTCATTACATTCACCAAGAGTGGATGGGGGGTTGATGATGCTCCTAACACAAGACAGATGTAAACATGAAAAAACATACAAAAGGACATCAAAAAGGAGTTTTATATTATCCTGGTTCGGTAGATAAGTATGTTAGCATATGCTGTAGGTGGAGATAGTATGTATTATACAAAAATACAATACAGAACACGCTGAAAGTCAAATTAATACCTATCTACTGTGTCTAGAGTTCATGTTTCAGTTCCAAATTCAAAACATATAATGAAGTCAGACTGGTCGTAGCAAACCTCAGCAGATATGTCTGAAAGATTTCATGTGAATGCACAGGTAAGAACAGATGAGTGGTGGCAGTGAATTCTCTTGATCTTGACATTATCAGCTTCAGTCAGTGTTGGAAATTGGACTTAATCAGAATATTCACAGTCATACAGATGATTTTACAGCAGCAGCCAACATGAAATGTACTTACTGGCTGCGGAAGGGTGAAAGTCCACGCCAACCAGACTACAAGTGAGGACACACAGACTGTGGTTGAACACGTCTTTATTCCCAAGGTTCGAGTTTTTAGGTCACTTACAACCCTTTTGTAAATATCATTTAATGAAATGGATTCATCAATTATGTTGACTACATCTGTAGCTTTATTTAATCTTAGCCATCTTAAAATGTCACCCATTGAAATTACTGATTATCCAGCAAAACCACTGACGGCATAAAAGATCCACAAGATTCATATATTGCCAAAATCTAATATCTAACAATATACATAGTATAAAAATGCTGTGTTCTAATTTTCCATTGCAGATACAGGAGGGGGAGTTGTTTCATTTTTGTGTATAAGGTCACTGATGAGTTTCTTATAGGACAGGAATTATATTCTTTGTAAGCCATGTGAGGCTCTACCAAAGCTGAGGTTTAGTTTCTGCAGGTTGTTGTAGCTAATACCAGCTGTGAATAGAATCATCATCATCACAACCATCTGACATCAGACACTGGAAAGCAGGTCAAGCCATCCGTTTAGAGTTCAGATTCCGCGAAATGCCTCATGACAAATTTAACAGCATTGCCTCCTGGATAATGAGTATCTAAAAAACGTTCCAGGGTAGAGATTGTATACCCTCTACAGGCCCCAGAGATTTTACCTGATCTCAATCCGGCTACTTGCTGAAGACCAGACTAAAGGAATCGAGACACCAATAAAAACCCTTTTGTTTGATTTCATATGTATCTGTCCAATTATTTATGAACCCCTGAAATTTGTGTGTTAAAAAAGTTATATCTTCTACACAGTTCTATCTATAATAAGTTACCATAAGTATATTGCAACTAAGACTTGGACCTTACATGTGCCATCCATTATTTTATTTTGAAATGAATATCTTGAAGCTTATAGCCTGAATACTTATGATCTGGACCGTGACCCCTCCATCAACACAACATGCAGGTGCAGTATCTGCTCGCTGTCATTAAAGAGCTGAATCCTTCAAATAAAATTCCTAGAACAACAACATATAAGTGAAAACCTACCAGCTCTGCAGTGGTATGAACTGGTGCCAGTAAACAGCCTCCCACTGAGTCTGAAAACAACACTTCCTGGCAAACGCTCTTCTAATACTCGTACAGCTTTTTATACATTTCTAGTATACCGTCCATTGTACCCACAACCAGTTATTGCGATGAAAGCATCACACTTTTCTACAGTCTAGACCAAGTCCCTGTCCAGGGTATGAGGTAGCGTGTCATTACCTTTAGCAAAGTGGGTGGTGACGTGTGTTTTCCCCAGAAGGATTCCAGTACCAGCTCAGATGTGCAGATGCCCCGGGTCTGCACACTGAGAACTGAAAACATTCAGTGCTTTTAATAGACAATGTTATTTCTGGGCTAAGTGGTATTCTGACGTTGAATCAGTCAGCAGTCTCGGCCTGCATCTGTATAAACTGTGATGCTGTGTAAAAATAGAGATTGTTCTGCTGGGCAACAGAAAACCTGATAACATTCCTGACTTATTGCTCTGTCAATCATTCACTCACAAAGTGTTCAATTTACACACACATATTTTACATTGATCAAATTCATGCCAGTAGCAAGCAGCGTCTGACCTGCACAGGCCCCACAGCCAAAGTTGAGGGCCAGTGGTCCCTGACTTGGAAATTGGCGATATAAATTAAAGTACATTATATAATCATACACTGTCTAGTGTGTGCGTGGGTGTATGTAACTGTGGACTTGGACTAAAGCGGTTTACACTGTGACATTGTTGGGACTTTTCCAGACAAAAATGAGTTACCATAATGTTAATCATTACATTTTGAGAGATGACTTGATTTATGGTCAGGGTGAGAGTTAATCTTAGTCTCCAGGAAATAAATGTAGGTCGATGTAACGTCCCCTCAGGTGAAACATGACTGTGTGTGTGTGTTTGCATATGTGTGTCTGTGTGTCTATGTATCTGTCTGTCTGTCTGTGTGTGTGTGTGTGTGTGTTTGTGTGTGTGTGTATCTGTGTGAGTGTGTGTGTGTACCTTCAAGCTCCACTGTTATATTTAAATTGATTATTTTGATTAGTGTGCTAGTAAACTAGTAAAAATCACGACTATTGGTATTGAGTTATTGAGATTGACAAAATAAATCTCTCTTCTGAGTGCAGTTGCCATTGCAGCCTCTCAGATCCACTGCACTGGCTATTAGTGATACTCTCCTTGGTCTGTTGTATATACACTCGTATATATGGCCTTTTTGGAGGTAGTTTGTGGTTCCCTTTTTATTTCACTCCATGTACTCTTCTATGAAGAAAGACTAAATAACAGATTGCCTCTTTGAGTTGTGTTATTTCAACAAAGAGATTCCGAGATACAAGTTACTAATTAAATGAATCATCTGCCTAAAACACTAGCCGGTCTCTTTGTTGCTAAAACAATTATATGGTGAAATGGCTGCAGTTAAAAGCAGACAGGCCTTAGTGTGTCGACTGAGCCTGAACTTAATGGAAAGTAAAATGATAACAATCCCCAAGTAGCTGATCTTTATGATTTACTGTTTTAATATCCTTTTTATCACACTGGCAGAGATTAGTGTTTACCAGGTCGCTTCATAAAAGGGTAGATAAAGTCCAGCTTAACCATGCTAGGCAGGCTATCGTCAGGCAGCTGAGAATGACAGACCTCATTTCACTTTAGTACCGCTTTAGTTCCTCAGAACTGTTGTTTCTGGACTCAGTGCATCGCTTCTTTTAATATGACTTCCATAGATATCGCTGCAGGACCTCAAAAGTCAGTCTGCAGCGCACGCGTGCTCGGATCACATGACAAGACGTTGGATTTTATAGCATGTCACATCACTAAACTCTTTGATTAATGATTACAGTACACACTCCACAAGGGTGTGGAAAATTAAAAGTGGACGCATGGCTGTGGGTGATTCTCTGGCATTTGTGCACATGCCATGAACACATGAACACAGTTGGTTTGAAACCAAAGGAAACTGTGGGAGGTTTTCTTGACAGGAATGTCTACTGTATTTGTTTCCCTTCACGTTAATCAAATATTTGAGAGGGTTCAGTACGATTTTAATTCAACCCCTAAAGACAAATTACACAATCAACTGAGATCATTTCAACAATGCTGATCAAGTTATAATAACATTTACATTTTTATGGCACTTTTCAGGGCTAAAAGGCCTATCACAAGGCTATTCATTATGAGCAACAGTACAGTGTGACAAATCAAGGTCACAGCAATCAATCAACGTCTTTAAACTTATTAAATAATCAAACGGAAATCAAGACCATCAACCACATACATTAAAACCAATTGGATAATTTTGTCACTTAGGTGGGGTTAGTTTTACTGTAGAACACGATTTAAAGAAAAAAAGCTCAGTATAGGCAGAATTCAAACACAGGGTTAGATTTTTTTATAAACTTTAAGCTATAAGACTATGTAAGTTTTTATTTAACTGAAAAGTTTCAATGCTGGATATAAATCGTATCTGACATATAGATTAAGGATAACAGCATTGATTGAAAGGATGAACATAAGCCTCAACGTACAATTTTAATGTTAGACTAGAGCTGTCATTAAGAAAATTATTAAAAAAACATCATCACACAAAAGCGTCTAACACAGTGTTTAATGTTTTTGTTGAAAAGACTGACGACATAAGGGACTGAGACAGATGAGGGAAGAGGGAGATCATTAGACAATCTCCAAATTATACACAGTCTTCAAACCCAACTAAAGAGCTCCACATTGTTGTTTACACTGAGAAACTCCCTATTTAGTAAATGACAGCTCCATGGACACCAGGCGAAAACACTCCCTGCTATAAACTGCACATCATCACAACAGTCAACCAGAGCTGTAAATAACTGTTAAGAACTGACTAACACCGCTTATTCCCCATGTTGGCAGTCACAGAGACAAAATCCCTCAAAGGATATCGCTCATTATGTGATTTTTATGAACACAGCAACAACAGCACCCGGGAGGGGCATTACTTTCTGACTAAGACTCCGACAGGGACTCCCAGGGTGTGTTTGAGGTGTCGACCATTGCTATGGTAACTCTTCCTTCCAATCCAAACTCTTCTCCCATAGCGATAGTGAACACTGATAGTGTCTTATCTTACATATCGATCAGGAGCACCTGCCCGGCCAGACTAAATCAGTAACTGCTGTAATTCCATTGCTCCGGCCTTGGACAAAATGTTAAAGTGCCCCGCATGCTGTCGGTGCATGTCCAGTCTCCTGTGCGACGCTTATCATCAGCGATAGGGACAAGCCTTAATAGCTGACCTATTAAAACACGTCTCTTCCAACGCGTCCATCACTGAGGATGATCCTTAAATGTGCAGCAATCACAACGTTCATTTCGCAAGATAAATGAATGATTCCTCAAAGAATTATTCAACATTGAAATCCATTTTAATTGGACTTAAACATTTCATAGCAGACGCTTCACACTACTTCCTTGTCACCACATCCCCAAAACAAACTAAAAATACCCCTTCCGACCATACCTTGAATAAAAACTAACAATTTAGTAGCACTTAAATGGCACTTAATTGAAGAAATAATACTTTTCTTGATTTTTGTTGTTCTTGGTTTATGCCTCATTGTTGAATGCACTTATTCTTAGTCGCTTTGGATAAAAGCGTCACCTAAATGAAATGTAATGTAATATAAGCAGTAGTTCAGATTCTGCATCAAACAATTTAAATGCACAATAAGTATTTATTTATGTCCCACAAACAAAGCAATGTAAAAATGGTTACTGGGGAAACATTATAAAACTCTGATAGAGTAGCACACACATTCTGATCAGCACGTCTCTCCTTCCCGTCCTAAAATGACTCACATGCATCCAACGCACAAATGTGTCACATGACCACTGCCCTAAGTCATCCGCTAATGTATGTTGTTACAATTTGTTGTGTCTGGGGCTTTGACTGTGGCTACTGGGTCACTCCGCTGGGTATTGTATGTCATAGGAGATGATAGAAGATTGTGGTCCAGAAAGCACACAGGCACACACCCGACAGTGTCACGGCCAAATCGCTGGTCTGTCGGAGCCACTGCTCGCTATTCAGCACAGTAAGCCATAGATTCCCTGCCACTCTATGGGTTCCTCCCATGATGCCATCTTGCTCCCTATTCAAGTTGACACCTTCTTGGCTGACTGGTGAAGTCCTCGCCCTCAGTGGGACTGGACGCCGACCAGAAACCCTTTGTCCTGTGTTGATTTGCAGATAGAAAATGATGAAGAGGTGAGGACTCTTTTTGTGTCAGCCCTGATTATATAGATTTTCTTTTGCAGCGCAGGCCAGAGCAAGAGGCAGGAAAACAATATGTGGGCAAATGACACCATCTTGTGGTAAATACATGTACATGGGTCATCACTTACCGAGACAGCTCTGAAGTGGTATAAAGACAAGAAGGGAGCAGACAGAAAGAAGAGAAGCATATGCCTATAGAGAAATAAGAATAATGATTTCAATAAATTATAACGTTTTCTTTCTTAAAATAGCGATCTATAGTGGCTTTAATGTCTTATTCATGATGAGTAAGACACATACATATTTCAATTATTAAAAGGTAGATCAAATTATCAAAGCAGGATAATATATATTGTAGGAGTGCAGCTTACTGTGCTTTGAACATCTCTTTTACTACAAACAGTAAAAGTTGATTTCCTTGTGCTTACCAAGAGGTGCTGTGCACCGTTCTGAGTCATTCTCCTCCAGGCTGTTCCCATCTGGAGTCCGAGCAGAGCTAAAGAACAGGGTGTTACTGCGTCTTCGTGCTCACTCTCCACACATCTTAGGAGAAGCAATAAAAACTGTGTTACATACAATCACAGTGATGTCAGCCCGTCATATTGTTGCTGACATAACATCGCTGAAAGGATTATATCCATAAGTGTAAGTGCAGCTTAGACAAATTTTAGAACTGGCTTTTCCAAGTGTTTCCAACCACTTTATTGCTAAGAGTGAATATTGTTTTCAAACATACTCCATGTCTGCATAGTAAACAGTAGTCTTGTGCAATTTGTTAATTTCTATTATGACTCCCAAAAGTTTCCATTTTCCTGCATTCCATTTTATCTTTCTGTCTAACCACTAAATTGAACTACGTATTAAAGCAACAAGATACACCTAAAACATCTGTGCCTGGTTGTGTTTATTAAGGCAGGGAATTTTACAGTAGGAAAAACAGAAAGAGAACAGAGCCTTAGATACTCAATTTAAGTTTGTTGTCGTATTACGTTGCTGTAATGAGAGGACTATAGACCACTGCTGTGTATAAATCGATTTTAAAATGCGAGAATTGTTAATTCTAAAAGGTTCTCAGTCATACTTCATTACCCTGCACGCAGCAGGGAATTGTCCCCACTCTGGTGTGTGTGTGTGGCGGGGGGGATTAGTGTGATCCCAGGGTTTACTTTGCAGCGCTAATACATGATGCGCATTTCCTCACAAAGATTCTCTACCTGCACTCACAGCCGTCTGTCTCTATAGGGGACGGGGAGATGACAGTGAGTGGATGGCGAAATTGGCAGGGTAAGAGCAGGGATGGTTTTTTTGGTAAACTGGCTTTCAAGGGTTTGGCTTTCCTCCTTATTCCCTTACATATCACCAACTGACAGAACACAGCCAGCAGCTCAGCTAAGCACAACAACTCGAAATATGGGGAAACAGCTAGCATAGCTCTTTCCAAAAGATTTTTTTTAAATGTAAAAAGAAATGTCTTGTTTATTTATACAAAGAATAAAAAATGTAAAGACAATTTAAAATCTTGTTGGCGTTTCTAGCTAAACTTATCGGTTGCTGGTGGTCTATTTACTCATCCAACAGTCAAATAGAAGGTATTCCATGAAATGTTCAACTGCTGAGGCATAAAACTCCATCCCCTCTGAAAAACACTAATACTACACCTACACTACTCCCTAGACAGGTCCTGTCAAATATCACACCAACATATTGCTGTTAAAATGCTACTATCATCACTTCTAGGAACCATAAAAAACGTTGGATTATTGCACAAGCTCAAAACCCACAAATAAGTGTCCTATTAGGAATTTTCTTTTAAAAAAAGCACCTTCTTAACACCTTCTCCACCACAATGTCGTCCTCATCATAATGTGTCACGTTGAACATGCCGCGGACGCTCTGTGGAAGAGCGTGCCCTTGTTGTGCCAAAATCCCCAAGTTGTACATTCCCTGTGAGTCGATGCAAAAATAAAACAAGAACAGCAGGTTGATGAGTAATTCACTGAGAAGGTCTGAGACATAATAACACGGTATAATTCTGTTTGTGTTTTTTACTGCCGTTTGCCTGAGCCCGTCGAACTTTAATTAAGTTTATCATTGGGTGATGAGATTACAGCCCCAGTAAATCTTTCACCTGAGGGCTGCCTGCGAGAGCTGCTCTGCTGTACATCGATAGGGCCTGACCAACCAAGGATAATGAGTCTTCTGGGGCGCCGGAGGAATAGTAATAGTAGTCTCCCATTTTCAGCAGAGCTATAAAAGATGATAAATACTTGCTGTTCATTGAACAGATTGACAGAGAGAAGGAGAGGTTAAAGCCAAATTAAATGAGAGGAACTCACCAGACGGATGGGAATTATAGTTTAATATAGAGAAGTTATGATATCTCCACTGACAATCATAACTGAGATCCAGTTCCTGTGTTTTGGGAGAATGATTGGAGTGGGAGAGAGAGAGCACAGCAATGATGGCGGTTATTTTGTCAATCGCTAACAATTCCCCTCCAGATTTAGTTTTCTTCTATGGGACCAGAATAGAAGAACTTCAGACCTCCGATTAAATCATATTGATTTCAGAATTGTGCTCAACATGCAGTTGAAAGAGGAGGTGGACACAAAGGGTTACAAGCAGAGAAACATACCTCACACAGGTGTGCAGCGTTGCTCTGGGCCAAACCCAGACCAGTTTCAGCTGCCAAGACGTACTTCACAAATGCTTCCTGCCTGTTGGCAACACAATGAAACTTGTGTGAAGAAGCCTGTTAACAAACAGTAAAGACCAGACAACATGATTAAATGAACACAAGTGACAGTAATTGAAATGAATGTCCCGACCTGGAGCCCTGGAGGTAGGCCTGCAGAGCCTCTCTGATCATAAATCCAAGGTGTCCGTTCAGTTCACAGACCTTTTTTAGCATTCTGCAGGGAGGGTGAGGGATGTCTGATGAATTATGGAATATAATTTACGCCACAAAAAATGGAAAAATATATGATCTAAAAATAGCTTCTGATTCCTTGAGGTCATTCTAAAAAAAGCCCCTACAGCTGTTACAGGAGCCTCTTTAAATTCATAAGATACCAGAGAAACATTGGTACATATTCCTCTGTGCATGACAATAATGCAGCGACAGTGGCTTGTATTTTTAGATATGCAAATAGTGGGTTCTGACCTTGAATTAGCCACTATCATTGAAATGAGATGCCATTGAGCTGCAGGCTACAGTGAAACAGCCCATAACAAAGCTTTCTACACCAAGCTAATGAAAGCCTCTTACATCACAGCCCTCTCTGCATCCTGAGACACCCCTCCCAGGCTTCCTGTCGAAAGATACCAAGCCGCCTCTACCGATGCAGCAACATGACCGAAGCGAGACGCGTTCACAAAGTACTGGAAAGCAGCTGTCTGTGAATCATATAGAAAATACATCAGCTCATCAATCACACTATATCAGCCTTGAAATAACATTTTGACACAGTGGCAGACTCAAACCTCATTCCTCCGTGGGATGCGTGGGTTTTTCTCACTGAGATGATAAATTCCCAGGTTGTACATGCCGTCAGCACTCCCATTTAGCGCAGCTTGCTCAAAGTATTTCACCGCGCTTTCGTGGTCGCCCAGTATGATCCCATGGTACCAGCCCAAACCATTCAAGGCCTCAGTTGAGCCCTGAAGTAAGGAAGCAGACAGCAGAATTCATATTGAAGGCTCATGATGTAAACACACGGATTGATTACTACACACACGTACCATCGCTGCAGCTTTCTTCAGCAGCTGAAGAGCTAGGGTCTGGTTCTTTTTCACTCCCAGGCCCTGAGGGAATCAACATCAATCAGTAAATCAATAACTGTCAAAGCACACACGCACACACATATATACACACAATAAAAAGCAGGCATAAAAAAACCCAGAGTTCCATCATAAAACAGGTTGAGTCTTTATAATCTTATAGCACCTTCATCAGTAGGATGGAGTAGTCGTACATCGCCAAGGGATCCTTCATTTGCATAGAACTTCTGTGCAACCACTTCGCTGCACTCACTATGTCTTTTGAGACTCCGTTCTGTCCCCAGTATAGCATTGTTCCCAGGTGTCCCTAAAGATAGTAGTCATTGTTAGTACTAAAACTGCCTACGTGACTGATCACAGGGGAGAAATAAAAGTTGGATTTACCTCTTTATAAAGGTTTTATGCATCTTCTTAAGACGGCCCCTATTTGACCAGCTCATCTTTACAAAAGTCCACAAAAAATACAACATATACCTGAGATTCTGCGTGCCCCCTCTTTGCCTCGAATTTCAGAAACTGAAAGAAGTCACTCTCCTCATGTGTCAGGCTGTCTAAATCCTCTTGGTTGCTGAGATAGATGTGTTCAAGGATGTATTGCTTTAGAAGAAACAAACAGACTCATTAACCCTGTGAAGCCCCCTGCTGTAAAATGACAACATCACATTTAGCTCTCATGAAAACTCATCTGTAAATGTTTTTTAAAGACTATAGTCAATGGGTCCCTCTGTCTAGCCTCACAATGCTATTGGATAGGAAAGTAATATACATAGGTCTGGCTACCAGGCCATGAACACACACAACCTGCAAGTCAAAGTGCATCACCTTGTTTAATTGGACTGGATATATTAAATAATAAAAACTATTTTTTAATAAATAGAACTGGTGAACTGGTGTCAACTGTGCTTGTATGTCTTTATTGTAATTTTCCAACAATGGGTGAGGCTGATAGTCCCAATGGCTTGTGCACCTTTGACAACATGATCATAAGTGGGAAAAAAATAGAATTTTATGTCTTTGATCGGTCACACATTCTAAATGTGTTCTCACTTCTTTAATTTTTAGTTTAGATCAGATTTGCAGAATTCTCAGTAGATAAATTATTCATGGTAGTGATTGGAGTTTTTCTGTAGCAGTATCTGCATCCTCAAAGTAAAAATATAGTAAAATCATTGTTTTCTGTTTGTTTGCCAACATATCTGCTTGGGTTGCATGAGGCAGAAAGTGGTGTGGATGTTCTGAGATGATTTAATGGGATTGTTGTTCATATTGTGGGAAATGATATCTATACAGCTTGATTGTATTTAAGGGGACGGTGGTGCCTTAACGCAGGTATGTGCTCAACTATTTTTTTCTAAAACATCGCTATTAGTGTTATTGCTTCTGTTACCATTAGCTTGGATTAGGTGAAATCTATTTACAGCTTATGACTCAACAAATCTGATTCATCAGGACCGTGTGTGTGGGTGTGGTACAATAACACATGTGTTCAAATCCTGTTTGTATGAGGGCATTGTTCCAACTGAGTCTCACCCAGTGCAAACCAGCCTGAAGAGCTGAGATCAACAGTAGAGACTTTGATAGAACACGTAGTTGGTCATGTAGGATCCTAATGCTTAAAGTGAGAAGCTCATCAATAGATTTTTCAGGGCTTCACTTCAGATTGGACATAAATTGTTGTACTGTCATCTGCCCTTGTTCTCACAGAGTTGCCAGGTTGATCCAAATGTCACAGCTAGAAGTTCAACTGATGATCTTTGCCATAGCTGAATTCTCTCAACGTGAACCTGCAGCCAGCAGCCGCTGAGCTTAACTCATTGTAAAGACCAAAAAAGAGAAACCGCTGGCTTGGTTCTGGTGACTAGTGAAGTCAGAGTGTCTCAATCCCCACCTGGTGGCTGGCTGCAGTATAGGTCATAAATCCCGCCTCTTCTCTGTTCGTGAATGGAACAAAGACTAAACTAAACAGTCAAAATACACATGAAATAATTTTTTAGATAATTCTCATTACACAGTGTGTCCAAATGCTATGTTTTATGTGTGATTGGTTCGAATTAGTTATGTGATGCTATAAAAACGGGAATAAATCACATTAGAGCTAAGATTTACTTTCAGTTGGTCGTCCCTGTGTATCAATAGGACCTCGATATCGCTCCCTCGTCAAACTGTTACTGCGCAGAATTCAAAATACATTATTGGCGAAAGATGCCACGTTTGTGTCCGGAACAGTTCGATTTTTGTTTCTGAATGGTGGGATTATATGGAAAAGCGTTGTCCCTCTCAACATACAGTCTATAGATTCTACCAAAGTAAAAATTTGATTGAATGATTGATTGATTGACAAACCTGGATGCTTATGTAGATCACATACAATGTTAAACCTGTTCACCATCTTAGTTCGATGAGCCAGCATAGTAACTTGCTGATTAGCTGAAAACACAGAGTAAGGCTGAGGCTATTCGAGTTTTGCATGTACAAAGTTATAACTATAGCATTGGACAAAGTGAAGTTTTGACCTAGTGATTACATGTTTAGTCCTTTTTAGTCCTTACTTCAGAACCAAATTGGTGAACGGGCAATGCCACTAGCATGGCTAAAAATAATGATTCCAGTAATTTAAACACACCTTATCTTCATGCATGTACGCCGCGTCAGATTGGCTCTGTAAACCAGCATTGGAGTAATAGCTATAAGCCATGTCCAAGTCTTTCGGAAAGCCATCAATGCCTTGTGTGTGTTTGTACCCTGCATGCATCAGGGCGAAGCGGCCATCCCCTGATGCACCAATCAAACTATAGACATGACCCTGAAACACACAGGAGTCAATATCATCAGCCATCCTGACAGAAGCATTAAGACTTTAGCTGTAAATGAACAATGAAAGTACAAGGAAAAAACTCTCACTACCTCGTTGTGATCAACTGGATGTCCGAGGCCAGAGAGGTGGATGGAGGCCAACAAGAGTGACGCTTCGTGATTTCCAAAGCAGGAGGACGCTTGTAGCAAAGACATGTGTTCAGATGTGATTTTGATCTGCGTCTGATCCGCAGTGAACATTGCAGCGACTGCCTCTTGAAACAAAGTCCTCCTGAGGCCCTTCATGTCCAAAGATCCTACAGAAAATAACAGTTGGGTGAGTTTTATCATACATCCTTAATATGTGATGATACAGAGTGCAGCCAATACAAAACACCTGTTCTGACTTGCTCCTCTTTTGTTTGCAGGAGATGGAAAAGTGAGCTATGTTTAAGTGGTGTTTCCCAGGTCCATGTTTGTGAGCAGGTTTTTTCACCAGGCTGAACCCAGAGTCGTGTGAAGTGAGGGGTGCAGAGAGCTGAAATAAAAACCAGAGAGAAATCTGTCAACACTGGTCTTCCCGCATGTAATAGGTGCGCAGTAGTAGTTTTGACACGCTTGATATTAGATCAGCGAAAGGTCGCTCTCTGTAGAACAGTTGTTACAGTGATTTAAAGGAGTTGTCAAAATAATATTTCACCTTTGCTGTTTGTTGACAAGTTGTGACTCTCTGTTACTTCTTTTAGAAAAGCTTTTGTGAATGCTTTGATTTCCTGACACTCGTGATGAGTCTTATCCAGCTTCTGGAATGTCTTGAGGTGGAGTTGGTTTTTTATCTGTGATATGAATAATAATGCATTTCAAACCGGGGTTACAATTAATAAAACAAGCAAACAACTGACTTGTGATAAGCGAGCAGGGACTTTACCTCTTCAGTTCCAAAACGATAGTATTTGATCGGCCCAAAATACCCGTGGATGCCTGGCAGGAATTTGCTTCCTCCAATCACAAAGTATCCTTCCGTGTCATCATAATGGATTCTGTCAGAAAAACTGTAAGAGAGTTCAAACCGCTCAAACCAACAATGTCATGATCACTGTGCAGGTGTTAGTCATCCCTGTTCTATTGCAGCCACTGACCCAATGGCTGCTTTGCAAGGTTGTGTTTTGCTTATTTCCCGGGGAAAAAAAAGACATAAAGAATTTAAATAGGAATCCATAAAACTTCTTACTCATAAACATGTCTTTGGGTTTCATCATCCCACGATACATACAGCAGCACCTGGAAGCCAGACATAATAAAGCATAAGAGTACTTAGCAATGTGCGAGAAAAGAAAAGAAGCTACTCAGCTGTGAAAGACTTCAAATTTGCAGCAGACCCTGAAATCGCCTGGAGTTTCCCAGCTGGAAAGGAACCATCTTTCAGGATCTTCCAGCTGTTCCAAAAAGGAATCAAACACTGCAAAGCCTCGGCACCAAATGAGGCTCAGAAGAGAATGGGTGACTATAACATGTTGCCCCGAGCCATTTTAATTCCTGTGCTTTAACCCACCACCCCGGGGCACACAATGAGGTCCCGTACCTTTGAGTCCTGTATGGAGCAGTCTAATCTAATCCATTTCCGCAGGGGCAACGTTACACTGACTTTGAAAGCTTCTTCTTCTCCTGTTGTCAAACGGGCTTGAATTATGATGTCCCCTACACAGGAGACATGACAGTCATTTCACCACATGAGATCCAGAGCTCTTTATTAATACATAGCACAGTCTGTTCCACAGCCTCACAAAACACACATCATCGCTTACAATCATCCCGTGATACCTGCGTCTAATCCCCTGGACTGGTATCAGGTGTACACACAATATGCCGTGACCCACCTGTGTCTGTAAGCATCATCAGAACAGAGTCGTATTCATTTCTCCTATTGAGATGATGGATGATCCCACAGAGGCTGTGGTGACACCGTCTCAGTAGGTAGATCCACACAGATATGGTTACGCTGAAAACCAAGCGTGAAAAAATATGACAAATCATTTCTTTGGTCGCTGAAGTGAAACGGTTGAATCTAAAACGCTGCGCTGTCTGAAAATGACTGACCTTGCTCTATGTCATGGATCATAAATAAAAAGCTTATATGCTCTGGTGAAGAGGCGTCATGATGCTTATAAAGTAATTTAACTTGACAGTGAAAGTGAAGTCAAACCAAAGAGTGTGTTTAAACAGCTGTCAGCACGGAAAGGAAACAATCACTGACCTGTGGCCTGTCAATCTGTTGATAATAACCCAAACCACTGACTGAGTAGATCCTAACAGTTAACATCTAAATCATAAGCTATTTTCCAGTTTTTCTAACCCTAACCCAACTGGGAGAAACTAAATCAGTGTGGAGAGCTTGAGGTTCAACCTGGGCTGTGTCACCGCATGAAGACGGCCTCTCTCCAGGGCTTGGTCCACGAAAGGCTGGAACCTGCGGACCATTCCGAAGGTCTCACCAGTACTTGCCAGGGGGAACTTCAGCACCTCAATGACGTCTATGAACCAGCAGACCAGCAAAAGATTTTACTTTTTAAGATGTAATATTAAAGATGTTACATGGAAAAAACAAGAAAGTCATGTGATTAAGGTTCTGACCTGACTCATGTGGACACGGACTGGTCCTGTCTCTGGTCATTTGCCACATCAGTCGAGCAAACCATGATAAAGACTCTGTGGGAGGCTTAGCTGGACGCTCTGTGAGTGGCGTTATCTCCAGCACTCTATAAATACTGAACATTGAGTCACGGTGTCTCCTGGGTACGGTGCCATTTTTCAGATGAACTAGCCAAGCACGAACAGTCGCATTATCAACCTCCAAAACATCCCTGTTGAAAAAGTCAGCCTGATACAAGATGGATGGAGGCAGTCTGAGCTGCACCTGGTGGATCCTGTAGACTCCGAGTCGGCCGCTGATCCATTTCCTTCTGAAGACCACTAAATCTGTCTCCCTTGATGTGGAGACCACCACCTCCACTGCCAGCTGACATGGCCTGAGGCATCGATACCGCACACGGACGACTGAGCCATCTACCACTTTGTCAGGGGCTGACTTAAACCCTATGAAATTGCCAGGCAGGCTCTCGTTGCTCTCAGATGAAATGGCTTGTAACACACACTCTCCCTGGGTGAAGTAGAAGATACATAAATAAAATTGGGTCAGTCAGACAGGAAACATAGATGTTTTTGACAGAGTGTATTTTTAATACGAAACTCAATGGCTTTGCATGAACTTTTTGGTCATCCACGAATTTAAGAATGATGTATGGAAGCATGTATTCAATGGTCTTGAAGAAGTAATTCACTAAGATATCCCCAAAGATCCAAAAATAGTAAACATTTCTACAGAGGTATATTTGTCACACATCCTCCTAAAGGCTGCCATAAAGCAAAATACAATTAGGTGGTTGAAAACTTGGCTCCAACCAACATTTGAAGGGAGGGAGCAAATCTAATTTTAGCAAACAGCAGCCATTATGAGAGCGCATTTATTTTGAGTCATGTTTCTGACATTATTACAAATTTGAATCCAGGTTTTACTGTCTTTCAGCTCTGTTTTGGTTTCCACCAACTCCTGATTAAAAAACGTTGATATTTTGCTCCACTATATGTGTCTACTGATTTTATACAGAATACAGCTTGTTGTAGAGTTTTATGAAAATATCTGCCTGTTGTTGGACTAAATGCCACTATGAGAGCTAGAGGTGTGAATCAAAACAATAAGGCTGCCAACGTCCGGACAGCTTTATGACCTGAAACTTGCTTTAGAGCTCAGTGAAGCTGTGGGGGAGCTGTTAATTTATGTGTTCATTCTCTGTATGTTCATCACTATGAGCAAACATTTTCACATTCTTTACAATGCATTGTTTTCATATTGTCACATACATTGTAAATATATATATATATATATATACATATATTATTATTGTTACAAACCTCATATAACTGACCAAGAGTCTTATTCAACAAGTGATATGGTAAAGTATAATATGTAATGTAATAAGTCTCTTACCATTGTAATAGCAGCAGTGAGGACATATCCAAACATGAAGGCATGCAACACATTCATTTTGAGTCCTTTGGCTTAAAGTATGAGAATAAATATGGAATCCCTGAGTTAATTTGATTAATACAAAAAAAGGTCTGTGTGAAGTAAACTTGGTTCTGTCAGTGCTCGACACTCAGTCGCCTAGTTTACAGACTGGCTCAGCACGCGGCGTACACCCTGTGTGATGCAGGAGTACAGGATATTCTGGTGTTGCAGGTTCATCTGTGTGCATGAGTTGCATTTAAAGGGCTAAGTACATCACAGCACCTAAAAGGCCGGCGCAAACGTACCTCTGCTGTTTGACACAAATGCTGTTTGATTTATTTATTAGGGAACTTTGGGCAGTGATGCATCAAAGCTCAGAGTCTAACTTAATTTAGCTGTGCTCGACCCAAGGCTTTGCCATCACCCCACGTCCTTTTTTTGCCTACGCCCACGCAAGACTTTGAAGAAATCTGATCTGAAAAACAACCTGATATTACTGCCAAAAATTAATTACCCGTGGGCTACTGACAGTTTACGCTTCAAAGTCTGCTGAATGAGGCATTGGTAACTGTTGCTGATGGGCTGTTTCAGATGACCATATATAGACGAGAGCGGTCTTGTTGTCTATATAAAGAGTGACTGCTGCCAAAACAGACATCAGCTTCCACTCCAGATGTTATTAAAACCTTTATCATACAGCTAATTTCTATATTTAAGATTTGACTTGATTTCAAATACTTTTTTTGAAGGAATAAAGTCATTATTTCCCATGGCTTTACAGGATATATGTGATTTCCAGGACATCTTTCTGGATAGAGGAACTGCTCGATGTTCTTCGCTGCCTTTTGGGAAGAAGACTGGATTCAACTATATGAGAGGTTTGCCCTTCAGCAATAGCACAAGTCTGTTTAATTTTTACATACCAGTTGCAGAGTACTTAGATAAAAGTCCACTAGAGTTTGGGCAAATCAGCCCCATCCAGAGCGCCAGCACTCCCTTATCTCCAGATGTCACCCTGCCATCCCTCTCCCTGCCTGAAAATCCTCTTTTTTCCTCCCCTCAGCCTGTTTCTTTGCCTTTTCCTATTTCTCATGGAACCACCACCCTAGCTTTCATTTTTCAGGGCGGCGTGTTGGCTGCAGCAGACACTCGCTCCAGTTGCGCTGGGTACGTAGAGGGCCCCGCCGCCCAGAAGATCCTTCCCATTCACAGTCACATGGTGAGCACCACCTCAGGTACTTCGGCCGACTGCGCCCTTTGGAAACGGATTCTGTCTCGAGAGCTGCGGCTTTACCAACTCCGCCACGGCCGACGGTTGTCCACGAGCGGAGCTGCCAAACTGCTGTCACACATGCTTCACCCATTTAAGGGAACTGAGTTGTGTGTTGCTGCCATTATGTGTGGGTGGGATGGGGGAGAGGTCCATGGACACCCTGATGACACTGGAGGTACAAGGACTGATCCTGGTGGTTGCACAGAAACAAAAAAGGAAATAGAAAAATCTGTAGACCCCAGTCTTGAAAAGACTCACAGCTCTTTTTCATCTGTTGGTGGTAAACAGCCCTTAGCTAGAGAGAAAAGAAATGGCTCTGGACCTTGTATGTTCTATGTGTGCAGTGACGGCACTCGCCTGCAGGGAAATCTCTTCTCTGTGGGCTCAGGATCCCCGTACGCCATCTCAGTTCTGGACCAAGGAGTTAAATGGGAATTGTCACTGGATGAGGCCACGTCAATCGCCAGAGAGGCTGTGTACAGAGCCACACACAGGGATGCATACTCAGGAAACCATGTCGATATCTATCACATCTCCTCAATAGGATGGATTCGCAGGAGCAGGGAGGATTTGAAAGAGGAATATTACAGAGAAAAGGAAAGACGAGAGCAAGGGATGAGACAGATCGTGACTTTGTCAAACAAACAAACAAAAATGGCATGAGAAAAGAAAGGCAAACGTGTAGATGTGTTTTGGAGAGACGTGACGGCAGCTCTGCAGCAGATACTGAATTTGTGAACAGGACAGCCAGTTGCATATTTTTCTAAATGTTTGGGCACTCATATTGTTCCCTCTAATAAACAATGATGATGTTTTCTCTGTGCTGATAATAAAATGTAGGTTATTCTAACAGTTTGTGATTTCCTGATGGTGCAACGAGCTGAAGAATAATAACAGAGCAGGGGCGTCCCTCTCTGTCTTCAAGAGCCTCATCTTTTGTGAGAGCGCCTCATCTCCCATACCTAACTAACACTTAGCGTGCACTTGAACTCCAAGCCTTTGTCTTACAGAAGAGATGTTGTGCCTCTTTCAATATCTATAATATAGCTTTAGATAATTGCCTATATGAAATGAGTAAATGTAAATGTCTAAAAGCATACTGCTGGCAAATATTATGAATCCTTCCAAGGTTGTAAGAGAATCACTTACCCCATGCTTGTTTTTGTTGTTCAAAAAGTGACACAGAAAAAAGGGACTAGAGTCGTCCACACTCTACAGATCTGGGGGCGGATGCTCGTAATGTATTGCTGCAGGGAACATATTTAGCTGTGGCAATAGCCAGTAAGGAGTTAAAAGGTGATTTGTGTCTGCTGTCAAAATACTTCTGAAGTTTCTTCGACACGTCAGTAAATTAATGAACACATGAAAGTCTGCTGATCTTGCTGGTTCCGTTCTGTATGTGCAGTGTGGTAGTAAATTATGCATACTACTAATCATTCAAGTGACTATGAGAGTCCGAAAGGATATTAGTGCAAAAGGTAAAGAGCTGTTCGCCATCTACGCTGATCAGTCCTGAATCCTGGATGAAGAAAGCAAAGTGTGGTGTTTCATGGGACAATGCGAAAGGGACCTCGGGGATCTACATCAAACCAATACAAATCCAAACAAACCCAAGGTTGGGTTTAGTTTAGTTTTTTTCAATACCAACGACATGAGGCCCCATTATCTGAATAGTGATTCAGTCGTGCAGAAACTGGGGCCTGCTTGGCACCACATTTCAGTGCCCGACCTGGATCAAACCACATCATTCTAACCTTCACAGAATTTCTTTTAGAAGTGCATACTGTGCATACTCCCAAATAATAGTAAAGTAGTTACGTTACATTTGAGAGCCAACCTCCAGCACCATCCCAAACACATCATGCAAACACATGTAGATGTTCTAGTCTGTAACAAACCCTCCTAAACTAACCAAAAATTACAAAGCTTTTGCAATAATGTCATTGGCATGGGATGTTGTTTAGGGTTTATTTTAGGTTGTTCTCCTCAATATCTTCTACAATCCTACATAGTCAATCAGAATACAATGTTGTTCTCTGCAAATTTTTGTTGCTGTAGACCAGTATAGTCACTTCTCATCCCAGGGCCTCTGGCAATTGCCTGCTTTGAAACGCACAGGCTGTGTAATCCGGCATATGGGTGTGGTTTTATAACATTTGAAAATGGTACTTATGTTACTATAATTGTTAATTAAAATGTTACAGAGTGTTTTAGGCTACTGTGTGAGTACACTGTACTGTACCGCATTGAGCATACATAAATGTGTTATTATCTGTAAGATATCAACATATGTAAGAATAATCACATGCAGGGTTGCATGACGATGTGTGAGGAGACACTCAGAAAGTGTCTCCTCAAACCTAAACTAGTGTGTGATGACTGCTGAGAGAGGAAAGCCTCCCTTCCTCCCCAACCTCATCCATAATTCCCATCTACGGAAGTTCATTAATGACTGAATTAATGAGACAGCAAAAACAAAACAAAATGTGGAACCCGGTTTGGTGGTCCACACTTTAAAGCTTGCGGAGCCAGACTTATAAGTAACAGAACAAGTTCTGAGAGAAGTATTGAATCAAAGTATTTCCGCCTCCAAGACGAACCTTGACTAAAGATTTGAGCGAGCAGTAGGGGTTCCTTGGCTGTTTGTTCAATTTCCTCTCCTCACAAGGGAACTCCAGCTGAGAGGAGAAAAAAACTCAAGAGGATTGGACCAAGAAGGGAAATGTCACACACCCTGGTTTCTAAGAGACATCAATACAATTGTTTTTTCTCTGTTTGTCTGAAACCAGTGCAGTGCCTGGACCTGCCTGTTTGGAATGTTCTGTTCTCTTGTCCTGTGTTGATGCTCCGGAGCTACTTCAAAAGGATAATTTGTCATTAGCGAGTTCTCCTAAAACATTTCTACTATATACTGTCACTTTTTATGGTTTGTGTGAAGGACGTTGTGTGAAGAGCTTTTTATAAACAGTCTATGGTGCAGAGTGAAGTTAGAAAACTTTGTCCATCCTACCTGGTTTATCTGCAATGAAGATTTTACATGTTTTGCACCTATAAATCCATCCCTTGTCCCGATGTCCTCTCAAATCCTGACTCATCTAGTTACGGCTCGGGTTTGTATTGTGCTGTCATGGTATAGTTTTTGCTTTAATAAGCATCCATACACAGCTGGGCGCAAGACATCTGAGGAGTGACCTTAGGGTTGCGAGTTAGCTTCTAGCCGTATGACTAACACGTTCACTCTCAGTCCTCAACTGGAGAAAAGCAGAACTTAAGAAAGATCAAGAAACACTGATGTACAAAGCCCGCCTGCACTCTGTAGATGAAGTGCATTGAGCTCAAAGTATGTCTGACGTATTTGATCAAAAATATATCAAAATGTAAAAAATATCACATGCTCGTAATATCCCAATACAAGCAAATTCATTTAACCTACACATGGAATAATTTAATCTTGCATTTCTTTACAAATAAATGAATCCAAATGTAAAGGTGTCTTGTTTGGATGAGTGTTTCAAAGACAGAGAATTGAAAATCAGTGATAAAATGTGTTTGAGGTCGAAATTTAAAGGGCGACTTAATTACCCCAATGGGCCATTTATCAAACTGTTCCATTGTTCGCCAAGACAAATTATTCATGTCATGACCAATCTGTTCAGCTCACACGTTGAAAGTATGCAATCAAAGTGGAAATGAGGAGTGGGGGGTAATTACAGTCATACATTTTAGACATGTGTTGGGCAGCTGGGAGAACACCAGTGGTGGAATTTCATCTTTTAATGCATCCTCCAGGAGCAATTTTCTGGTGCAGCTTCTGAGGAGGAAGGGGAACAAAATCTAACTTATACTGAAGAGGATTGTGCAGACTAGCTACATAAGCAGATTACAAAACACTGCATGGCTTCAAGGAAATGATACAGACTAAGAGAAAACCTACTGCATGGGATAATAAATGGGATGGTTAGCCAATGTGTGGGTTAGTGACTGAGTGTCTGGTCATGAGTATTGTTTTTATGAGAACACTGATGGAGAGAGAGGGAAGAGAGGAAGAGAAAGGGAGGAAGGGAGGAGGAGGGTAGAAATAAAGAGAGAGAGAGAGAGAGAGAGAGAGAGAGAGAGAGAGAGAGAGAGAGAGAGTGGGGCTGAGTGGTCAGACCTCTCGTTGGGCTCAGATGAACCTCGGCATGTGTTGTTCTCCCACGTTGGATCATTTCAGCTCCGTTACACCGGGAGGACCCACGGTAAGCTCTCCTCTCTCCTCATCCTCCTCTCTCCTCATCCTCCTATCCTCCTCTCTCCTCATCCTGCTCTCTACTCGTCCTCCTCTCTCCTCGTCCTCCTCTTCCTCCAACACTTTCTTTTTTCTTCTCCATCTTCGCGATTCACGAGTTCATTGAAGCCACCGCTCTTTTACGCAGCCGAGGCAACTTCCCGACCCGTCGGTACTTTACCATTCAGTTTGCTCCACAACTGATCCGCCGTCAGTATGGTGCTGTTCGCTGTTGAAGAGCACGGACAAACCGCTGGACAGATGTGACCATGCACGCGCGAGCTATTCAGGTGAAATGATGTTGGGCAGCGCGCGGGGTGCGTATGATAGTCTAGAGCCAGGTCTGGGGTGAGTGAACTGAGATCCGTATTAATAATAATAATAAATAACAGCAATAACATTACCAATAATAATAACTTTAACAATAATGCACTGCCTTGGTTTCTCGTTTAACAGAGATGTCGTGCGTGTGCGCGAGAGTGCTCAACGCTTGTGTCTGGTGCGCGCCACTCACCTGCACCTCACGCGCAGCAGGGGGCACGCTCGCTTATTCAAACATATATACCTGGACCTGGGTTAGTGGCCCACAGAGGTTTACATAGCCTTTATATATATTGATCTGTATTCATATTTATATGTATATACATGGAGTAATTGGGACGTTCCATTCATTATAGTCAGACCAAGTGTGTAAATCACATTAATGTGCATAGTTTTTCTGGCTTCCTCTAACAAGACAAGGTCATGCTCCAGGCTATTTAGTGTTTTCCTACTAGATATGCTAATAAGAGGTCCAGATGTGTGTGTGTGTGTGTGTGTGTGTGTGTGTGTGTGTGATTGTGTGTGTGTGTGTGTGTGTGTGTGTGTGTGTGTTTGTGTGTGTGTGTTTGTGTGTGTGTGTGTGTCTGTTTGTGTTGAGAAGGCATCAAGAGCTTATAGAAATATTATAATGCCCCGTCTGTGTTTACAGTGTAATGTGACAGGAGGACTTATCGTGCAGGCAGTGCTCTGACACTCTCACAGACAGAGCACCTTTTAACCACGGGGGCATCTCCACATGACAGACAAGAGCACGGTCCCACACTTGCTCAGCACACATGCCTCTGCAGCGGAGGGGCCCATCACTTCAGGTTAAGTTGCCTCCTCGAGAGTTAAAACCTTGACAATAATGAGGTGACTGATGTGCTGAGCAGGTCTGATGCACCGGGGGGACTCTGAAGAGGTTTTTGTGCACGCGCATGTGTGCGCTCAGCGTGCACGGCGAGAACAGTCGGATGAGAAGTCTGCATGCATTAAGACGAATGGGAGAGGTAGGGAGAGGCCAGGGATGTTGAAATGGAGCAGAGTCAGTCCACGGCCTGGACGTTAAAGCGAGCCCCCCCCCTTCTCCTCTTACTCCTCCCAGAGCACTTCCAGCTTCCCCCTCCCTGCTTCTCTGTCTCCCATCTCCCATTTTCTCCCTATGTAAAAGGCCTGACATGCACAGGCTATTTTTAATAAAAATGAAATAGCCTTGTTGCAGTGGAGCGACTCAGTGCAGAGTGAAGTGAGACTGAAACAGCGATTTGCAATTTAGAGCTATGTCACCACTCATCATTCCGTTCTGAGCCAGCAACAGCAAATCGTCCTCACGCTTTCATCCTCTATCCCTGCCGTACGGTTCACACATGCTGTAGCTCATTCGCACTCGTACTCTAAAGACTTCAAACAGTGAATGACACGTACCGCTGGCTACAAGGGTTCGGAGCAAAGCTGGCAGAGAGAGAGATGTAAGCTGCGAGCTCGGTCTGGAGCTGCTAAACAATGGCTGAGGAAGACAAAAGTGTTGAGGGAACACTTCTTGTGTTTTGCTAGATTTAAGATGATGGCAAACAGATGCAGATGCTGAACATGGAGCATTACCAATGGATGACTTGGAGTAAGTGGTGTGCAGAACAAAAAACAAGGGTGGGTTTCCTCTGGAGGAAAAGAGAAAGGGAGAAGAAATTACTTAATATTGCCTATGATCAAATTCTCAAATCGACTCTGTTCTCCAGCCTGCTTTTCAGAAACTAGGTCAGTATCTGAAGTGCAAAAAAGAACATTGGTTTCATTTCTATGTGTCTCTCCTTTGATATGTAGCATATCACTCAGGAGGTTGGTTTTATACACGGCCATCAAAGCCCCAAGCATTATTATGACTCCTCTCTCTTATTTGAACCTAAATTAATCAATGCACGTGTCTGACTGAGGCCAGAGGATTTAGGTTTATCACTGAGCTCCGTGTCATTTATGGTCTTTCAATTTTCCGAGCATAGCTGGTTGTGCTCCTTCACTGTAAATCTGTTCATGAGTAGTGCATGCATGAAAACTTTACTTAAATGGGTTGGAGCGACCACATCCCTGTGCGCCCATGACTCATGCGCTGTTGCAGCTTGTCTGTGTGTGCGCATTCATATCTGTGTGTGTGATAATGTGGGCCTCCATGCATGCATAAAGGTGAGAACAGATGTGGGAAAATGTACATTCATGGCGGGAAATAGCGAGGCAGAGTGATGAATGCAGGTGGAGCGTGGATGGAAAAACTGCAATTACACAGTCTTGTTAAGCTGCGGACACTTCTCAGTACATCAAGTTTTCAAAGATCAATGGCCGCCCTCTGACTCAAATACTAACGAAACTCAGATCATTAAACTTTAGGAAAAAGGAGGACGAGTCATTGATTAAATTATTTAAGAGTCTAATTAATCTCTTAAGGGGAACTTCTTTGTCTAGCGGCCGCTGAGGCAAGAAGCGACCATCTTTAGGGATGACATAAATCACACGGTGTCCAGGTAGTTCTGTTCGACAAGGAACAGTAAAGTAGCTGAGCTCCATCTCATCACCAGGACCTCAGGCTCCGAATTAATTAAAATTCTTCAAAGAGCTCACTTAACGGAGTGATCAATAGCAAGATTCAATCACCAGCATGTGGTACAAAGGGAATTCTGTTTTCTACATCGTTTTCAAATATCAGATCGAAACAGCAGGAAAAACATCCCTACAAACTCAAAGAATCCCGCTCACTTAACTCCTGTGTCTTGTATCCTGTTCCCAATTTTAATGAATACAGCGAAGATCACACTAATTATGTGTTCTCTCGTGTGATCTGATTGCAGCATGTGCACTGCATTGGAGAACGTGAGGGGGAGAAGGTGGAATGAAGACTCAGGAAGAGGGAGAAGGAAGAACACAAGATGAATCAGTTGGAGTTGGTCGCTCTCCGATTATTCTTTGAAACAAACTGATCTGGGAACCTCAGCTATGGCGGCACACATACTGCTTCTACTGCTTTTATTCCGTGTAGGGGAAAGAAACTGCATGGCTGTCGACCTTTCAGAGGAAGATCAGGATGTGCAAGTAACAAAAGACAAAAGACAACAAGCTTTAGCAAATCCAAGGTTCACGTACTCTGTGAGAAACAAAACACTGGGGAGCCAGCTTCAAAATGAAACGGACGATATAAGAACCCTGCCAAATGTGTCTTTTAAAATTAACGACAAAGAACCTAATGATTTTGACTTGAAGAATAATTCAGCGAGGAAAACAGTCACACTGAAACATCCTGGATCTGATGCCAAATCCTTAATACCTCAACATCGCCCTGAACTCACTGTGAACCAAGAGGAAAGGAGCAATTTGACTAATGGAGAGGTGGAAGGTGTAATTAATGATCACGGCCTAGTGCCGAGTTCAGAGGAGGAGCACTCTCTCCAGCCCGGGCTCCGTTTGGAGACGGATGTCGGCAAGGATCTGCCTGAGAAGACACCGGGTCGCCCCAAATGGCTCACCGAATCTGAGGTCGGTGGGTCGGGGCCTCGCTCTCGCCGCCGGAGGAGCTGGCTGTGGAACCAGTTCTTTGTGATCGAGGAGTACAGAGGACCGGAGCCCGTGCTCATCGGACGGGTAAGCTGTTGTCGACACCTGTCAGCATGCACATGTGAATCCCCTGTATCTGTGTTATAAGAGTTTCGCCTTCTTTTCTCAGGGAGCAAGAAAACAAAGCAACAACATTTGTGTAGAAATTATTATCTCACAGAGAATAATTTAATTTGAGCAACAGAAATTCTCTTCTGCTCTTAACACATGCATTTACATGTTTGCCATTGTCAGTTTGATTCATTCCCCCTGCTTTGCAATTCGACTGGTGTGTTATTGAAACCCATTGACGCTTATGGTTATTAGTCATATGGGAAGTGGAAAGCACTTAGAAAATGGAAATCAGCCCCACAGTCACACATAAGAGGTTTCAACACTCTTTCTTTATATACCTACTTTTATGAACCTTAATTAAAATCTGTCCTTACGTGTGTGCTTTATGGAGCTACACAGGCTCCAAACATAGACTGTAAATACAGATGGACGATATGACAGCCCCTCAAAAGCAAAACCAAATCCACCCCTGGTGTCTGGCTGCATTTTAATTCATAAAACCCGCCTCCTCCATGTTGGTGACTGGGACATGGGCCAAGCAAAAAAGTAAAAGTGCATGTTGGAAGAATTTTCCTCAAATATGTTTTGTGTCATTAGGGCTTTTCCACTCTCATGTTACAGCACCGTAAAATGAAAAACCTAATATCTACCTAATGAAATGTTAAACTTTAAGTGAACACAGACTGAATATCCCTCATCATGCAAAACATCTGTTCATCTACAGCAACATCTGAACACTATCTGTGCCTCATTTTACAGCCGAGTCAGAGAGTTAGTGAGCCGTTAGTAAGTCCTGCCAGTTAACCCAATGAAGAAGAAAAAGTAGGTGGCGGTATAAACCTTGGAGTTGTTTCAGAGTGACACAGGATCACAGATTTCCGGTTTTACCAGAGATATGGTCTGATAAAAAACTAACAGTATATCTTATCTACGGCGCTCATTGATCTGAGCTTTATTTTTTGCTCTTGTTCGGCTGCTGGATCAGTCAGTGTTGATTGTAGGAATATAGTCTGGAGTCTCGGCTTGTGTTTAACAATAAGTTGGAGGATCATAGGTACCAGCTTTGTGGATATGTACAAATTGTATGTTTTGTCGACATGCTGATTTAGTTACTTGGGGTTTGAATTGTGCTTAAAAGATGGAAGAGTGTGAACTATTTGCTTTTTGGGGCTGTGAATTAAGGACAAAATTCTAAACACTGTCAACGTGAACTAGTTAATTTTAATCTTTATAAACGGAGCTTTGAGCTATCTCTTTTTTAGTGTTAATTTGCACACTCACAGCATTGTTTGTAGACTGCTAGTTAAATTCTTATCAAAGCAATGGCTATTAAATCAGGTTTGCTCTCTTGGTGTTTTGCACACAAAAGCATTAGGGTCATTAATGTTGGTAATGGCATTTTAAAGGTAGGGTTGATTTTCTGAAACAATGTTTATCTTATATGTTGAAATCCTTTTAACATCCCAATAGTCAGGGTTAGGGTTAAAAGTAGTTTTCTTGAAGTAGCCATGCAGTGTGTGTTCATGTGTGTTTTGGGGGTAGCTTTGACGAGAGGGCTGATGGGAAGTATCAGTTGCGTTTGAGCCTGCTCTTGCGAGCTTCTCCCGGATTTCCAACCCTAGCTTTAACTGATCCTCTGTTCTGGCTCATAAAACAGAACTCTATGACGACAATGTAACCTTGCAGTAGTTTTTGTGTTATCGTGCTGACAAACAAACGAACATACAGGGGTGTAAATGTTATCTCCCTGGGGGGAGCTAATAACCTTAATTCCCTCCTAATCTGGTAGTTACTGGGTACAGCCTCTTCCTTTATTTAGGACCACTGCTTCCTGGGGCCAATCCTTCTGCCCAGAACCAAAGGTTAGATAACTGAATGAGGGCAAAAGACAAAATGATGCATTCATGAGAATATAAAAAATGTATTGAAAACAAAAACAAAAATGTTGTTTGCTTACATTATTCAACATTTTAACTGTAAGATCATTTCCAGACAAATTTGAATCTGTGTTTTTCTGTGCTCTCAATCCTCCTTCATAGGCTCAGGAATCAGGCGTTAATGTAACTCGAGTTAATTGCGGTGTTTGTGCTCCCACTTGTCGTGTCACATACTTGAGTCCTCACCGACGCCACACCAGCACCCTTCAGCTGCTGTCGGTGTCGCTGCATGAAAAAGTGCCGGAGGTGATTTAATCCGCAGCACACCTGAACCACAGATGTCCCGGGGGTTTACTTGTAGCATTTCACAGTCAGATGCTCCTCACTAATGCAGCTGCTGGCAGCTACAGTATCCTCACTGTAGGATTATATCAGCTGTAACGCTAACAGGGACTGTTGCCAGCCACTTTGTAGCTAGTAGTATACTTTATAGTGACAGTCTAGATTGGATTCTCACCAGTGCAGTATACACCTCATAAATGTTTAATCTTCCTGGTTGTTATTGATACAGTCAGTGGAGGGGTGTTAAAGCAATCAGTAGACACACAAGACGCCTCACTCCTCTGCAAGCACAGAGTCTTAATGTGGATGTTCTTGTAGTAAAGCATCCCTGCATTGCGAGGAGGTTTAAACGCAAAGTGTTTTCGCTCTGAGGCAACATCATTTTGTCTACCAAAAATAGAGAGAAGAACATGTCAAACCCATTACCGGTGCAAGGTCTGAGGTGAGCTATCGACTGTTCCAATCACAGGTGTCTCGAACCCGAGTGAAAAAAGAGAGGAACAGTCTGCAGGCGAGAGCCGTGTGCTGCAGATACGGTTAAAACCTGTCGGTGGATGAACCGGCAAGTGAGAGAAGGAGAAAATTTGGATTACAGAGAAGGAGGGAATGTGACAAAGGAACTGGCTTTGTTTTTACGGAATAGATAAATTTCTTCCCCGCCGTGAGAGTGTTTTTCCATGCTGACTGAAGCACAGCGGGACTGAGCCAGCAATTACAGAGTGAGGAGAGAAGGGGCCTGATAGAAAGAGAAGAGGACGGAGGGAGGGGGAAGGCAGGGGAGTGAGATAGACACCGACTCTGACAAAGATGTCTCTCCTGTCGAAGTGTGGGATCAAAATTGAAGTCCGCTTTAAGGAAGAAAGGAGTGAGTGGGATGAGGGGATGTAGGGATGAATTAAAAAAAAACAGAGTCCCTTATCTTGCAATTTGTAGGGTATGCTATCATGAGTTTCTATAATCCCTAACTTTATCCTCCCCACACACAGACACACACTCACACACATGAACGCAGACCCACAGAATGTACACTCATATGTGCACTAATCTTACATATTCTCCTGGTCTCTGCCTGAATGCTGTTCACTGTGTGAGCATGAACATATGTTATGATGGAATATGTAAATACATTCACGCCTGCAGATCTCACAAACACACATTGACTAATTCTGCGTGTATCGTCGTGCCGGCTATCACATTTCTCCCTTTGTCAGTTGCTCCCTCAAATTGCATGTGACAGATTGGAAGCGCTTTGCAAAATTCACTGGAAACCATCTCTGAACATTTGTAAACAGCCACTGTTGCAGCAGAATTTTGAAACCAAGGCTTTAGTTCTCATGAGTATCTAGGGTCCGCAGCAGAGGTTGTGAGTAAGCCCTCGTGGATTATGAACATGTACAGATGCGCCTTAAGGGTAGAGAGATGTGAAGGCTCCTGGTCAGAAAGCTCAGTGTGATGAAGGCTGAGTAATCTCTTTAGCTTTCTATTTCTGTGTGTTTGGCCTTTTACCTATTTAGCTCTCACTAATACCCTCTCTGCCATTAAATACTGAACCAATATTCTGCACCACGGAGCAAAACAGAGGGGAAGAGAGAGAGATAGAGAGAGGAGGAGGAGGAGGGGAGAATAAGAAATGTGAGCAGATGGGCATCCTGTGTAACTGAGGTAACATGACGAGAAGAAAGAGACACGAAGCCTGGAGAGAGGGCTGGTTTGAAAGGTACGGGGAAGAGAGAGAGGCAGATGGATTTATGAGACCGGGAAAGAAAGAGACAGATGGATAGGAAAGAGAGGAAGCTTTGCAGATGGATACCGCACTGTGATCTAAAATTGCATCTGTGAACATACATGTAGGACATTTTGCAGGGCGACCGTCCACATCGATGTGGCTTTGCCCCCGACAGGCCCCCAGTGGCACGCTTGGTCCACTGAGCTGATTAGCTGCACGCATCAGTACTCATCCTGGTCCCATATGTCTCTTCCACACCTGGTGCCATTCATTTCCGATTCACCAAGCACATCCCGCCTTATCATAAATCACACGCTCGTCATGTTTTGCCGGGCTTGCCAGACGAATGGATGAGCGTTAATGAGCGATACCTGCATCAGCAGCCTGATAAAGAGGAAGGTGATCGACCTTGTGTTTTTAGACTCTGTGTGTTTCTGTTCTCCAGCTGCACACGGACATGGACAGCGGAGACGGGCACACCAAGTACATGCTGGAGGGAGAGGGGGTGGGCTCCGTGTTTGTTATCGACGGCAACACGGGCAACATACATGTCACCAAGTCCCTGGACCGCGAGGAGAAGGACCAGTACCGCCTCGTCGCCACAGCGACAGACCGACAGACCGGCCGAGCCCTGGAGCCCTCCTCCCAGTTCATCATCAGAGTGCAGGACATCAACGACAACCCGCCCATCTTCCCCAGTCAAACCTACGTCGCCATGGTGCCGGAGATGGCCAACATTGGTATATCATCAAAACAACAATAAAGGGAAACTCCAATCAAAATGTATTGAAAGGGGGCTGTACAATGATGGTAGTGATGTCTGTGATTGGGAGCAGCAACTTGAATTTATGTAATCTACAAATTCCACAAACCCCTGTCTGTGTATGGGATGCAAACAGTTCATCTTATTGGCTTTTCACTTGGCACGTGTATTGTTAGTGGTCCAGGGAGTTGCAGTGCCAAGGTCAGCATAATTTTGATACGTTCAATTAAAAATTCAATTAACAGGCGACCAGTGCTCTGTAGAAGTCAGAGGAGATGGGACAGCGTGCCAACAGTCAGTCAGTGTCCATAAAATCTTTATTGAAAATAAACCAGGTAGGATGAAAGCAAAGTTTTCTAACTTCACTCTGCACCACAGACTGGTTATAAAAAGCTCTGCACACAACGTCCAGCACACAAACAATAATAATAGACAGAATATTGTAGAACTGCTTTAGAAGACTCACTAATGATAAGGAATAATTCTGAAGCCTCTCCAGAGCTTTAACACAATAATGAATTGGATGCATCGTATTGGGTCATCACTGTATAGCTGCAGAGATGGAGCATTGCATTGTGGAATCAGGCAAACTGATATAAATGATGAATTTGGTGCAGCTTGATTGAGTTTGAGGAGGCTGTTGGGCCTTGGTGGAGGTTTACGCGCTCCACTGAGTACCATTCTATTTTTTATCATTGAATCACTTGCAAGAGCATGAATGATAGTTGTGTTTGTGAATGTCAGAAGCAGAATGAAAACAGCCGTCACAGTTCCTGGGACTCCGGGGACTCCACCGACATGTGTTTTTAACAAGCAAAGAACCAAAGACTATTGTCAGCATGTGTCTGAAAACATTTCTCCTGGCACAGCTCCAGTGTTTCATGTTTCAATCCATATTCGTGTTGAAGATAATTGCTTTGAACACCCTGCGCATATGGACATGCAGCGAAGAAGTCGATAAATCCTTTTAATCCTGCTGATACAAGTGTATTTCAGGAGCTACATTTTGAGAGGAGTATCACTTTACGCTGCTTGTGAACCAGATTCCGCTTCTGTGAGGAGGCTCTTCACTTTGGTCACCTGCGTTCTTTCCTCTGTTTCACAGGCACCTCCATAATCCAAGTCACTGCCAGAGATGCTGACGATCCCTCGTATGGAAACAGTGCCCGGCTGGTGTACGCCATCACTCAGGGACAGGACTATTTCTCTGTGGATGCTCAGACAGGTCGGGTAGCTTTGACGAAAGTGCCACATATCCCCTCAAAGCTGTTTACCATTACACGCCTCTCCAGCTGATGATTACACTTCATACAGTAAATCCCTGTGGTGCTGTTAGGTATCATATGCTGTGTTTTTTTTTCTACCATATGTCGAGTCCAACAGATGAAGAACGTTTTAACTACATTAAGCATGATCTCGCTCCGAAGCAGAAGCGGCCTGGAGTCACATGCTTCCCAATGTCCTGATTCGAAAAGAAATACGCATCTAACTCGCTTTGATGCCAACTCCCAGAGACGTTGTGTCACTGAAATCTGTCGTTTGTGTGATCCCCCACCCCAACCCCTCCCTCCACAACCCGCCCTATGCTCCACCAGGCGTCCTGCGAACAGCCGTGCCCGACATGGACAGGGAGACCCGGGATGAGTATCTGGTCGTCCTCCAGGCCAAAGACATGGGGGGCCATCTGGGCGGTTTATCCGGGACCACAACCGTCACCGTGAAGCTGAGCGACGTCAACGACAACCCCCCTCACTTCAGGCGGAGTAAGCGCTGCCGTTATCAGATCACCACTTAACTGTCGGTTGTGTTCAATCTCTATATAGCTTTAGAAATGTGTGTGTGTGTGTGAGCAAAGATTAAAATGATGAAATATCTTGTAAAGGCACTTATGACAGCAGCCCGATATTTTCCGCCTCCTTCGGGTCCTGGCTGCCTCGACACGCTCAGAATGTGATAGAAGCTCTTAGAGCAGCGAACCATCTGCCCCTTTGATTTCCATCCACTCTTTCTAATCATTGTTTCTGCAATAACGCAACCTCTTGTGCCAGATGACGGGCATTAACATTCATAAACACCCCTGTGGTTCAAATGGACTGTGGGCCCTCGCTGAAGAGTGAAAGACCATGTCCACTCTTTCTTTTTCCAAGCTTTTCCCTGTTCCACGCTATTAATATTTCATCTTAAAGTTCAGTGCTTTCCACTTCAGTAGACTAAAAATCACTGCACAACATCTCTAACACTTAGACATATACTGCATTTCTCTATATCTTACCTCTCCACTGTTTCCATTTCCCCCTCCATTCCTCCCCCCCTGACACTCTCTGCTTACTGCCATTCATCTTAATGTTTAAAGGCCTCTTCCTCATGTTGACGTATTGTGCTGCAATACAATTCTCTATAGACGCAATTTCATATTTATAAGTGCCGGCCGAGGGGCAACTTATCGACTGGTATCTGATGATCTCTCGTCCCTACCTCGCCACCTCGCTCTCAGTCGGTGCATGGGTTGGACAATGACGCCAGGATTTAGGCTAAAGGCTGATTGAACATGCTCTTTGAATGAGAGGGGTGTGATTTTCATATTCTTTTTATTACGTGAAGGATTTGAATAATTAACAATCAGCGAGCTCGGCTTCTCTGGTTAAAAGGGATGCGTTTCTCTGAATATGCTGCTTGTTGTTACGCTGCATGACAAGCACACAGGGGTCACTCTGCTGCTCCGGTGAAATGACACCACCTGCCACACATCACTGGCTTCATCTCCATGCTGTGCCGAGTGGACAGACTGCTACAGCAGCAGCTACGATTCTCAGTTTAATAAATGCACTACTCAATCATTAATAACTGAATGGGACTAATGCACATCACTTAGTTAGTGGCTTTCCAGTTTATTTACTGTTTGTTTAACAGAAAAACTTGGCGGAAGGATGCTGTAACTAATATTCTCTTAAATCTTTTTTTCACTTTAAAATCAGAGATAGTTTTTAAAACTTTCTTTGATTTCTCAGGGAACAGATCTTCATAGAGCTTGATGAAAAAAATCTGTCATGGTTTTATAAGGGGACTGCTGTGGCTTGGTGGAGTTAAGTGCTCTGCTGAGTGACATTCTAGTAATCTATCGGTTGATCTTTTAAAGTGGGATCACATTAGACGACGGAAGAAATCAATGTTCACATTTGAGTTGCTCGAGTGGTTAAATGTTCACCACTTATTCTTGATGAACGACGAGTAATTGTGAACGGTTGTTCGTCATTTTTCTGTCAATTCATTTGTCAATGGATCGACTAATTGTTTCAGCACGAAAGAGAATTGCATTTCAAAGCTGATCTGAGGCTTCACAGTACAAAATTCTATTTGTGCTGCAGCTCTGCAGAGAGAAGCCAAACAGAAAGAAGCGGATTAAGTGTAAAATGACACTTCATTTAAATAATTTCGACATCCGAGCTTTATTAGCTTTAACATTATTGCACAAAGCAAAGCCTGTGGACTGTGTTGCGCACCACTAAGATGATATAGACATGAGGAATCTGGGTATTACATGTAACCACAATTACAGTTTGAATAACCTGAATTTGAATGACTACAATTTGAGACACTTTCATGCTTTACGTCATGTAGTGGGATCATCACTCAGTGCCAGTTGTCAAACCCGTTACATCCGTGGTTTTTCCCTCCGTGCAGGCGCGTGGTCGTTCTCTGTGTCTGAGCTGGCATCACCGGGTGTGGAGGTGGGCCGGCTCACTGCCGCGGACCCCGATCTGGGAGAAAACGCCCAGCTGGAGTTCACTATCCTGGACGCGGAGGAGGCCGAGATATTCAACATAACAGCGAGAAACCGCGAGGGCATCATCGAGCTCAACAAGGTGAGAGACGAGACATGGGGACACACACCATGGGATTCAATGGCGTTGTTTTCATATATGCAGATCAAAAAAGGTCAATGTCAGTAGTGTAGTATTTTAATAAGTGACTTTATGTAGCGCAGCTTTAGTTCTATTATGAACAAAGTTAAATTACATTTATTTGGTGAATCAAACACTTCAGTCCTCCACTCAAACCCCAACTGCTGCTGACAGGTTCAGTCTCTACTGGACAACTAAAGAGTACCAATCATCAAAAACATCAAAACCTGTTGCTCGTATGAAGAGAGCTGGTCATGTGAATGAATTAGTCTTTTTGTTTTTAAGAGTTTGATTCAAAGATGATTATCGTGCAGTGAGATCTTGAATCAAAGAATAAAGAGGGTGAGGAAATAACAGAGCTGGGTCAGTAATTGCCCAAAAGGCCAATATGGAATATGTAAGCTACATAGAGGGATGATGAAAAGTAAGTCTCACTGTAAATGAATAATGAAGCACTCCATGTGTGAAGAAATATGAAGCTCATAAATGAAAGGCCCTCAATGAAGCATAGCCTAAAGATTGAAGAGGCTTTATCCCTCGCCCAACAGCTGCTGGATTACGAGACCCGCAACTCCTATACTTTCTCCGTGGAAGTTGCCAACCCTATAGTGGACGCCCGGTACCTACGGAAAGGTCCCTTTAAGGACCAGGCGACGGTCCGGGTCATGATCCTCAACGCTGATGAGCCCCCGCAGTTCTCCCAGACTCGGTACCATCTGGACGTGTCTGAGAACTGCCCCCCTATCTGCTCTGTGGGCCGGGTCTCTGCCGTCGACCCGGACACGGGACAAAGCTCCAACATCAGGTGGTTAATACACCATCACTCATTCTGTCTCTCTGGCTCCCGCTATGATTTTTCTTTATTTTTGCTCATATGCTCTTTCCATATCCCAGGTACTCCATTGATCCACAGTCGGACCCCGAGGCTCTGTTCCGCATCGCCTCTGACACGGGCTCCATCAACACGGTGATGGAGCTGGACCGCGAGCTGGAGCAGTGGCACAACATCACCGTCATCGCCACACAGAGGGGTACGTCTCTGCCCTCGGGGGCGCAGAGCTCATCAGAGTCATATTTCACAGAAAGTGAAACCGCCCGGGGTCGGCGGCACAGTGCGCGGCGTGTGAATGATAGAAATTCAGTGATGATTTCAACATTAGTGCCCTGTTCTCTTTCAGACAATCCCAATCTTGTGTCAAGGGTTGTGGTGGCCATAGAGACACTAGACCAGAATGACAATGCCCCAGAGCTGGACAGGCAGTACTCCACATCTGTGTGTGACTCCAGTGGCCCCGGTCAGGTCCGTTCTTGTTGTTGTTGTTTTTGTCTTATATTGTATTTTTGTTCTTGTGTTTTCTTCTCCTCCTTTTGTTAAAACCTTTTCGACAAACTGGTTCAGTGGAGACAAAATGACCCCAGCTTTACATTTCCAAATATTATGTCACGGAATAGAGAGGTAGCTCTGTACCATCAGTCAGGGAGGATTGTAAGAAAGTCCTGTCAGGATCATTGAAATAAACTACCCACTACTACTATTCCTGTTACACTAATCCTTAAGATTTCACTCCAGGCTGATGTGGCTGCCTTGGTAACAGCAAGTGCATTTTAACACCATAGCAAACACTCGTAAGCTGCGACGACGCAGCCAAGCAAACTCAAACTGTTCTAAAGGAGAAGTCGGTCAAAAATAATTACAACCACGTTCTAATTGTGTGCTTTTTCTGGTTCCATCACTCTTTGGAGAATTAAAAGACTAATCAAATTTCCCCAAATAACCTTTACTTGTTTTGTTGACACATTTTTGATAAACAGATTCACAAATTCAGTGACTAATTCGGCGCATCTTCTGTAACTCCTTCACAATAAAAGCCAACGTGTCTTTTTGCCAGCTGAATGCTTTTACAGTGAAGCAGACACTGACGTCGGGTTTGCATGAGCGGCACCTAAGTGCAGCTCTGACGCAGCATGAGGAGACTGAACCATGAACGGTGAAATTAAAAACAGTAACGCTGGATTACACGATTCATTGTTTCCCTTAAATCCCCTGTGGTGGACTCCATCGCAGAGGTAATTATAGAATGAAAATTACATTGAATGGTTTCTACTGAGAAAATCCCAGCCATAAAATTGATGGAAAAGAAACTGGGGTGGATTTCATGAAAATCAAAAGGGTTGTAAACTAAGTTTGTGGCTGCAGTCAAATAGAGGTGTTTATCCCAACTGTTTTAAAACAATTTCTTCCAGTCATGTGTTGCATGTGTCAGCAGTTCCACCACAGCTTTGTTTATATGCCCATATGAACCATCACAATAGAGCATCCTGTTCTGCAGGTAGTTCAGGTTCTGCGAGCCATCGACAGGGACCAGGGAGGACAGGACACGCCGATCCACTTCAACATCCCCCCAGAGTCCAGCTCTGCACTCAATCTCACCATCAGGGAATCTGGAGGTGGCAACTGTTTCTTTTCATTTAAAACATACCACCAACAGAAATCGGGGCATGATTTTTGTGCAGTGACCATGTTGGATGTGTGTGTTTTTTTGCCACGTTATCAGGTGTGACAGCCAGCCTGGTGCTCCAGTCAGCTTTGGATCCCCTCCCTGGCTTCTCCTCATCCTTACTCACCCTCTACGTGCCGGTCGTGCTACGTGACGGCGCCTCGGGTCTGACCAACACTGGCACCGTCACTGTGACCATTTGCCCCTGTTTGCGAGGGGGCATGCAGACGGAGGATAGGGGGAGACAGAGGGACAGGCGATGGGAGAGGCACATGGTTTGTCTGCCCATGCCGTCCGCCTCTCCGTCTCTCATATTCAGTTTGGTCACCTTGCTCGCCATGCTGGCTTGTGCCACCACTCTGCTGGGTAGGTTGGGTCGGTTCTGTGGTTCCCTCCAAGGCCCTATAAATATGTTGTTTGTGATTTTGTGAAAGACGCTGAGCACTTGTGTCAGGTCGCTCCTGTAATGTCTAAAGAGAATGTGTTTGTGTGTCTCTGTTTTGCCCTTTAGTGGTGTGTGCACTCTCGCTGTCATTGCGCCATCAGAAGCGAGACTCCCACTCACCCTTCGAGGAGGATGATGTCAGGGAGAACATCATATCCTATGATGACGAGGGGGGAGGGGAAGCGGACACCGCAGCTTTTGACATTACAGCCCTGCAGAGCATGCACAGAATGCAGCACATGCACAACAGAAACATGTGAGCTGTGCCCAAATAATTAAGATAAAAAAGGGGGAAAAGTTTATCTTGCCGTGGTGGCTTATGGGAGAGTGTGCGTGTTTGTGTGTGATTGTGTGCTTCTCTGACATTTATCTCTTGGCACAGATGGTACACCCAGCAGAATCCGCCGAGGGCCAGGGCGTACAGCTGGAGCCGTAACCCGCGCCCCGGCCTGGCCCCTCAGCAGAGGCCGGGCTCTGCCCCGCTCTACGGGCGCCTCTGCTACGGCATCCACACGCTGCCTGTTCTCCGAGATTATCCAGCTGGGCCACTGGAGGCAGGGCTGCAGTTAACACAGCTGACCCACGGGCTCACCGGAGGTCATATTGGCAGTTCCCTTGTCATCCAGAACCAGAGCACCTTTGAGCCGCTGCTGCAGTCTCCTGAGACGAGCCCTGCTAGTTATGAAGCAGAACACATTCTGGCGAAGAGCAATATTACCGACAGAAATGAAAGCAGTGAAGCGAATGAAGAAGCAGATACAAAAGAGAATCTGGATCAGGCCAAGGTCAGAAAAACAAAGCAAACATTTCTATAAGCATCGTATAAACCATCTTATGAATATTGAAAATTGGGGTCCCAGCAGGACACTTTGTGTTTAGATCCAAGCACCACTGAATTCAAAACATTGAATAGTCCTAATTTACCTGTAAAGCGTTCCAACTCCGTTATTCATCTTTTCAGCTCTAATAAGTCAGATCAGGTCAAAGAATCTGAAACTGAATGACGGAAGATTTGTTTTCCTTCTATTCATGATATCAGGGTTAAGGTCGGCAAATGGACTTGATCTCAGCAGTGTTTGTTGATGCATGTGCCTCTTTGAGTGTAGCTGCTGCATATGAGTGTGATTTAAAAGGTAGTTCAAATCATTTCATATTTGAACTGCCCTTTAAATCATACAGAGAGAGAGAGAGAGAGAGAGAAAGAGAGAGAGAGAGAAAGAGAGAGAGAGAGAGAGAGAGAGGCCCTGGCTTACACGTGCCAATGTGTCAATGATAACACAACTAGAATGCCACTCAGTAGCACATACTCCCACCAAGGCCCAACAATGGTTTTATATCTGGATCTGCACAAAATATCAGTCCTCTCAACCTTTCTGATTGTTTTCATAAAGATTCATTCAATTATTATCTGAGAAATCAATGACAATATACAAAAACCACATCACACATTGTTAAAGAAAGAGAAAAAAGTAAGGTTAAGCCCCAGCACAAAATATCATGGAAGCTGTTACCTCCTTGGTGGAGGTAATATGGCCAAGCCTTATTTACATTGTGGTACTACACCACAGGATCTAATGGAACATATGTCTGTTAGGGATGAGTAACCCAATCTGTCTGAGGGAACTGACAGAAGGCTCGGTTGGAATAATCTAACTCTCTTGTCAAATTTAAGATGCTCTCACACATTCTCTGAACTCCAGAGAAAGTCTGTCAGGGTCTTTTGACGTGCATGTAGCGTGTTTTCATCTCATGCTTGTGTTTTTGTTTACATGTTTTAGTTCTGAATAGAATTAAACTATAATTAAAAAAGACACCGAAATTCAAGATAAAAGATTCAGGCTTAAACATCCAGCTGACCGAGGGAAATCAAATCTGTCCAAACACATTAGGTTCACATGATCCAAGAAAGAGAAGTTCACAGGAGCGCCTGGAAAACCTCAAGCATTTTAATTATAAATATCAATGTGTCAACTCCTCCAAAAAAAGGGTTTTCTGACTAATAGCTAAACTTCAAAGATCAAATTCAAACCACATGAGTTAAGAAAAACATATCCCAATGCAGGCACTTCAGCGGTGATAACATTCTTATAATGTCTTGTTTCTAAAAATAATGAAAATAGTTTTTGACTTTTAATTGCTTCCATATATTTGTCACTGCGTGTCTTTTTGAATCGTCTATTTTCTCCCTTCTCCTTTCCTGTAACAGACAGACCCAACAGAAGCAGTGCTGGCACCAGCCGACGACGCTGCAAATCTGACCTACTCCGACCCAAATGAGTCTTCTCTCCAAAGTCAAGCCAGCTCCTCATCAAACCAGCATGAGGGGCGGCCGGGGTCATCGCAGACTCAGATCAGCACGGGAGCCACCAGCTGCACCCTGGATGACATTGATACTGATTGCTCCATTCCCTCGGTCTCAGAGAGAAATTATTCAAACGGTAGTCAGATTCACTCTGTGAACCCTCCTGTTTACCTGACATCAGACACGTACAGCATCGTGGGCTCGCTCAATCCCAACGGCAGGGGGACGTGTATGAATGGGACGAGCAGCAGCGGCCTGTACCCAGCGGGGGTGCAGCTACTGAACACGTGCAGTCTCCAGAGAAAGGATTTGACCCCGCAACCTTTGCCCTTACCTGGGGGCGTGTTTGGCAGCAGCAGAGGCTGGCCGTTCAGGGCGGAGCCTGCGACGGCTGAAGCCTCCAACCCGCAGCCTCTCTGTATGGAGGACCTCCTGAACTTCCGCCTGAATCAGGTCACCTTTGACCTGTCACAGCCTCCCTATGACTCACTGCAGACTTATGAGTTTGAGGGCCGTGATTCAAGAGCTGAGTCACTGAGCTCGCTGGAGAGCGACAGGGAAAAGGACGATGGGCAGGTGGTGGGAGGGATGGAGGAGTTGAACCAGAAGTTTCAGAGGCTGGTGGAGATCATCCGAGAGAGGGAGAGGGAGAAGGAGGCGGAGAGAGGAGAGATGGGGGCGGCTGAGGAAGCTGAGACCGCAGAGGCCGCTCTGAGCGAGCCTCACAAACAGACAGAGAACCAGAAAAAGGAAATACAGAGATGGGATTTCTAGTCTGCAAAAAAGGAAGAGGTTGAAAGAGGAGCGCTCTGTTGACAGTGATAGATTTTAAACACAGCAGGAGGGGAGAAGTACACGTCCTCCGACGGGAACCCTCTTGTTTTTCCTCCCTGCCAGGAAATATCCATGAGGCTGACAGTAGGTCGAGGAGCCGCGGTGGAATCAGTGCACAGCGTATAGTTTTCACATCCACTATGTTTAGAAGATGCATATGGAATCTGTCACTTTTCACACTTGTGTAACTGATATTAATAATGCACTTGGGCTTTCAAAGCGGATGTTATGAAAATTTAACTTTTTTTTTTTTAAATATTGATTCTGAGCCCTGAAAGCTGCATTGTTAGAAAATAGGCCTCGTTAAAAATGGAGTGGAATTGTGAAATTTAATATTGATAGTTTATTAGGGGCCCACTCACGATGCCTCTTTGGAATCTGAATGGAACATTTGCATCTGAGCGGGAGAGTGTTAGAACCACACAAGCGCTCAGCTCTGTGGGTCGACTCCGCCATGTGTTCACCGAGACTCTCCAGGAAACATGACTCTCTACGTTTGTATACTGGAGCTCTGTAGCGAGGGTACGACTCCAGAGTGTACTCTCCATTACTGTAGCAGAATCTGCTCACTATGCAATTTGCACACAGAAATGATTAGAATGTCACTGTTGAAGACTTGTGCACTGTTGTGAACGGTGAGTAAATAATGTCTATATGTAGATATACATCAGACCTTGACTTCAGTGGTTATTGCTCAAGAGTGGACAATTCTTTTTTTGGGAGGGGGATATTTACTCAAATGCAGGAAATGAAGTGATTGCAGTTATGAAACTGTTGCAGGCAAAAGATGACAATTTATAGAATTAGTCTAGAATTATCTCCACAGCCTTATTTATCTCCCACCTCATAAAGAGACAGACTTAGGCAAAAGTCATTATGAGAAGCTGTACACACAAGCATTGTTGTATTTTTTTTCTAGTCCAGAAAAACACAGGCAACAGCAAAATAATCATTTACTTTTAGATTGTGTAATGTTATTCAGGCAATCTGTAATTTGGCTCGTTTGTCTCGCTACATCAAAACACATTTATTATTCAGAAGATATAAGACGGAGTCATTAAAAATAATTACATTATTTTTCAACAATATGATGAAATGATTTAGACTTTCTGCAATTATTTCCCACGCTCTGTTCTCCTCTGCAGTGGGAATTTAGGTCTTAATCAGCTGCCGGTCTTATAAGATTGCAATGCTTACAGGCTAAATTTGACAGAAAATCTTTGGCTCCGTGACAAGAAAAATGAGTTGTTAAAGACCGGACTCCTCGGGCGAGAGAAAGAAACGCAGAGGAAAGAGGAGTGGAATATGACATGAAGAGCCAAATGATAACTAGTCCTGACCGCGCTACAATTTTTCAGGATAGTGTGGATGTCCTCTAGCGTAACACAAAGGGCTGCAGAAATATCAAAGCACAAAATGTTAAAGAAGACACATCAGGATCTGACAATTGTTTAACAATGACCTAAATATAGACTATGAAATATGACGGACTCACACACTTTTATCACTTCAGACAGGGCGACAAAAATAAAACAACAGTGAATTACAATATGTTTGAAATTCAAATGTTCAAAAAACACATACATAAAATAGTGCCAATATGAAGACAGCTAGATAGGGGGACTACAGTGCGTGTTCAGGCAAGTTGGCAGTGCAACAGTGCCACCTGAAGGTCAATAAATGCACTGTATCCGTGTAGTGTATCCAATGATCCCAGCACAGTTGGAGAACAATATGTTAAATAAAATACACAGGAAATTGAAGTTCAGTTTTCAGTAAAAGACCATAGCTTTTATAAAATCATGACAAAAAGTTGTTTGTAAAGAATGATGCTGCCATAGGAGATTCCCTAAGACTTTCTGGCTCGTACTTATGTGAAGGGACACAATGTAAATAAAGCAGGGAGGTTATTTTTGTACTTGCTGAAGGTAGGGTACTATTTTTATTTTATTTAACTATTTAGGGAATGTCTAGAAAAGCCCTTTTTCTAATTCCATGGTTAGAATTAGAAAAGGTTCACCTACACTGGCCCCAATGCAGGACTTTTATTTTGAATCATCCATTGTTTACACAAATCTGTGTGTTCAAAGGAAGCTGCTCTGTTCTATGCCAACAATATGAAAATTGTGTCGAGCTACATTTCTGCCAACCATCGTGATAAAGAGCTGGAGGGCTGCCTCGCCTGCTGCAGCTAAACCCGTCACTGAGTTTAGAGGGATTTTCACTGTCACCGTGTAATCTGGGAAAAAGGGAGACTGATGGCAAACAAATAGAGAGCAGAAGGATGAGCTCACAGCTGACATCTCCTCTGGGCTGTCATTTTCATCTGTGATCAAGTTCAGTCACATTTTGAGAGTGAGATATAGTACGCAACTAGATAAACATTTAGATACATGTGTATCTGAATCCTGAAATGATTTGCATATAGCAAGATTACAATTTTTGCCATAAATCTCAGCCATACATTTGCTTGGCCATTGAGCTAGTAATTAGTTTTGGTCTAAATGTTATTTGCTAAGCAAATCAATAATGTACAGTTCAGTAAATGATTGTGTAGAATGTCCTCAGACATAGGCTTCTGCAAAATATTAACAAATTAGATTTATCAATCATTTACACATCAATTTGGAAAATTAAAGCAACGTGCATGTTTGCTTAAAAAAGGAAACAATGAAAAAGTATATTTGCTTTTGAAACTTATCATTAACTATAATCACCAACAGAAAGTATTGATAATCCACATCGAGCAGCTCAATAACGTCTCCCCCCCTTGTTGCTTACATGGAAGACTTTCTATACACAAGCACTTTACATCTGTGTGATCGGCTCATCATCTGTGAAAGACAGGTTGTAAACACCGTCACCATTTTCCATCGCTTTCGGCCGGATCTCCACTTCAGTGTCCTCGTCGTCCATCTTCCCGCTCTTTTTGCTAGAATGAGAAGCCAGAAACACAACTGATCAAAAATCGCATGTTAGAAGAAAGAAATTAAAAAGAAGGAAATGCATGTGAAGATGTCAGCCTACCGTTTCTTTTGGACCACAGACAATACAAGCACAGCGATGATGCCGGCAAACACAAGACCCATGACCACCCCGAACACGATGAGCCACGGGGGGGTGTCAGGGTTGACGGGTGCTGCTAGGATGGCAGGGATGCCCACAAACTCCAGAGTGTTGTCGGAGAGCAGGAAGGCACTGTTGATTCGATTCCTGGACTTTCTAATGAGCACATAAAAATGGACATTAACAAGAAACCACACCTACTGAGTAACATTCAGGAAGTGCCAAAGGTTTTTGAAAGTAATTTACCGCTAAGACAATAAAACCTGAACTCCTCCTCCATTCCACCTGTGTTTGAGGAACACAGTAAAATATACTGTACATGTATACGACATGTGCTAGTTAATAAGACGGCTCATGTGCTCTTTAATACAAACTTGCAAGCATCCACCTTGTTGTTATCAAAGTTTTGACATTGAAATTTTACCTTTGGCGGCAGGTTTGTGTTGCGAATGGAAAGGCAGCAAATATTTGCAAATGTTGGCAAACCAACACATTTACACACGATAGCATTATCATTGAGCTGCTCCCCCCGCGACCCGACCCCGGATAAGCGGATGAAAATGAGATGATGAGATGAGAGCATTATCAACCAAACAACCAATTCACGTCAGCATATAACACACTGTTCTTCATTAAAATTACAAGTATGATTCATAAGCAACACATCCTTGCTTAGTCAATGTTTAATGCCGAACTTAATCTTAAGATGTTTTGCTATAAGCTAGTTGTAGTTAGTTCTACATTAAGTTACCAAAACAAAACACACATATTATCATATAACACACTATAACAACACACCCTTGCTTGGCTCAATATAGTTTGCTGCTAACTTTACCTGGTGGGAGCTACTTGCGGCTAATTTTAACTAATGTTAATTAAATAACAGATTCATAAAAAAATAAATAAACACCTAATACAGGCATCCCTCTCTAAGTAAATTCGATTGTTTTTATTTTGTTGAACCATCCCGCTTGGTTTGCATCACTTGATATTGCTTTGTCGTTCACTCATATTATTATTTCCAATATTACCCAAGCTACTTAAATGTTCTGTAAAATTATTTTGGCCCAGCCCACATTGTCAAACAGAACACTGTCCCTTGGCCTCATACTGTGTGGGATGATGGACCTGGGGCGGTCTGGGCTACAAGTAAACCACAGCAATACCAAAAGGCACCATAGGTGGCCCGCATTTGTTTTCAGATATTTAGGCCACATTATCTATTTTTTTAACAAGTACGCTTTTTTAAGGCTCACATCCATTTTGTCAAGGCCTCAATGGACAGAAGCGACCCACATCTGTTTACTATCTGGGTCACTACCAGCTCAAGGAATTGCGTTTGTGTTGCTGAGAGATTATTGACTATTTATTTTGAAACGATTATTTATCATTTTGTCACTGCCAACACAAAATGTAACCTTTAGTACATATTATACCTAAAGAGATAAAAGTCTGCATCTATTAAGACAATAAGAGTATTGCACCAACCTAAATATATTACACCCAAACTAAGCATACGATACACAAAACATCAAATTGAACAACTGACTCAGAGTTGAATATGACAACTGACTCCTTTATAAAGAGGGCAAGAGAAAGAAAACGTTTTTTAAACAATGACAGTATCACTGTGTCATGTGATTACCTGACGGCCTCTTCCACATTTCCTTTATTGACGAGTTCTGAAGGGTTCAGCGGTGAGGTCACCACAAACCAGAAGGACACTCTGGGAGTCTCATCGCACACAACAATGTTTGACACCCTGGTGAAGTTCCACAAGACAATAAAAAGCACATCTGTGTCCTAACATGGTGATAAACCGTGAGTCACTGATTTCATTATGGTGAAAAGAGATTAAATTACTGTTAGGGTCTTTTTTAAATCCTTTGATTGATTTTGGTAATCAAACAGCAAAAGAAAACACACCAATGTGGACTTACTCAAATATCTGTCCAGCGATGTGATTCCTCATGGCAAAGGCCAAAGAGGCTCGGAAAAGGAACATCTCATTTGCATTCCAGGGATACTGCAACAATGGATCACGACATGTTTTCAGTAAACACGATTAAGCTGATGGGCCTTTCCTCAAATGAGTGGTGAAATCTGGATAATATTTAGTGTATTGCTTTTCATGAGGGCAATACCTTGAACTAGCCTCTGACCTAGTGAAACTGCAAACGGATATTTATGAGATGAAAATCAAAAAAATATATACGTACAGCTTCATCTCCCAGAGCAGTGTTGATGCTGAGTCGAACTTTGTAGCCGTCTGAAGCATCTATAAAGATAAAGAATATGTCAATGATCCTGTACATCCTATCAATGTATGTCTTTCTATGTTTAAATTAAAGAGTAAGGCTTCAATATGTCTATGTCTTGCTGATAGAGCTGCCATGTGTGTATCCAATGACATTCATTTCTGGTGAGATCTGTTTACCATCACTTCAACTAAACCTCAGCAGTGATTTCTTTATAAGTTCTTAGAAAAGTCTGTCAAATAGAATGTATTTCAATGTTGCCCAATGAAAGCCAGTGGTAGGAAAACACCTGAGTTATGTTTCCAATCTCAGTTTCAGTTAAGAGATTAGAAACTGCACTCCACACTGACCGCAGAACCCGACTGATGCTTTTACAATAACAATGTTAACTTATTGTATATTCAATGAGAGCTAAAACGTAGAAATACAACATGTCAATAAGGGAAAAAATATGAAAGTGTCCCTCTGTGATCACTTACCTGGTGTACAGAGTTCATTTCCCAGAGCGGATGATAAACAGAGCAGGAAAAAGGTCTTTTCCAACATTTTCGCAGGAAACGAGAAGCCACACAGTAAAAAGCTGCAGGTGAAAGTCCCAGTGTGGAGTGGTTTGAGGAGGTGAGCAGAGGAACTTCACTGGATAGAGTCCGGGTTTAATAGTTAAGCCAGGACACACCTGAACTGACACATCTTACCCCTGCATAAAAAAGAAATGATAAAAATGGCCGTCAGAGGGGCAGCTCGCCCTCAGCTCACACCATGGAAACTGTTCAGTGGGAGCTGCTGCAGCCAAAGTGCCACTGTTTGTTCAAGCTTGCAAGAAGACAGATAGTGAGGCAGACCCGACGGAGAAAAGCACAACGGCTCAGTGTGCGTCTGCACTGTACTCAGCACAGCACAGTCTGTTCCCTTGACATTCAGAATGACCAGCACCTTTTTATTAGGTTGCCATATTTTCGACCCTTATTTTGTGCCGTGAAAAGAAGAATGCTCAGAGACATCACTCAGCCTGGTGAGCAAAAGTTGACTCAATAGTTAAGATAAGCATAATATAATTGGATTCCTTGAAACCTGATCTGGCATACAGTACATGGCAGACTCTGGTAAGCTCATTATTTTCCCTCTCTGCACAGTTTCTAAAAAACATGTTCTATCAGGCAAAGTGGTGAAAACCTTAAATAGACAAACTGAAAATGTCTCCTATCCGGGATCATTCTGTATATTCAGGGTTAATCATCTATTCTGCCCTGACAGTGATGCCTGCAATTCAGTGAATGATTCAACCACATGTAGTGAGGGACGCCTGACTAAGGCTTTAATGAGAAACTAAGTAATAGACACAGCCGCCCCGAAGCAAAGTCTGCTGTCAATTTCACTATTTGTGTCTGTTTCACGTGACACAAGCAGGTATTTACCGTTCAGAATTCCCACCAAGGCTGAGCACATTAAACTGTGGCCTCCAATAAAATTGCTTCCGTAAAAAGTCATAATTGTTTTCCTATAAAACAGATAACACCCATGCTGAAAGAACATGAGAATTACTCACTGAGGTGCACAACACAGCTGAAAGCCAGTGAAACCACACCCCTCCCTTACTCCAGCACTTTGTATATGATCAGTTCCAGTAACATTCATAATAAGAGGGGGAGAAATGATATAAAGAAAATGTAGCTGTTGTTTTATTTTGATAACTTATTCTTCCAGGTATTTTCTCAATTTACCTACATTGCTTATCAATTATACCACTGACTGCACGTCTGTTTACTGAACAGACGGTGGCAGTAGAGGTCCGGTGGACGCACAGGCACCTGCACATGTTTTCCAGTGTTGCACAGCAGTTTATGGCAGCACAATATATCCATTCATCCTGACACAGCAGAAACAACACACCACCGTCAACAAACACTCCTCTACATACACTCCATGGTGGAAAAACTCCAGAGTATATCTGCAGTAGAGAAGTCATATTACAGGTGGAAACAAAATGCAACAACATAGCAAGATAGTGTGAAGTGATCATTACAACTTTAAAAAAATAATTCAACAATTAAAACACAACATAAAAGTCTGCGGTCCAATCAGGAGTCAAATCAACTCTTCCACTTTACTCATTTATATTTATTATGTGATGATGGAAAGTGTAGGATCCACATTTCATTTTGTTGAAACTTTAAAGAAGCGCATTGATAAATCTCTTTCAAACCACTTAAAAAAATGACTGATTTACAACATATTTTTGAAATTGAATAACATCTTTAGGTGACTCCACCTTTATTCTTTTAATAAAACTCTATCACAGGAGCAGTATGGAGGCATTTTATAGTTTTTTCTAATGTATTTGTCTGTCTGAAGAAGTAGTCTCCGTTTACTTCAATTGTATTGGATTTTTCTGCAACACTGTTTAACCCTGAAACTCAGAAAGTGTTTAGTGGACTCAAACCCTCCACCCACCCCTCCACCGGCCCAGTGGTGAGTAGATAATGAGTGGTCGGAAAAATAAAGCAGACAATGCCTCCCTTCTTCCTGTGCTCTACCGCCCCCTAAAGGCACAGGCCGGTACTGCTATACTAAGTCATAATGGACAGTAGGAGTGGATGAGCCGAGCAGCAGCAGTGTGTGTGTGGGTGTGTGTGTTTGTCTGTGTGTGTGTGTCTCTCTCTCTCTCGTACCGTCCTCCTCCAGCCAGACCTCCGAGCTGAGAGAGGAGCCCCTGTCCGGAGCAGGATGTATCGATCCGTGTGCTTGTAGCGCTTCCTCCGGGGAATGGAGCCGGACTGCGGTGCGGCGTCTGCAGGGAGTTCGATCCCCCTGAACGAGCACGAGCAGCGGTATTACTCCGGTCTGCGCAGCCTGTGTCAGGCTGACACCCCGGGGACACTGTCCTCCAGCAAAGTGGCAGAGCTGTTCAAGGCGTCTCAGCTCCCCCCTGAAGCCCTGCACAAAGTGAGTGTGTCCGCCGCATCACGTCTGCGCCTCCTGGGTCATCACATGTCAGAGGAGGCGAGGAGAGGAGAGCTGCTGCAGGGAGGGTCTGCTCCGATCCGCAGGAGGAGCAGGGAGTCAGGGATCTGGGTCTAATACTAGGGTTTTTATTAAAGGCTATGGATGGTTTATGTGTGTGTATGTGTGTGAGAGAGAGGGAGAGAAATATTTCATACACCTTTCTTTTACCCCTCTGCCAAACAGGAAGGCAGTCGTTTTACTCCTCATTTTGTGTGTGTGTACGTGTGTGTGTGTGTGTGTGTGTGTGTGTTTGTGAGGGGGATTCACACATTTGCATTCTCTTTCAGCAAGGCAGTTCTATTACTCAATGTATTTGATTGCATTAGTTTTGTGTGTGTGTGTGTGTAAAATATCCAGTTTTAGCTTTATATTAAATATATTATTAGGCTTAAAGTAAGGTCTAGGTTTGTGTTTGATTGGAGTAACAAATTTAATTTCAGTGTCCAACCTAGAGAAAAATAATTTCTCTTCTAAGAAGTTTAACAGTTACTTTGTGTTTTTGTCCGAATCTCGACAGGGCCAAACATTTGAACAAACAGCAAAGTACTTTTTTTACTATTGATGATCATGTTACTATTAAGTCATTTTTTTCTCTATTGATCAATTCTGTACTCAGGGAATCTCCAAATCTGAGAATAATGTCCACCCAAGTTTTCAAAGACTCAAAGTGATCATATTCACAGTTTGTTTTGTCCAGGCAGCAAATAACAACTAGTGGATGTACCATGACTTAAAAAACAGATAAAAGCAACAAATCTCTACATTTTTAAGGCTGGAAGCGAGAAATGTTTAGGAAGTTTAGGAAGATAACTCAAATGTTCTTTTAATCAAATATCAAAATAGATTCCAGTAATTTCATCAATTCATTGATAAGCGATTCAGGTTTACAACACACAATGTTAAATCATGATTGTAGTCGTCCAACCGTTCCATTAAATTGTTGCCGTACATTCATTTTATACAAAATGAAAATCTAATTGTTCACTCTTGTGAAAGACAGACTATGTAGCTTTTGTTAGTAGAAATTATGAAATCTTCTTCTTACAAATGAAAATCATTAGCTCTTGAATTTAAATAGATCTATCTTTTTCATTTATTTTGTTTTAATTGATGACACAAGTCAAGCTTGAGAGTAACAATGCCAGTAAGTCTGTTTTCATTGGCTGCAATGTAAAACTACTTAGTCACAGTCATTTCGCTGACCCATCACAGGAATATAAACAGTATTTTTCCAGCTCAGATAAAAACCCAGCAGGTCACCGCCTCTATTCACGCCACTCTCTGTCCCTGGGGTCGGCTCCCGGCAATCGCGGCCCATTGTGTGTCTGTGTGGGTGTCAGGAAGTTAGGCATTGAGCTACTTTCCTGTCCGGTCTGGCTCTCCGCCACTACTCAAGGTTGACTGACACACAGGCTTCTAAACCGTGCTTGGCCCGGCTGCAGGATGCCTGCTGCAGGACTCAGCGCTGACTTCTGGGTCATTATGTCACGGTATCTGAGAGTCGTAAGAGAGTGTTTCCTCCACGATAAACAGCAGGTCCAACAATCTGAGACCAATTTACCAGAATGCCGTCATGGGACATATAGAAAGCTGTATTATGACTCTTCCATTGCAGATATACTCTGGAGTTTTTCCCCTATGGAGTGTATGTAGGGGAGTGTTTACTGATTAATTATACTTATGCAGAGCCCATTCTAAACCAGTCTGTCTGAAATTATCTGTTCTCTTGTCCTGTTTCAAAGTTCTGGAGCTTCTTAAGAATTATTCCTTGTTATTAGTGAGTCTTCCTCAAACAGTTCCATAATATACTGTCACTTTTTATTGTTTGTGTGCTGGACGTTGTTTTTAGAGCTTTTTATATACAGTCAATGGTGCAGAGTGAAGTTAAAAAACATTGTGTTCATCCTACCTGGTTTATCCACAATGAAGATTTTATAGTTAATGTAATTCGTTGAATTAATGTTCACATAATTTGATATACATTGCTTGTCAGTAATCTCAGAGGACTGTTAAACAACCAACACAATCTTCATACCCAAGTTCAGACTTCACAACATTTCAAAGTAAAAGCTCTGTTCATTTCTCAGTGTCTGTGTCTCTGTGTCTGTTCCCTAACCACAAGTTTGGGACATTTCTAGGCATTTTGCCTCAATGATAAGTGCCTAATAGTGTCTGTCTCATTTTGATTGGTCGGGACATTTCTAGGCATTTTCCTATAATGTTAAGTGCCTAGAAGTGTCCCAAGTTTTGCACTTCCGTAACCACTAGTGTGGGACATTTCTAGGCATTTTTCTACTATGATAAGTGCCTAGAAGTGTACTGCTCATTCTGATTGGTCAGAACATTCTAGGCATTTTGCTATAATGTTAAGTGCCTACAAGTGTCCCAAGTATTGCACTTCCCTCAATACAAGTGTGGACTTTGTCCAGCGGTTAGATGCAGTTGGCGACCTCTGCTGTTGTATATCTGAAGATGTAAAAGAAGTCATGCTTAACTTGGTCTACAGACTGCTACAAAGTGCTGGTGACCTGTTTATTCAGTTGACAGACGTTTCTGGAAATAGACTGACCAGATTAACAGAGGAAGCATGTTGATATGTTCAAAGCACATAAGTAGTAAAAGGGCGACCCTTCTTCCTGCTGAGCTGTCACTGATGTGTGTGAAGTCAGCAGTCATTCAGGGAAATACTCCTTCCCATACATCACTGTGCAGTGAAATCAATTGTTAAGCTCATCACAAGGACTTAGAGTGCACACATTGGTTAGGGCTGTTCTTGACTGAATTTTGTGTTGACTGAGGTGGTTGCAGAACCAGTTTGTCTGAAGAAGGTGCGGCCTGAGTTCTCATGTCTGCTAGAGCCAGTGTAACATGGTGGAAGAAGTACTTATAGATCCTTTAAAAAGTAATAGCAAACCTACTCCATAACAATTAAAAGTATTGAAACTTATTGAAACTATTTAGATGAAACCATCTGAGAAGTTTAGAGGGCAAACGTTTCTTTTTTTGGAGCAGCTAACAACTCACAAGCAACTTAACTGAGACACAAGGTCTTAAGTACACTTTCATTTTGTAAATTTGAAATTTAAACCACTCGTTTAATCTCTAGTCCCTTATGAGCTTCTTAATGGCTTTTCTAATGTAAAATCGATTCTGAGGGTCAACACCTAACTGTATCCTGCAGATAAAATGTGCAATAATTCCTCTGAAATATAGTGTCTACAGAGGCAGCCAAACAACTAAATAAACAATTGAGTTATTAAGTCATTTCTGTAATCACATAAAAGAGACACAATCGTCTATCTCTGATTAAATTTTAATTGAGACATTTAAAAACACCTACAAAAAGGGCGGGTGCACTGTAAGAACGATTTGGATTAAGACAAAAAACAAACAGACGGTTGAAAACCTGTGTTCACCTGTGACTCCCAAATGTGGTGTGGCTATAGTGAATACCACTTGTGTCTTGAGGGGCTGATGCAGCAACATTAATGTAACTTATCACAGACTTCAATATATAATATAAAACACACTTAAAAGAAACAGTGACAACTACTACAATCGATTCAGTCATGAAAATGTACCATTATTAAAAAAAAAATTACACAATTCCCAATTTCTCAGAGCAGGTCTAAAACATTAATATTTTGATTCTAATATTTGGTATTTTTGCTCTTGAATGACTAATTTACTATTTCGTTGGTACTATCCTCATACTATACCCTCGTAACAACAGTATTTGAGTACAGCTTGAAATTGCTCAAAAATACATATTGGCCATGGTGGAATCATATAGTTTCTTTATTTTAGAAATTTCAACAATCAGTTAGAAATATACTAAATATGTGCTTTGAAGTGTTAGATCTATGGTCTGATTTAACCTATATGTTGTTATTTTACAAAGTAGTTTGTAGTTTCTGTGGTAGTGCATTGAATGGAACATTTTACTGTAAAATAAAAAAAGGAAGATGTGTCTGTAAATAATTATGTTCCTCAGATATCCAGCATGTCTTATACCCAGACTTGAGTTTCTCATTCACATCGTCAACGAGGCATATGATTCATTAATGTCCTGAAAATGTTTTTGTTCCCTCTTGACTGTCTGCTTAAGGCCGTAGATCTGTGCAGCCAGTCTGGTTCCTCAAGGCCCTCGCCGGTGATTCTGAAAAAGTCTCTCTCACCCACACACACCCACACACACACACACACACTGCAGACTTGACCTTCACTGTCTGCTCAGCCTTTCTCTGGCCCGTAGTTGTTTTGGAATCTCGTGTCTAAGTGAAAGCTGGTGAATGAGTGCAGTGTATAGGTCAATTAGAAATAATGTCTCAAAAGGGGATATGAGCCACATGCACTCCACATGCCCCACAACCTCTTTGGACCATGGGTATTAACAGCACACATTAACAGTCATTTATTTTATAAACACTTGGCAGAAAAAGGTTAATTGAGGGGCACAAAAACTGTCAATGTGCGTCCATGTGGTTGAGTCTCTGTTCTCTTACTGTACTCGGATGACTCATTTCAAACTTGGCTTTTGGATCGTTGAATGTTTATGAAATAGCTTGTTCGTGTTTGATGCCTGGTGTTAATCCATTGTTGCCACAAGAAGATGGATGTTGTGCCATCTGTCAGACATAGGGAAACTAAAACGATCCAGATGACCTTCATGCGGTAAAGTGACTTGTATAAAATGAAACTCATCACAAGTCTTGTTCACAGCATGTGTGTCAGGACCTTTGCAGATTAAAGGCAGTCGCCTCCACTGAGATGCTGGAATGATCATGGTTACAATTCACGAGAGGAGCTTGGACACAATTTATGTTTTGTACAACTAAGAACACAGTTATAGCCAATTTAGAACAAATGTTTTCCCTTCATATGTGAAGCTACCACCAGTATCTCATTAGTTTAGCCTGTGAAGCTTTGTTTTTTGTTGTGATTAAACCAATCTATCATGTTGGTGTTTACTAGTGAGCTTTAGATGTGGGTGTGAGTTATTACTGTAGAGGAGCCAGGGAAACTGTTTCCTTGTTACCAGTTTTTCTGCTTACTAGCTTCTGGCAGTTTGCTTAGCTAGCATAAACAGCCTCCTTAATCTGTCCACTAATTCCACTAACGTCTTTATGTCTGTCTGTCTGTCTGTCTGTCTGTCTGTCTGTCTGTCTGTCTGTCTGTCTGTCTGTCCGTCGGAGTGTCAAATTTGGAGCCATTTGAACCAATGATGGGTTCAACGTTAATGTGTTAATAAAACATTTATAAACAGGCGACCAGGGCTCTGTCGCAGTCGGTGGGGGTGGGGCAGGGCCTTCAGTCTGTGGACCGAGTTGAACCTGTCATACTCTACGTCCTCAGCAGAGCAGTGGTCTGTCAAACTCGCAAGATTATTATGATAATCCGATTTCTTTTCTTTTCACCATATCGGCCTGACACAGACACAGACGGACTGACTCTGGACAGGTGCTGATCTCTCTCATGACATAATACAAAGAATTACTTCCTGTTTGGCAATTTGGCAAGCGCTGTACTCATTTTATTGCCACAATGGAGGTTTTATTTTGAACAGTTTGGGTCTGAAGATGTGCTTGACAGACGTCTGAAATAGCTGATGTGCAATGTACTTAATAATGACAGCAGTTAAATAAATCATTTAAAATTGTATATAAACGATACACGTAAAAAAGGGGGCAAATTCTGTTTAATTTCATAAAAAACATTGACTATAAACCTGGTAGGATGAACACAGACTGTTTATAAAAACGCTGCACTCATCGTCCAGCAAGTATATTGTAGAACTGTTTGAGGAGGACTCAATAATGAAGATGGAGAATTCTGAAGTAGCTGCAGAACTTTAACACAGGACTAGTATTCTAGTATTATAACATTACAACATAACATTCACATTTAACAGGGCTACTTGTAGGTGGACATTTACTTTTAATCTGGGCCAGACCAGCAGTTCTTCTCTGTTCTCTGGGGTTAAGCTACCAGTCTGCTGACGAAAGCTTGACATACAAATTTTGGTGTTTGAATTTCTCCTCTTGGCAGGCATGCTTTTCCCAACATGTTGAACCTATTCCTTTCTGCACATGTACCCACTAATCAGGCCTCGATGTCTGGGGGGAGGATAATCTAATATTTCTTTTGATTTTATGATTATACTTGAGTATTCCAGTGCAGAAACAATGGTTGGTATCTATGGAGCATGTGTTTGTGCGTGGTCTACCAGAAATGATGGATAATTAATTGTTTAATACCATTAAAGGCCAAAAGGGGATTGTAATTACTCTAGGTCCCTTTTGTTTCAGTCTGGTATTTAAGAGCCAGATGAACTAGGAGTCACAGTAGAGCTCCAGTTCACATCACCACAGTTAACTGTTTTCACGAGCCTCTAACTGAATTTGCTTTCAGTTATATTTGGAGGATTTCTTTCTGAACTGACCCACATAATCCTAATCTCCTTTGCTCCCCCAAAGCCATCATTGTACCTCTAATCGAAAGAGGACTGGATAAGCAGATCCCACCGAGATGCTTATCCCTGACATACTGTTGTCTTTATCTTAATTTTTTTATGTTGACAAGGTATAAAATTGTCACGTACAAGTATACTCTGATCAAGGCTAGATTATGTTTCTGAAAATAGGAAGGCACTGTGCGACTGGAAGTATAAAGTTGAGTTTTATCAGGGTTGGTTTAGGGTTTAATTTTGCATATAACTGCCGCTTTGATTTGAAAATGATTGTAATCTTTCTGTCTTTTCCAGGTGACCGAGGTGTGTGGGGCGAAGCGACTGGGCTACTTTGGTACACCTCAGTTCTACATAGCCCTGAAGCTGCTCGCCGCCGCCCAGTCTGGTCTGCCCGTTCGGCTGGAGAGTGTAACGGCCAGTAAGTCCACTGCTCAGGGTGGAGGCGTCTTATCAGAGCAAAAGGGGATCAGGAGATTATCTTAACATGGCAGGATTTGGTCTAATCTGGATAAAAGGGGAGTCGTGTGGAAAGGGCTAAGTGGGTTTGTCCTTATTATAAGAGCGTGAAATCAGTCAATCCCCAGCCAAAGAGAAAATCTGATTTCTACACAGCACATGATAATCTGACGGATTAATGGGAAGAGGTATGTGATTGTCAAATTCACCATGCTGTGCATTAGTAGTAGTAGCTCACCTCAGTAGAGAAAGACAGAGGCTCTTCATGATTCGTTCCCTCACTTTCATTTTAATGTATTAACAGTCATCACACAGGAGGCTGCTGATCAGACACAATGAAAACTGTTGTGTTTATTTACAAGGAAAGCACAAAAAGAAAACACAGTGATGAATAAGATGTATAACTCATAAAGAATTATGCTGTCACGTCTCTTTAGATCTACCTCTGCCCAGATTTGTTGGGCTGAAGAATGAATCAGAGATGCGATACTCAGCCGTCCCTCCCAGTATAGAGGGTCAGGTGGCTCAGTGTGGGACTGCACCTGCTTCTGTGTCATGGACAGCAGGTGACACCTTGAGACACCTGGAGGCCAGTGGAGAGAAGAAGGTGAGCATCTGAAGAACAACTTCTGAAGATCCAAAATATCATGTGTTGGTTTCTGTCAGCTCAAAGGACTGTAAAAATGACTCCCTGATAGAGAGAGCTCAGAATAAACCATGGACCACTTTTAAGATACATTCAGTGGAGGCCACGCTGAAGAAATGTTGAGAGCTGGCCAAGAATGGTGCAGTGAGCAAAGACATTCCAGTCAGCTGTAATCACCAGTGCACAAATGCCTCATTGATGAGAGATTAGAGAAGAAGGACAAGCTAGACCAGTCACAAGTATGTACATATTCATATGGTGGGGCCTCTCAAAGACACACCTAATAAAAACTTGGATGCCACGTCGATGCACGTGCTGCATCAGCTTAAAACGAGAAGGAAGAGCTTGAACATGATCAACAACTTTAAACATTTCTGACCATGGCGGCCTGTTAATATCAGTCTCAATGTACCTACTTTTCTATATTGGGATGTAATGGGCTAATTTGCTATGTTGGAACAGGCTGTTCATAACATTAATGACATGCCACTGAAGGTGAACAAAAACCAGTCGTAAAGACATTTTAGTTAGTGGGAGACTGTTCAGCAACTTGTCAGTTCTTGGAGTGTCTTTGTTTGTTGTATATATTTATGTGTACGCGTCAATGTGTATGTCTGTGTGTGTATGTGAAGCTGTATGTGTATGTGTTTGTATAAATGTATGTGAAATAACAATACCTTGTCCCTGTTTTATAAGGAGCACCGGTCCCCCCCTCGATCCCCGTGCACCTCACCCCCCCACTCTCCTCTGACCTACCGCAGCCAGACATACACCAACAAAAATGGAGCTGATTCACAAATGTGTAAGTTCCAGTCTCATAGCAGCACCAAGCACTACAATTGTTATAATGACCATTATACAATTATTATTGTGAAGTCTTACTGTACAGGCAAGAGAAAAAGGAACCATCAACATTCAAATTTCAGTAAAGCTGTGTTTTCCTCTCCCATCCTTCAGTCTATGAAAGCAAACCATCCTCACGGCAGGTCGTTAAACTGGAGCAGCACCTCTCTCCCAGTAACTACGGGACCAAACCAAGTGTAGAGCATCCTGCGATGGCTCGGGTACAACCAGAGTTTTTGTAGCCGACGCTCAAGTTAATTTTCTTCAAGTCTACATTATGCCCTTTACTTATTTTTATTTCTGTGTATCACTCCAGATTGTGTCAGCGGAGAGGCTGGCCCAGCAGACTGCAGATGATTATTCTGATGATGACCCCTGGAGGATCACAGAGGAACAGCTGGAGTATTATACAAATCAGTTCAGGAACCTCCAGCCTGACCTGGGAGCTCTCATCCTGGGTATGAACAACCCGCAACCACCCAAAACACCTCCACTGCTGCTTCACATAGAACTTAACTTCACTAAAGAATGACTCTCACTCTATTTCACATCAGTGTCACTCTTGAATTTTCCAGGAACTGTGGCAAAAAACTTCTTCACCAAATCCAAGCTCCCAATACCAGAACTCTCCCACATCTGGTGAGTGCTGACTCACAGTGTCGTCCAATCTGATCTGATCTGTTCTGTTCTGGTCGGTTCTGTTCGGTTCTGTTCTATAATTGTGAGCATATCTATTCCCCAAACATTAATTTCCAAACAGAATACCTGCTTTTATTAAAATACATTTAAGTGATACATGATAACACAAGTAAGAATTGTGGTGGCACTTTATTTTAAATGTCATTTCTCAGTAATTTCCAATGAAGTTTCCCAGAAAGAATGATGTGTTTGCTCCAAATTATAAGTAGACAATAGTCTTTGAGTAGAATGAATATATAAACTGGGGTTTGAATTCAGTTTTTTTTTTATTAGTAACACAATTCTATACAGACACGTTTTTTACTGTTTCTAACTACCAAGGTTGAAACCTAATCAGGATTATAGTTTGCGCCATCATTTTGTATTTGTCATCTTTTTTAACTCTTCTTTAAAGGGAGTTGAGTGATGTGGATAGAGATGGAGCTCTCACTTTCTCTGAGTTCTGCACAGCCTTTCACTTGATTGTGGCACGCAAGAATGGCTACCCTCTCCCAGAGAGCCTTCCCCCCACGCTGCAGCCAGGGTTCCTGCAGCAGGAGGACGACCTGCCAGATACTCCTGAAGTGAGGCAAACACACATGAATCTGTTACCTGAAACATGCATCCCTTGTGTAATGTCTTATAGGGTTGTTTGTACTGTTTTGCAGAGTGCAGAGCCTCTCATTGTCTTTGAGGATGCTGAACCAAGGCCCAGTCAAATGGTAATCCTTAGATACTCTTTTAAACATGGAGTCCCTCTGTGTTGCCTGTAGAGGGCACTAGGAAGCTGAGCATGAGTCAACTCCTAGTGGCCCAAGTGCATAAGCTTGTATGTTGTAGTGCTCTAAATGTTTTCGCAGTTAATTATTTTCTCTGTTTTCTCAGGATCTGAGCATTATAGAGAGAATCCAGCCAAGTTTAGCTACAACAAAACAAGACATGAAAGATGAATCCTGTAAAAAAGGTAAAATAAGATACTTTTTTCATGATGTACTCGACTAATTGACCCCAAAATAGTGAAAAACATTCAATTCAAAGATCAAACGCAGGCACATTCAGTTCCTCTGATGTAATCTGGAGCTCTGCTAAACAACACAACAGCATTAACTGGGACAGGAACAAAAACATCTTTCGGGCAATTTTTCCACTTACTTTTTTATTTTGAAACAACAACACAGTCAGGATAACAACATACGATATAAAGACATACGGTGTATGACTTTCTTATGCTGCTGCCTTGGCATATACACATATTGTAAAATCTAAGTATGCCGAAGCATATACAATACCCATCATCCCTCCAAAGCCTAAAAAAAGAAACAAGGGAGAGAAGTGCTTCAAACTGCAAGAATAAAACGAAATGCCACAATCCACAATTATTCTATACTTAAGATTATATATTGTCAATATGTGACACTTTATTTATGTTTTTATGAATTAATCAAGTTTTCATGTCAGGTTGTGAGTTCTGCTGTTGATGTCTTTATCATCTTGTCTACAGAAGCGAGTTTGAAACGGCTGACAATATCTGAAAAGAAACGTGGTCTACAGCTCGGTGCTTTTCCTGAGAGGCCAGGTGATAATGAAACTCTTCTATCATGAGAAAATGGAACAGGATACAAAGACCCCAATACCCACAGGATGTTCTCTTTCCCCTTTTGTCCTGTGCCGTGGAACTGCTTGGTTTATTGACTTTTGATTTAGTTGAGAGTGCAGTTCTGCATCACAGTGTTTCAGTATACTACATGGTATTATCCAGGCATGTCAGATTTAATATATTTTACTCATGAAAATTGTTGCAAAATATCACATCATATAAATTACATAGTGTGTGGTGCTGATGAATACACTTCAATGCAAAATACAGCATTCACACCTACATAGAATTTATCAGTCAACCACTCCAGTTTTATCTGTGTAGCCTATATTCACAAATCACAATTTGTCTCATAGGGCTTATCAGGGTGCGACATCCTCTGCCTCTGACCCTCAGCAAGAGTACGGAAAAACTACATAAAAATAAAACACTATTAACAAGGAAAAAACCTAGAAACCTCAGACAGAGCCACTTGTGAGGGATCCCTACCCCAGGACTTACAGAAGTGCAGTACATTTATGTGTGCAAATAACTCAAGATAAAAGAGACTTACACAAATGGAATTTAGAGTCTCCAATCAACCTAATCCTTGCATGTCTTTGGACTGTGGGAGGAAGCCGGAGTACCCGCAGAAAAGCCCTGCGGACACTGGGAGAACATCCGAGCTCTATACAAAAAGACCTCAGAATCCCAAACTAGGACTTGAACAAGGAACCTTTTTTGCTGCTGTGAGGCGACAGTGTTGACCACTGCACCACCCTGCCACCCTGTTTGACATACAACCTAAAATGCATTCCTGCTGACATGTCATCATAGAGGACATGTGTGGGGTCATTGTTAATCTTATACGCCTTTTTAAGGACTTGTTTTCAATGAAGCTGCGCGAGAGATCTAGTGCACAACACCAAATCGACATAAAAACAAGGGCATGTTTTCTGCTGCCACTCGAGCAGTTGTTTTAGTCTAATTACAATGGTTCCAAAGGGAAGTCTCTGCTTCTCATTTACAACAACTCCGACAAGACTGAACTGCTTTTGCTAATCGAACTTATCTTTCCTCACAGAGCTGCCTCAGGACCTAGATCCACAAATGAGGACCAAAACTAGGCCGAGGTGAAAATCACAATCGCAACACATTCATTACCACATAGACATTAAATTAATAATATCCTAAATTGCCAATTATCTCTTGCTCATTAAAATGTTTGTTTTTTGTGTCCACCCACCCATGTGACCTCATCAACAGGTCCTACTCTAGCAATTCCTTTGAAGATGCAATGAAGAAGGCAGAGGACCCTCCGACCCCCCCACCTCGACCCCAGAAGACCCACTCCAGAGCCTCCTCGCTGGACCTCAACAAGCTCTTCCAGCAGGGCGCTCCAGGTAGAAGTCACTTCCACCGACTGCTCCCGTCTTCTCACAGCTCTTCTCACAGTATTAAGTTTTCTAACACCGATCCTGAAAGTGTGAACTGCCTGTGGCTACGGTGCCTCTTGCATCCGAGTTTTTGTGTTTTGTTTACGACAGTTCCTCTTTCAAGAGATAACAAAAGGAGGAAATGGAGCTAGGTAGGGTTGAGTTGTTCAGTCTGAAAGGTTACGGTCATGTCAAAGTATATTAGTGAAGTATGATGTTTGCTAAGAACAAAGAAATATAGCCACAGTAACTTACAGCTGAAGGTTTTTCTGGAGTTTAGGTATAAAAAGTGGATGGCTGATGCCTCCTCCGGCCCTCCCTCCACGACCACTGACCTCACAGGTAAGATTTTTTAAATTATGGCAATCAAGCTAATGTGTTCTCACAGATTAACATAAATTAATGTGATTAGTTGATAAATCAGTATGTATCATCTCTCAGGTTCCTCATTTTATCAACGCTTCAGAGAAACCTCCCTCGAGTAAAGTGCAGCAGCCAAACTTTGCAGACTTCAGTCACTTTAAGAAAGAGGTAAACATAAAAACTCATTCCTTATTTTTATCTGTCCCTGGGTTATGGAAATGTTTAAAGGAGCATATAATCTCCATTTAAATGGGAAGAAAATTTAGCAGATAAATTTCCATCCAAGATTCTGTGTCTTCCACTTTCCTTTTTTCCACCTCCCATCTCATACACAGCCCCATAAATGTATCACCAGGGTCGTGTTTGTCAAATATACGATCCTCTATTTCAAGACACAAATAGACTGGAAGGTTATAACAGTGGGAATTAATCAAAGGCTGCTCTCCTGTGGACGGCAAGGGAGCGAATGCATCAGAGATTTATTTATGGCTCAAGTGTCAGGTCATGCATTTAGTCCGAGGCCTTTTCAACCTCATTCTCTTTGTCCTTCATTTGTTATTCCTGACACTATGATATCAAGTGGGGATACTTGTGTTCTGATACACTACACAACAATCGAGTTCATGTTCATGAGTTGACATTTAAAGCTGAAATGGAAATGTGTCTGCCTAATATTTGGTGCAGTTTCGAGGCGACGCTCCCTGTTGGTCCCAGATTAGTTTTTAGATAAAACTCACTATTCTATATTAGCAGCTTCTCAGTGAAACCCAACATTTAAAGCTGGGGTTTGTAATCTTGGAAAAGCTAGCAAGAGCAGGTACAACAGAGACATCCCAGCCCCTCCCATCGGCCCTCTCGTCAAAGCTACGCCCCTGAAATACGTAAACGTTTACTGCATGATAACCGCCAGAAGCCAACTTTCCGTGACTCAGCCGCTAACTTTGGACTATCGTCTGATTTTACTCCAGATCCTATCAAGTTCCAATTCATGTCTTGGGTTAGCTTAATTTATGAATAGATGAATAAAGCGTATCCAACACATGCTGTATATTTAATAATAGTAATTATAACAATGATAATAATACCAACAATAAACCTTATATCTATAGCAAATCATCGAAAAGTAGGATCCAGCAATGCAAAAACAAAAACAGAACTAGGAACAGTTTGGTTTCTCTATCATTTTTAAGGTGTCGACCTACTATGTAAAATGCCTTGAGATAATGCACATTGAGATTTTGCACTGTACAAATAAGATTGAATTGAATAAAAGAACAATATCAAAACAATAAACAATATAAAATCTATAACAAGCTTCAAATGCCATGCCGGCACTGATTCTGCTAATCTGATGTTGAGGGGGAGGTTTTTTCCACAGTGTACTTTGTCCCACTATTTAAGCTGTAGCAGTATGACTAAACCTCAAAAACTTAAACAAAACACAGATGGACATATTCTACTGCACTTCATTAGTGAGTGTGTATTCAGTATTGATGTATAGGATATGTACTTTTTAAAATAATGTATTAATTTGGCTTAATTTAGTGGAATTGAGTGTGGAATCTTTCTAAAAGCTTTATGTTTATTTGTCTGTTGTCCTGGGAGACAGAGAGAAGGGTTCAGGGGTTTTGTCTTTTTTGACATCGACCTCTCTGGATCTAATTTGACACATGTGATGTCGTTTTCAGGTCAAAGGGCACAGCAGCACCTGAATTTTGTGATCATAGTGTTTCCAATCCTCAATAACATAAGACCACCCATCTCCTCTTTAATGTTGAAGAGTCACTCAAATCCTACCATGCTGTCTTTTCAGTATGGTGTCATTTACTATTAGAGTTAAAGTGCCCTCTCCATACTGGCTCTGGTCTTGTGTGTGTAACTCTTCTGAAGTCCTTCCACAGTTGTTTGTGCAGTATCACCATTTCTCTGCCTTCCCACAAGATGTTTTACCTAGGCTTGATTAAAAGCAAGCAGACTGGACGATCCCAAAGGTGGATAAACCCTGTGTGTATGTTTTTCACTTAGTAAGACAAACTGAAACCTACACCAGCCCAAACCCCCGAGAGAAATATTTTCGAGATGAGGGAACTGTAAGCAAAGTTAAAAATAGCTCATACTTGTAAAATATGTCGAAGTTAAAGGGGAGTACTTGATACAAGTGAAGCCTCTGCAGGAAACCATTAGGAGAACTCTCTGAAGGAAAGAAACAGACTGGACCAGATAGTTTAATGGTCCAGTCGGCTGATTGGGTGGTCACAGCTGAGCCTAGAGTCCCTGTATCTGCCCTCTGGCAGCATCGAACCACCGGACAAGTTAACACATTCAGACTGTTGGATTGTAAAAACAGCTCAAGTTTGGATATAATTCTTGCTGCTTTGCTCTAATTTAAATCATTTAAGTTAAACCAGTTGAGAAAATCTCTCCCTCTTGAGAGAGTGACGTTACTTCTTCAGCCCTTACATTTCTGGAGTGAAACAGCCATGTCCCACGGCTGATGTGACCACACGTACTGCTAATAGAGCTCCTGTGGTTTATTGCCACTGTTGCAGCTACTACAGTAACTTTTTAATGTTTCCATGCTGTGGTTGTGTTTCACATTGGACGGTGAAGTAAATCTTTGGGCCGTTTATTTGTGTCTGCTCGCGACTCAGTCGCATTGCTCAGCGTAATGCGTTTTTTAGGTTTCCTGGGCACAGGAGCAGCTTGAGCCTGTTTAAATCATCAGGAGAGCCCAGGCATTTCAGCTGCCACCACAACGGAGACAGCGGCCCATAGAAATTAGTGGATCAAATTCACCAAGTCCAACATTAACAGATGGGAAATGCTGTAGGGCAAAAGGTACCCGAAGGGATGCCTACTAAGAAATGCCTTAAACTTTCCAATTAATGAATCTTACAGCATTTGCTATGATCTAGAATTAAGAAGTAGAGGGCCAGTCTTCACACTCTTGCACTTTTAACCTCTCTGCTGAATAAAAACAGGTGGTGGTACATTATACATTTTATCTAGTGGAGAGTAATGGCTGAAATGCAGGAAGGAGATGCAATAAACGCAGGTTAATCCATCATGGCTGCAGAGCACTACATCTTACTCCCTGTAGGGAAGCTGTTGATGTAGCTACGGTCAGAGCAGACATATTTCATCCTGCCTCTTTAGCGTTCCCCTAATATCATTCCACCTCATAATGTCATCGACGCTCTGGAGCTCTTTTGTTCTGTTGTTGTCATGTGTTCTTCTGTGTTGCAGGAAGAGAGCAGAGTAAAACCGCAGGAGCAGAGTTTACGATCCAGATTTGGTCCAAATACTGAAGACTTGACAAATGCTCCAAAGCAGGTCAGAACCCATCCCATAGATTTGGGAGGGTCATGCTCGTTTTATTTTTGCTAGTGTCTGTTTGTCTTTGCCGCAGTGAGGAGGTTGACGTTTGTTTCCGTTACTTTTCCTTCAGGACGTTATGGCTGTTTGTCCCAGTCATGCTCCACAGAAACCAGTTCGAAGGAAGTACCACCCAGAGAGCCAGAACCCAGAGGCCACATCTTTAACCGCTGTGTCGTTTCCTCACCCAGCCAAACCTTCTCAAAAGTCAGTCAAACATTTGACTCTTTCATCCAAAATTCCACATTTCAGTTAAACCTGGTAAAGTTTTATTGACTATCTAGATTTACTATCTGTGCTGCAAAAGTATCCACTGTGCGGTGATCATAAACCTCTGACAGCCATCTAGAAAGGGGAAATTCAGAGGACGTCCAGGCACACCCTAACCTACCATAATGACTCTAACATGTGTGCTTCTGTCTCCGTATTGACCAGACAGCTCAGTGAATCTGTCGGTTAGTGCAGGAGAGGGCGGCCATCAATAATAGCGGCGACTGCTGGCAGTGGCTGCTTGAGTGATGTAAAGCTCCTAAAAGCCTCGGTCTGATCCTTTTAGTGTCCACTGTCTCTGAGCACAGTGACTCATTGTTTCAGAGCTCTCTCAATTTATCTCAGATATTTTTATTCCATCTCTAAATGCGGCTTATTTTTACCTCCGCCAAGGAAGGTTATGTTTTATCCCTATCTGCTTGTTTGGCTGTTTGTTTGTTTGGTTGCTTGTTTGGATTACACAAAAAATATTGAACGGGGGGGGAGAAAGGACCAGTTTTTGTCTGGCTCTGGGCAAAGGATTCACCATCCATTTTAAGAATCCAGATCTAGTGAATTTAAATGTTTTTTCATAAAGGGACTCTTTGGGCCTTGTACACTGATCTACTGCTAAGTCCATACTAGCATGTTTTCATTTAAAAATGGCCCCTTTCAAACCAAAACTCTCTTTCCACACAAGTGATTACAAGTTTCCACACAAGTGATTACAAGTTGTGTTTCCCAACAGCTTTTGGGAAACACAACTTGTAATCGATTATTTGTGTTGTGTTCTACACTGATAGCAAAGTCCAACGCTGGTTGTTTCCTTATGGAGGGGAGTCATGTGATAGGAGCCTGACGAATCAACGAAGGCTATATAATGTCCGAAAAGACCCAATCAGTGAGCTGTGTCTACGTCATCATTTCCAAACATCAGTGTTTCTGCCCGTCCAGACTAAAATGTATCACCACAGTTTTCAACCTAAAACGGGACCAGCAGCGTTTCTAAGCCCAGGAGTAATGTGGACAGCAGACGTATCTGTAGCTGACAAAAATTAAGTAGTATGGATGTAGCCTTAGGCTTGTATTATATTAAATATATATACCTGATAAAAGTTTCTCTCAAACGACTTTCCAGACAGAAGAGGGAGATCCAGATGGCGATCCGTAAGAATAAAGAAACCAACGCGGTGCTGACACGCCTCAACAGTGAGCTCCAACAACAACTCAAGGTCAGCCCGTCCTCTATTTTTTCAGAGCACAAAGCATTTTTTCTAAATGCAACCATACCACTTGGTACGTTGTATTTTTTGCATGTCCATCCATGTGAGCTGCGTGACCCTCCCTGCCCCCCGGCTCCTCCGGGACACTGAAAAGGGGAAAACCAGCCCTGCAGCTCCCAGAAAACACATGTTAAGGCTGCTTAATCAAAGGGCTGGGAGTTTGTACACGACATTTAACCACAACCAAGAGAGCACGGTTAATACTGTTTAGACGGTATCTCCTGGATCGTCAGAGGTTCTGCTCGTCCCAAGTGGTGAAAAGGGCAGAGATCAACTGTTTGCTCCCCTACCCATCACTCATAGCATAACTAATGGCACAGACTTGGATGTTTGCATTGGGGATCTGCCTGTGGCACACGCACTCACATTCGGAACACATGCTGCATGCCTGTCATTCCCCCTGTAAATGATCCAGTAGTGAATCTTTCACACACACGCACAAGCAGCGCTTTTATAGTTTTAATAATACAGAGACGTGGGAGTAAAAAAAGAGCGAAAGTCCAAATAGGTAGAGGGTTTTTTAAGTCCTAAGACTTTATTTATTATCATTCTTCTTCCATGAGCACGGTGTATTCTAGGCTGATATTTATTCACTCTAGTTCTGCTAGCTCCTCAAAGCATCTTAGGAATTCTGCAGAGAAAGGCATATGTATCTTTATATAGACTCCTGCCTTGTTGAAAGACCAAACAGCCACTGGCATTCACAACTGTCTTGTTCGAAATAGAGTTTAGGCCGGTCAAGAGTCCAACTACAGCAGGGTGTGTGAGAAGGGAGAGGAGGCTGGATGACTCCTCACTGACATGCAAGTCATAATGAAAAAAATTGAAAATGTAGATAACGACATCATAACATTTATTCCCTTTAATACAACATTGGTGGTTATCTAATGTCAATATTCTCATGAACATACAAAGACATGAATGTTATTTTGCATAAAGGCTTTTGATCCCTTTTTGCTCAGCATGAAGATGTTTGTTAAAAGCCTCTTTAACACAGACGGTTCAAGGTTAAAATGTGATTTATTCCACCTCACTGTTCTCTAACACCTGTGTAAAAGGTAGAGCCAGGATGGTGGCACACATTGCACCACTGATATTGGAACAGCAGCATTCAGAAACCTAAGCCCGAAAGCGGGGGCGGCACAGTTCCAGCTTTGTTTGGTTCAGTGTAAACAGCATCTTATTGAAGGCTCTTCTTAATGGCTTTAAAGTGGGGTACCTGTTTAAAGGGTTAACATGGTTTACTATAAGCTCTGATCCCCAACAAATGATTTATAATTTTTGTGCTCCTCAGAAATCTGACCACTACTTTAAGTCATTTTGTCACTTAATCTAGCAAATATATATCCCTTAAAACACTTGGTTGTGAGTGTTCCAGTCGTTTTACGCTGCCCTCATGTCAAAATGTCATTTTTTTCACGACTTTCCACTTTATTATGTCCAACACTATCATATTTTTGGGTGAAATGAGAAATACATCTTTTCAGTAGGCAGGGATTTATTCTTATTTAGACCATTGTTACCACAGCACAAATGTTATTTCTTCCCGTTGAAGGTGTTGTTGGGCTCGCAGTGATCATAGGTCATGTTTCCCTTGTTTGTCTGTAGGTGGTTCACCAGGACAGGGTCACCTTGGAGTCCCAGCTTGAGCTTCTGCGTCCTCTGGCCTCGACGTGACTGGGCCACAAGTCTGGTTAGAACCACGATCCCAGTGTTTCACTAAGGTACATCAATGTCTCAATGTTTGAGCCATGTGATGTATACTGAGTGAATGTGAAAGGGCTGACGGTGGAAACAACGGTGCATTGTGGACCCATAGGGATCTGATTATGCTCCACGCCCAAAGCTTCCTTTGTATTATTTTTAGTGCAGTTTTGCAGGATTAATCCATGCATTCTTTAAATCATTCTGTGACATGCACATGTAAAATATCCTGTTTATTCACTGTGACATTATAACTTATTTTTCTCCTTTGAGTTCACATTACTTTATCCCCATCAAATGTTCCCTACTTATAAATCATGTAACAGTTTTGTGCACATATTTTCACGACTTTTATTGTGTTCTGTGTTAATAATGGGAACTAAAGTTCTTTTGTGCACTGTCTATTTAATGATCTAAAGCAAGTGACTACAGATTACATCATGAATTTGTTTAATTTTTGCACTTAAATTTGTTTAACTAAACATTGGTGGGGCTGTATGGTAGCAAGTACCTCATTAGAGCTGAGTTAGCTACACATTTCCAGCCTGCAAACAAAACTTGAAGTCTGTTTTCAGATTGTAGCACTGACCCTCGTGGCTCTATCTTTCATTTATTCCCTGTCTGTTAGAAAAATAAACTGCTGGATTTCTAAATTCCTGCATCCACAGTATCAAGGTAATTATTAAAATAAAAATCTCAACAAAGTATATTAGTCTAACTGATAAAAAAGCACAATATTCCTCAACATTCCTCTCATGTTTTGCAAGATAGATAGATATCAGCGAATGTCTGTAGAAGCAGATGTGCTTTTGATTTTATCTATGCAAAGATGTGGTTCTGTTGAAGCTTGCTTTAGACCATTGGTCACCCAAACATGTGGATTGTTAATGATGATGAATGAAGTGGTTGAATTAAATGATGGCATGCTTGAAACTGCATGTTTTACTAAAGCGATGTCAGCATTGTACTGTAAATGAAACTGAAAATCATGCACAACTGAGCTCTGGGCTGAAGACAATAATCGAACGAATCAATAAAATTGTCTATTTTTATCGCTTGTTGTCATCTTATTTCTACGACTGTGCAAGAGGACTCCATCTACATTGTTTTACCCTTTTACTTGTATGTCAGGCTACATCCATAGTTTCTGTTTGAAAAGTGTTTGCATGCACAACTATCTCTGTCCACATGAGCATTTTTGTTCTGCATCAGTTTTAATCCCCATTCATATGTGGATCTCGTGTACTAGGCATACGTGTGCCGGTGTGAACAGGAGACATATGGGTTTCAGTTGCAGAATTGGTGCATATTGCGTGAATAACGGCTTGCAAACAGTTGTATCATTGTTGTATCACTGTAAAAATGTAACTGCACAACAGCTGTTAGAAAAGAGAACAGGGTCAGCAACACGTAGTCACCCATGTTGCGTTCTACACTGGTAGCTGAGGCAAAAGCTGGTTGTTTGTTACTGGAGGCGATCATGTGACAGTAGCCTGTCGATTCAGCCAAGCTGACGTCAATACCGAAAAGATCCAATCAGCAAGCGGGTGTGAGCGTCTATGTTTCCATACATCTCAGTGTCTGCCCCTCCTGACTAAGACGCAGCCACAGAGTTTTCAAACTAGAACGGGACCAGCAGCGTTTTTTTTGCACTTTTCAGTTTTAGCAGCTGCACAACTCAGAAGTAGTGTCGATGCCAGGGGTATCAGATGCAGAGATGATGTGTTTTAAATCAAAAAAACATATCATTGTGGATGAAGCTTACTCACACTGACAGGCTTATGGATACAGATTTACAGACAAAATTTCAATTAAATTACTGAAAAATTCCCACAAACATTATCTTCAAGACCTCTCAAAAAGACAGTGACATTGTAGTGTGGATGCATTAACCATGTATCAGAGGGCATGATCACATCATGCACATGAAGAGATCCGACAGACTGCAGTCCCGACACTCTGGCCCTCACCGAGCAGCTGTGCTCTGTCCGGCACAGACACAACAACAGAGGGTCAAGAAGATCAAGCTGATGGTTGTATTTCCAGACCCTCCGCCTCCGCCATCCGAAAGTATTCACTGACACACTTGGCTCCCACTTAGACACCTCATTGTCACATGTTACAATCAAGCTCCCCACTCAACTCCAAGTCCTTCAACAAGCTGCTGTGATCCGATCAAGGACATTGAAATCTATCTGGACATTTGTCCCACTTATTAACTTATTAGCTGCATGGTTCAAGAGAGGGCTTTGAAGTTTACATTTGTGGTTTAATTGATATTTCTTGACACTACTGGATGAATATATGCCAACAAAAGTAATTATCAGCTGTGCTTTGTGTTTGGTGCTATTTAGCATAGTGCTATTTAGCATAGTTTCGCATGCTAACTCTCTAATTACTAGTTTATAAAAAGTACACGTGTTTAACATCGACAGGTTAGTGTTTGTCACAAACACCATGTTACCATTAGCACTTAGCTGTGGCTATCAGTACAGCCGCATAGGGCCACAATCATGAGTGTAGAGAAGAAGCTTAGCCTTGCTACAGTTTGATTGGTTTGCATTTTTTGCGTGTCTGTTTTTTTCTACTTAAAAATAGCAACATGTGACTGGAGGCAGACGGCGGACCACAGGGTCCGGTTCGGTCAGAGGTTTTTTTTCTCCCCACAGTCGCTCATTGTGGGAACTGTTGGCTTTCGCCAGGATATTTTAACGTCTCGGCCTAAAGAGCTCTGAGATCATGTATGTTGGGATTTGTCACTACACAAATAAAATGAATTGACTCATTTACAGATTGTGAAATATTCTACAGTATGAAACCAAGCCCATCAAAGAGCTGCATGGATAACTGGATGAGTCATTTACGAGTAAATGATATTACGGGACAGTTTCTGAGAAATTGAAAATGAAACAGATTCTTAAATCTTGGAGAGGTGTTTGCGCCTATGTGAATGGCATTGTGGGAGAGTGTGTTGTTGCCACATCTTAGAGAAGAAATTAGCAGGAGCAGCATCGTACCCAGACCTTTAGAGGGATGAGTGATCAAAGTTACCAAGGGTCACATAAAAAAGATTTAAAACATAATACGCCAGTAAACTTTTCCACTGTTGAATTAAAAGTACCTATTCATTAAGTAGCTTATGATGGCAAGCTCCTTATCAACTTGGAAAAAATGCATTTTTATAATTGTTCTTTCTCGTAGTTGCAAATGTGGCTCAGAAGATAGAGCGGATCTTCCACTAACCAGTGGCTCTGCGGTTTCATCCCAGTCTCCCCCATTCCGCATGCCAAAGTGTCCTTGGGCAAGAGACTTAACCCGAAATAGCCCCTGAAGATCGGTACTGTAAACTGCTCTATATATATACACACCAATTACCATTGAATACGTGGGGTCTGAATTCACCTTCAACATTTTAAAACTTTAAATCTAAAATTACTATTTTAATCACTTTAGAATGTTTAATTTCATTTAGTTTTTACTCTTTCCTCATTTGTTACATAATGTTGTTAAATGTCATAAAATGGTCTAATCTTCAAATGCTTTCTACAGCCCCTTGTTACTGGGGTTTGAAGGTGTGTGTTTCATGTGTTTTAAAAGGCATTAACAAACAAAACAACTACAACAATGGAAAACGCATGGACTAAAGATCTCTTTGGACATTGACGGGCAAAGGGGCAGGTGTACCCCACCGCAACCACAAAAACAGAGAAACACAAGCACACAAGTGCCCGAGTGTGCTGGAGTGAATGAGTTCAGTCTGAGAGTCAGACACAGGATGCCAGACGACAACGAGACGCTCCTAACTCCTCAGTGCCATAACCAATATTTGGCAGACAGGCCTTCGTGTCGCTACCTGCTGCTTCATTTACAGAATCTCCTCCCATAGTGTAGCTGCTATTTCATCTTATACATCAGGAGCAGAGTGTGTTTGTTGATTCAATCAAGCAGCTTAACAAGGAGCCTTTCTCACTGAACTATAAATACCACTTTAAAGTGTTTGCTGTGAATTTCAAGATGACAGCTGCATGTGATGACGAAACTATATGTGTCCGCCATGTGTTGCCTCTAAGTATATGCCTGATTGATGTAATTACCATCTAGCCATCTCTCACTGGGTAATTATTACCTACATGGTTATTACTATTAATGATTCGTCTAGCTGGAGACAGAGACAGTTGGTGCACTCAGACAGAATCTGAATGAATTAGCGTCACAATATCTATATTTTAAATGTTTACTGGAATACGGCAGAAACCTAGAGGTAACACTCTATCGGTGTCTAAAGACATGAAAGGCACTTTTTCTCCATGCAGTGTAAATGAACTGAACCCATATCTCCCGAGTGGATAAAAGTTAAAACTGTTTCCTGTCACAACAAAGATTACCAGCTTTTGTCCGAACAAGTTAGACCTTTTGTTGGCGCACCATTACTCAAAGATGACGACATACGCCGCTCCTCTTGTCTCTCCTTTGTCCCACGCCACGCTTTGCAAAGGTTGCACTTCTGATGTGGACATTAGTTAGGCCACAGGAAGGGCTTTTAGCCTGTCACCTCTGCTGATTCTGGCCCCGTCAGCTGCTGGGATTTAACTAAACCCTCATTCAGCAAATGTGAATGAAGCTCGGCCCAGGCTGAGAGGTGAACAACAAAAATTCACCACAGGGGACATAACTTAAAACGATTGATTCCCTACCCATCATAATTTATCAGGTTCAAGCTCTGTGTAAGCCTGACAATGTGAAACTATTCCTGTTTAGCTATGTCTGGTATAATACATATTGCCCCATGGTCTTGCTCATTGTTTTAAAATTGTGTTACAGCAGCAGCGTGATGCTTGTGCAGGATTCATAAGCCAGTGTTCAATAGTATCCTTAAATTCATCATGATTAAATCTAATAGTCAATGATGAAAATAATTTCTGTCAGAAATAAGTGATAAATATCCATTACAGATGATTATCAGGATCTAAGGGAGACATATTAAAATGTCCTCCAATTTGTAATAATAGAAGTTTATGCAAACCAACAATTATACATATTTGGATCAGGACTGGAAACTCCAAGTAATGACTTTGTTTTCTAAATTATCACTTGTTAATTTTCTTTAAATCACCTAGGGATTCATTGACTAATCTTTTCATATCTACAGTATTTCAAATCAAATGGGGAAGAAGTGAAAATAAAATGCTCGATGGATCTCCCCTCACTGACAATCTCAGAAAGATTAGACTTCTTTCAAGAACCAAGGAGGGGGTTTCAATTCTTGCAATAATAAAAGCATTACATTTCTTGTGGGGGTATTTTATGAATCAATTTTTTATCTTTATGTTCTGTCATTTTCTTCCCCCTGAAAAAAGTGTTAGGATAGTACAATATGTAGGAAGTCTGTAGTATTTACTGTCCAGTCGGATTGAATTACAGAGCTTTTATTTGAAAGTTACAAATAATGACAGAACATTGGGTCAGTTTCAGATCTCTGAAATAGGGACATGCAATGTAGGAAAAAAAATAATCATAATAACATGTGAACAAATAATAAACGAAAATTCTGTTTCATTATATGAAAAACATTGATTATAAAATCTTCATTGCAGATGAACCAGGTAGGATGAACACAAAAGTTTCTAACTTCAATCTGCAGCATAAAAATAGCTTTGCACACAACGTTCGGCACACAAACAATACAAAGTGACAGTATATTGTAGAGCTGTTTGAGGGGGACTAACTAATGTCATGAAATGTTCTGAAGTAGCTCCAAAGCTTTAACAGAGGTCAAACAGACAGGTTTAGAATGGGCACTGCACTAGTGTGTGTAATGCACAGGACAAAAAGCACAAATGCCAGGATGATATTTTTTAATCAAGTTTTTACCTTTTAGTCACCCTGAAAGGAATGTTCTCTTCTGGAACATTCTGCCATGTTCCAGAAGAGAGTAAAACAGGTAGCCTTCAGTTTAAAAGGGATAGTTCACCAAAATATGAAATTCCCTTATTATACACTCACCACTATGCCGGTGGAGGGATGGGTGAAGTGAGTCCACAAAACACTCTTGGAGTTTCAGGGGTAAACAGCCAAATCGAATACAATTAGGGTAAATGATGAGCACGTCTTCAAACGTGAAACAGAACCATTAAATCCGGAAGTATGGATGGATTTTCATGTTGTTTTCATACGTTTGAGAAAGTCGTTCCTATTTACTTCGATTACATTGGATTTAGCTTACCCCTGAAACTCCTAAAGTGTTTTGTGGACTCAAACAGCTCAGCCACCCCTCGATCGGCCTAGAGGTAAGTAGATGATGAATGAATTTTCATTTTTGGGTGAACTATCCCTTTAACTCTCCAGATAGATTTTTTACTCATTGTGAATGTGTCATACTTTGTCATATCAGTCTGACACACACGAGGCTTTGCTGTGTGTGGTTATACGTGTGCAGTGAAATACACATTCAAGTGTTGCAGGACCACTATATTCGTTTTTTTCCTGGCAACTCTGAGCCGTTACAGATCACAACAGTCCGGATCCTGGAGAATCCTGAGACTCCAGTCCAGGTTTTGTCGCCGCCACTTTTTAAAACCCCCCTGTACTTTCGAGCAGTAACACAGAGCAGAGTCAGGGCAGCACGAGCCGGCGCCGCGGCCACGAGCACAACACTCTTCTCCGGCCAGTGGAGGGATGGGGGGCTCCAGCAGCCGCTGAACCCAGACAAACTGGACCAGGGGCCGAGGCGGAAGAAGTGCTCTCTGCCCACCCTCGGGTGACTTCGGTTGGATTTACTCCGCGCCAACATGCCGTTCGCCAAGCGAGTCGTGGAGCCCCAGTTTCTGTGCAGGTACCGGGTCCCGAGCGAGGAGGCTGTGCTCTTCGAGGACCTGGTCTCCGTCAGTCATGTGGCTCTATCCCGGACCTTGCGGCAGCTGTCGGACTTGGCCAAACACGCCTGCTCCATATTCCAGGAGCTGGAGAGCGACCTGGCCTCCACCAGCCTGCGGGTCAGGGGGCTGCAGAGGAAGATCGGCCGGCTGGAGCAGACCTGCTCCGAGCTGGACCCCAAACAGGAGGCCGTGCGTGAGTACTCCCTCTCCTTCACTTATTCTTACTTTTATTCTCACTTATGGTCTGCTCCCTGATGGGGCTGCATGCACGCGCACGAGCTGCGCTCTGCAAGGAGACGGAACCAGGGAAGCGCACGAGGAGGCATCCTCAGGAAACTTTGCGTCTCGGAGTTTTCTCTCCGCAACAAAAGTGACGCAGATTCAAAATGAAGTTACTACAGAGAGCGTTACCGTGCTACCTTTAAAACGGCTAACTTAGAGGTAAGGAAAAGTGGAAGTCAAGTCCCGGTTCAGCGCTGACAGGGCAGCAGCATGTGTAGGGAGACATTTGATACAGAGTTTAGCTGTGATGTTTACTTTCACGCTTTCTGTAGACATACGGTCAAACACCCGCTGGTGTCATCTCGTCCCACGCTGAGGGGCGTGTGACAGTGAGGCTGTGCACACCTACCGCTACGACTTTCCCGGCTGAAGCCACAGCAGCTTTATGCAGCTACAATTACTGAATTAATCTGTACTTATGTAAACACCAATAGATTTTGTCTTGCTATCAATGCAACATTCAGAGGATAAGTTAGGGTTCGCAGTTGCAGGGTAAATGGCTCATTGAGATCCATGATACATGGCCCACGATAATGATAATGTCACGATACAGCGATTATGTTATAATCAATATATAACAAAATAATCCTTAAACATGATGTCTGTCATAATACTTCATGATTGCTGTCTGACTAATTTAATTTAGGGTAAATTCATTGTTGAGCTGTACAAGGGTACCGGAATTTTAAGGTAGACATTTCCAATTGACTATTTAATGATAGTTGTCATTTTGTATTTCATGCTTTTTCTATACATGCCGTCAAACACCCGCTGTTGTCATCTCTTCCCACACTGAGGGGCGTGTGACACTGAGGCCATTCACAGCTATTACACTGCTACGTCTCATTATAAACAGAATTTCTCAATCAAAGTCAGCTATGGAGCTACAACAACTGTATTAATGTTTCACACTTTTTAGCGATGTGCGATACGTGGCCCAAGATAACAGTAATATTACAATTTTACATCCTGGTATTAGTCTAACTGAAGGAGAATACAAAATGCCCCTTTGAGAGGTGAGGTGCAGTATTTGAGTATTTATTCACTGCAATTTGGTGTTACTACAGAAACATGATCATGCTAGCTCAAAAGCAGCTAACTTCAAAGTTTTATTCGCTGCAATTTGGCGGCAGTTTGACAGAGTTTTACACAAACTGAGATTTACAGAAAGGTCTCATCTTAGTCCCTCTTTTGTTTACACACTGTAACTTGTCAATGTTTACATGTGCGTATGGACAATCATCGATAATTATATCTCATAAGTAATGATGACATATTGCTTTATATACCACTCCCATACAAATATATATATAAATACGCTAATATAGCCTAGCATGAGTTGAAAGCTGGATGCCTCTGCAGTATCTAAACTTCTGTAATACGATGCTCTGCTATCCTCTCACAGTTGTCTATCTGCATATTGAACTTTGCTTGGCCACAAGTTAGAATTCATTACCCTGATAACACAGCATGGGGCTCTTTTAATCTCTGCCCCCCACCACAACACACCATCCTTCCACCCCTCCTCGGTGTGTGTGTGTGTGATTGTGTGTGTGTGTGTGTTTGTGTGTGTGTGTGTGCCTTGTTTTCAGGAAGCACTTAGGAAACCTGTGCATCCCCTCCCATCCTAAAATATCCATCCCCACAGCAGTTTCTTCCGCTTGGACATAACCCGGTGGATTGACCCTGCTTGAACTTATAGGTTGAGCAAGTCCTTGCATGTTACCCAGATCCTGCTTCCTGTGATCTGTGAATGGGGCGAATTCTCGGCCTTGAAGGAATTTATCTTCCGCCTGCCACAACGAAAACACAGACCCCCCCCCCCCCCCCCCACCCACACACACACCTCTCCGACCCCTCTTAAACCTGATTCAAACCTTGAGATGACGAGATGACGGCCTGTGTTGCATCTTGTGAGGTGTGTCACAATAAGTCGCTCGGTTGTTAAGTGTGTCTGGTCTGTGTCATCCCTGGTCAAGGGTTATCTTGATATTGTGAGCCAGAAGTCAACTGGACCTGCTGCTTCGTGTGAATCACTGTTTATTCCTTGTTATAAGGGCTTGCTGTGTAAACAAGATTAAATTGACCTGCCTTCCCAAGCAATTCATGTATGGTGACAAGAATTGAAATGAATGAAAAGATTTGTAATGCTACATGTTATATGCAGGGTTATTGCGTGCTTGGTTACCAGATAACCCCTTTTGCCTGGAAAAGCCTAATTACTCTTAATTGTGCTTTTCATGTTAATGGTGTCAGGGGCAGCCTTAAACAACAATCCCCCCACACTCATCTGAATGACAATTAGTGTAAATGGGGCAGTTCAAGGCACGAAGAATTTTGTGGGTGGGGGTGGGTTTTTATGATGTCACTGTGTCTTGTACATAGGACAAGCTGGTGGATACACAGCTGTCAATATTGAATTATGCAGAATCAGACACTTACCAAGGATTAAATATTGCATGGCCTGTCCCATGGTAGTCACCTGTTTGTTTGGGCAGAGTTGGCAGAGAACCACCGCTTACATCAGAGAGGTATGTTGTTGCCGTCTTCCAATCCCCTCTATGGTGATACTAGTATGCAGGCATATTTTTGAATGCCGGGTGAGATGATGAAACATTTAGGTAAAATAACAGGCTTTACTGGAAGTGAAGTGTCTCTTTTTACTTTTGGTTGATCCCATATTCAGACTACTATTCTCTATCAACAGCAGCAGCTATAAAAGTGCTGTATTTACAGTGCTCTAGCAAGTCTATATATAGAAGTGATGGCCATACTGGTCAAGATTGATTGGCATGGCTAGTTATACAGTAGAATCCAATTAAACAATGAAACATTTTTTTTTTAAACAAACAGTACACACCTAAATGTTTCACTAATGAGGAAAAAAGTCTTTCTCTCTGCCGCCTATCCTCAGCCACACACACACACAGACACACACAACCAGGCGCCTGGCATGTATCCCTCAGCCCAGTGTTTGGACAGCTCTCCTGTGACACCCCATCAGTGTCTGCTTTGGACGCGATCAGAGCTCTAGAGCCAGGCCCGGGCTTTGCAGAGCAGTCCCACGTTAGAGCACTCCACCGGGTTTTAAGTTACACTGGCTCAATGCTGAGGGGGGAGATGTAGTATTTGCGGCGGCAAGTGGCCCTCTGGCTTTTCTGGTCCAAGAGCACAATCCTGGCAAGTTTACGACATTCCTCGTGCAGACCGAATAGAAAGCAGTAGTCTCACGGTCCAACAGATTAAAAAGTTTAAACACAGTAGCACAGGATACAGTGGGGCTGCCTCAACTCTCTGGTAATGTCTAATACTTTTTCTTCATGGATACATGACCAGCATCTTCACTAGTTTTGTAAATTGTGTGCAGAGTCTCTCACGACAATCTTGTGACTCCAGAGTTGGATAAGATGGGTTATGTGTTGTAGTATTACAGCAAAGCAAATCCTAGTAAAGCTGTAGTTCATTGACCAATGGCTTTGAAAAACAAAACATGGCGGTAGTTTTTATTTGACACCATTACATAATACTGGGATGACTATGTGCCTCGAATTTCAGAGCATTGTACAATAAAACACAGCAAATGACCCCACATGTAGGCCAGACAGGATTTATATCTTATCTTTTAGATAAGGGAAGTCATATTGTTGCTCAAGGATATTGCATTGACCAACATTTCTATAGAATTTCCTATTTCCTATATGATCCATTAAATTGATTCTTTAATTACCCAGCTGAATTACAGTTACTGGTTTGACATGTCTGGCATGTTATGTAACATTTACGAACTGATCAGACATAGGCCTACAGCAGTTACAGATTATCTCTACTGTGCCTAAAGGTGCTTTAGGCTTTCCACTGGGCTGCTTTTACGCTTGCTTAATCAACAGTTGAAGTTTGAAGTTTGAGCACCATGTATATTTGCTCTGCAGTCACGGTCCTTCACTCCAGAGCCGCTCTTCCACATCAGCGCGGTGACGTCCGTGCAGCTCTGTGAGCCTTGATGGTCTGGAATGAAAGTTTCTGTGGTGCACAGTCACACATCATCCAGTCTATTCCCACTAAAGCAGCTCAGGCCAGGACACCACATTAGTCCAGCCATTACTGGAACACCACTAAGTGAGGCTACAACGACGAGTCAGTGCACACTACAGCCAAGGTCAATATCAGTCAGTGTTGGAATTCACTGTCGAGATTTGGATGCTGTAGTTATAGTTTGTCAGTGAATGAGATAACATTTCATGAGCATACTTCTCCTCAGTGACCCTTAAGTGGCTGAGTTAAATATATAGCAAGTGGTGGGATAAGATGTGGCAAAATATTAATGACTCTAGGCCCCAACTATTTTGAGAGGACAAAGATCTTGAATTATTCACCTGAAAGACAATAAATAACTCAGTGCATCTTGAATCACGTTTCACAGCAGGATCAAGAGCCCCTTCCTCTCTTCTCCTTCATTATCAGAACCGTGAGCATATTTCAGCAGGTCCAGACAACCTGCTGTTGATATAGTACCCCTGCTAATTATAGAGCAGATTTCAAAGACTTGCTCACTCATTCCTGCACCAACCCCCCTCTTCCCCACTCTTCCCAGACATGCACAGAGAATGCCTAGACAGCCTTGATGCTGTGGCTGGTTGTTTTCATGTAACTGTCTTTCAGCTGATGTCATTTATTGTATCTTTGCTCAGGACTACTCTCAGCTCTGACTTTTGGGTCCGAGGTATGAAATAAGAATCAACTTTAAACAAACCCATTGCTTAAATTCAGAATTCTCCAGTGTAACTTGATAAAATGGCATAAACAGTTCATCGTCAGCATATTGTTTTATATACGTATGATTTGACATTGAAATGCGAAATGTGGCCCTTGTAGCAGGTTAAACTGAAGGTTTCCCTTTCACCCGGCTCTATTTACTGTTTGTGCGTCTCAGCACCTCAGCTCGCGGTGGATTTCCTGGACTGTGATTTGAGTGGTTTTATGTTGAACTGCCTTGTCAACTCAAGAATTCCAAAACACCAGTGACCACGAAAACCACAGACCTCGCTCGCACTTCTGTGACCTTGCACCCCCAACACGTGCTCGCTGAATTAACACAGGCGGCTGGTGTGATTAGGAGAGAATGGGGGGAGAAACTGGAGGCTGCATTTGTTTATGAAAGGAGACGTTTTGTAAAAATTAAGGTTTTCATTGCTCTACTTGAGGGAAATGTGCGAGCCATTACACTTTACATTCCTGTGGTGGGATCCTCCAAGAGAGCAAGTGCCCATGAGTGTGGGGGTCTACGATCTCAACTTAAATCCGTCTACTGGTTGTCTCTGTATGTTAAGGTATGCAGAGCAACGTTTGTGTTTAGTGTGTGAAAGATTTCAGCTTTTTTAATGCGTTGGAAGTTAAGCTCTAGTTTGTTGTTGGTGAGAGGGGATTATGTTTTTTGCAGAGGAAATTTGGGAGCATGATAAGGTATCTCCTTGCCCTGAGGTGTGTTATGTGTCTCTCACACACACACAATCACTTATTGAATAACATTCCCCGGCACCCATTACTCTTTATGGAGTCCTGAGTGTGGGGCCGAGGCACCAGGGGGACAATTCAAGCCTGTCCTGAAGAAGAGGCGGGGGCAAAGTCATCCAGCCCCTGACCTCAAAAGCTTGCTGACCTCCCAACCCCCTCTACACACCCCCTTCAAAACACAAAAGGAAAAACACAGCCACCTCCGTCCTGCTTATCACTCAGCCTCTAAAGACATGACCGGCCAATTAGAGTGGATTTAACGTTTGACATGATACTGAATAGCCACAGGTCAGCAGAGCGGTAAAACCCAGTCCAGGGCCAGGCATGATTAAACTGTCAGATCCAACTCTGTAACTTAAATGAACTCTTCCGTCCAGGTTTTCACCCATGCCTGGATGTGAACTGATCCATGAACATTCACGTGGCTACTTCTGGATTTTTTTTTATTCCTTTACTTCCTCCAGTTTCTGTGACTTGCTCAGTTTAAAATCACTGGTTAAGCTGCAGCAAAACACATTCTTTAGTTTTTTCAGGCATTGAGAGCTACACAGAAACATTGAGTCACATATAATGCCACAGTGCCTGGTGTATTTTGTAGTCCCCGTGACCCGTGGCACCAGGTATTTCCCTCTCTGAAAATAGTGTGCAAGTTAAGTACTGCTTGAAATTTTGTGCACAGAATAAAGATCAGCGTGACCTCTTCTCAGGAAAGATATTTTCTGTACTTGGCTGTAACATCTGCTCAGGCTTCTGTCTGAACCCACATGTAGCTGAAAGCGGAAACTAACAGATTTTCTCCAAAGATAAAACAAATACACGTCTGACTTCACGTTAAACCAACATCACCGTAGCGTGCAGTTTACAACACCTAGCTGCATTTTTTTCCGTGGCAACCTGGAGAAATATTGACAGCACAAAGGTCAATAAAACTTATCATCGCCTGGCCTTTGTTTCACCGACTTTGTCTTGCCAGATGCGTTCCAGGCCACCTGCATTGGTCTGCTCCCCTCACACAGGCTGTTTCCATCTCCATGACTCATCTCACAGACTTAAATATTACACAATGTAATTGTTCCGACAGAAAACTTTAGACTGAATCTTTGCAAGAAGAGATGATAAGAAGTCATATGAAACTCTCATGAACTCTTCCTTTCTTACTCCCTACTATCTGCAGGGTGAGATTAAAAGGAACCTCGAGATTAAGGATCTGAGACGGTGACTCTAGAAAAAGAGACTTATGTTATTTAAATACTCCAATGCTATTTCAAAGACTTCTCTTTTTCCAGTGGGATGGTATACAGAAGACTGCCGTGAATAAAACTGACGTGGTATTTTAACAGGTAGGAAACACATGTGCATTTGTAGTCTACGCCATGCAGGTGTTTAGACTGGGATTTTAGTGGAATGTGAACTCTCCTCCCCGGTATTTGAGCGGATCAGCAAGTCTTCAAAGTTGAAAGACTTTTCAATAATGATTCTACCAGCCCATAAGAAATGAGATGAAGCACCTGCTGAATATGTGGCTCTGGATAAATGGTGTGCTCATCAGTTCAGGTTAGCACAATTTGATCTGCTTGATTTCACTTCACACTGGTGTTGAGTTTTCATTTTTTTGTTTGGGTTGACACTGAACCCCTCAACCTCAGTGACTGTCCAGTCTTCAATCATAGTTAGGAAACCAGAACTATAAACCGCATGTCTGTCAAGGTTTGGATTTCTGTATGAAGAGGGGTGAATGGGGCAACACTAAATGTGAATCTTAGCATTACAAATTTGGGGGCTGGGGCACGAGAGCAAAAGTGTAAAGAACGGATTAAACACTGGCTTTATCTGCTCTAACTCAAGCTTTAACATTTAAAAGAAACATTATCTTTCTTGTTTTCTTTCTTCTAGTTTGATATATGTTTAAGTATTTTGCTAAATCTTGCTTCTTAAAATCTGCTCCTGAAGATCTGGTCCGATCAATTTCCGCATCATTGTGATGTTATATTGCATGACCCCTCAATGCCCCGAGTTTGTTCAGTGCACGACTTACGGCTGGCCTGGCACATCCACTAACAAAGCCAGGTTAAGTGAGACTGGAGGCTAACGTCTCCAACTAGTGCTGGAAACGATCAGCCCATCAGAGCCTCACTGGGCTTTATTGGGAAGGGGACTTTAAAGAGATAAGAGTTAAAACCAAGCGTTTCAGACAGAGGCTATAAAGAGGAGCTTCAGCAAAGGACAGTATGAGCAAAGGGATGTGGTTCCTGAACATTAGAGCATGTAAACCACGAGAAATAACCAAAATTAAAATCATGAATAATATAGCTTAATATGTGTCCTTTAACATATATTGCTTAATAGCTTACTTTCTACTCGGGTAAGTCATATTTCCACCCTGTTCAAGACCAATACATCGACTGTGAAGTATTTCTGTGTGTATTTCATGGTGTAGAAACTCGCCTTGGCTGTGTTCAGAGTTTCAGCTCTTGGGAGCAGCTCTGTCTTGCACTTAATTGAAGTTGGGGAACCTTTAGATGTTTTAAGAAATCTAAAGCGGAATCATAAAAGAAGTAATCTCAGGTCACTTTTCATATAGAGCATTTATTCTCTTCAGAATATTACGGGAGTCATGGAGCTGGGATTAACTGTTATGCAAAGTTTTGATAGACTTAAATGTCATCGCTCTCCTTGCCTTATATAAGTAAATTAAATGTTTATTACATTGAACGTGAATCAGAAACTCCTCAAACACAACAGACATCCCTTCTGATGAAACCTCACCCCGTAAGAATCCTCCTCATAGTTTTTGCCCCGTCTATATCAGATGGTTGTTAAATCTCACAAGTCGTTCTCTGCTCTCCTCACAAGACCTCTGTCACTTCAGGGCAGACTCACTCTTCACGTTCTTATCTGCTTCCTGCTGTTTCTGCACCGTCCTGTGGTCCTTCACTTGTCACTGTTATTTACACTTTTTAAGTGCAAGTGGTCGAAGGCACCGTTGTTAGAGGCCAGTTGAGTGTTTGTGAACGAGCGTCACTGACCTGGATACACAGGTTTTCGGTGCTCTGCGTCTTGTCACTTCAGCACCTTACCACAAATGAACTGCGTCACATTCGGAGCAGAATGTCTCTTTATCTTACAAAGACCAGATTATACTCTATATTGGGAAAAATACCAACTCTCACAGAGTAAATCTATAACCTGCGAACAAATGGACAGTTTAGTCCGGAAAGTCCTATCTTTCATTTCTTTCCATAGCGAAGATTTCATGCAAGATGTGCATCCTTTGAATGCTCCCGATAACTAGCCGAGGCACTGAGAATGACCTGAGGCCTCTACAGAGGCTTCACAAGACAGGTCAGCGTGAAAGGACTCCACCCAGCTCATTGTGCTCTGAAGCACATGTAAGTTCACCCTTCTGCTCTGGCTTTTGTTACTCCCTCCTTTATACCCCCCTCCTCTGGGATATTTCCTCGTCATCCAGATTCATCCTTTCTTCTGGCCAGTAATATCTGTGCCTGCCCGCTGCCCCAGGCATTTGATTTACTTTGTTCTTCTCTTCTGACTGCAAGCATTCTCTGAGCCTCTGGGTCTTTTTCTAGCACTCACTCATCTCTGTATCCCAGTTTCTTATTTTGGGATTCAGCCAGTCCCGCTCCCAGCAGCCCCACTAGGGAGAGACCATCTTGCTATAGCAGCAAAAATGTGCTTGGCCATAAAAATGGATGACCTGTTCTCCATTATGTTCAGCTTTTCAGTTAGTGGCTCTCTGAATTAAACATTTACAGACGACTAATCAGCCCAGATGATGGTGCTTTGTACTGTGGGTATTTGGTTTAATATTTGATACAGTTTCTGAGTAGTAATGTATAAAACACAAATGAGCCCTTTTAATTTGTAAAGCAGGCAATGAGTTCACTGAGCTCTGTTTGCTGAACTTCACCACAGTTAGATGAGTGATCTAATGTCCCTTGGCAACAGCCTGACACAACAACAGGGTTCATTTGATTTCCCTCTAAATCCTTTCAGTTTCGTTGTGAACATTGTTCCTGATCTCATGGCACATTAAACCTCCAAAGTCCATGGTGCAGAGATCTTCCTATTAGATGGTTAATTACGAGAAAACAGGAAATTCGAGCTAACAGTCAATCCATCCCACATGTTTCCAAGAAATAGATTCCTACCCTGAAAAAGATCCAGTTACCAATCCAATAGTCAACTCTCAGTACTCACTGGGGAGTTGGTACTTGGAGGGGACTTCCACTGACATCTGAGTACTGAAAGCTTGAATAGAATGAGATGTTGTATTGTTGTTTCTCTACAATGAAGGTGCAGAAATTGCTAAATCTTCCAACTTCACTGAATACATTATGAAATAGGTGTATCATTGTGTCTTTCAAAAACTTTCTGCAGCTGTCTTGAACTGCTTTCAGACATGCACTGAAGTCCTGACATTCTACAGAATTGGAGGGTCTTTATTTGAGAATGCAAATATTCCTGCTCCGGACATTTACCGCAACCTTTTAGTAACTCTCCTTTAAAATCACTGTAAACTGTCTTGGGTGAGCCCATGTGAGAATACAGCGAGACAATTCTCAGCTAATGGGCATGTTGAATACACAAGTTGGACGCAAAACCAGAAAACTACAAATATCTCAGGATAAAAGAGAGGTGCCCAACAATTAGAAGACGCTGAAAAAGATGTCAACCTGGAAAGAAAATGTGAGAGATTTTGACATTAATGGTTGACACCAGTGTTGATGTTTTGTAATAAGAACATGGGATTTCCCCAGCGGAATTTGTACATCTTTGCCTTAGTATTTTAAACATTTTCCAGCTGTTGTGAACATGTCGGACCTACACAATCTCCTGCTGCGTCCTTCATATGTGAAAAGCAAACAGCTGAATATGTCTGGACCCAACGGCTTGCCTGTCATAATTCTGCCTTAACAAACAGCAAACATATTTGCTACATAAATTTACTACTGTACTTTAAAAGCTACATGTGCATCAGTACCTCCAGGTTCCCACACCACTGAACTTCTTGGGTGGGAAAGACTGAAAGAAAGAAAGTGAATCATATTTGGGACAAACCCAGTTTCATATCCTCCCTCACTGCTGTAGGGCCTTTGTGATGATCTGCCCAGTCTGCCTTGGCAGCGTCTCGCCATCAGGCAACAAGCCATCGTAGAATAACTTACTGCAAGGGTTGATGCTTAATTTTTACTCATACAATGTTGTTTAAATTAAATTAGATCTCTCCTCTGGTTTTCCATTTTTGCTATAAAATTGAAATAATAATTTAAAGAAACTGGCAGGCTTTTAAAAATACTTTGCTGTGGTGGTAAAACTGTTAATAATGAGGGAATTTTGCTTTGGAACAAAGTGACAAGTGGAATCTGCAATATGTGGTGGGAATAAACTTACTTGAAAGCTTTTCATCCAAAATTATTTTCGGTGAAGTTGTGGTCGACAGTAAAAGCCACAAATTAACAGAAAAATCCATAGTCTTAGCCAAAAAGAGCAAAGTTGACCCACTGAGTCATTATTTGAATAATCCTTTTCCGCCACAAGGCAAGGTGTATACTCATGATGCCATAGGCCATTATCAGTTGGCAACTCCCTTTTGTTTTAATGGGGAAATAAGACCTTGACATTTTTTCGATATGAATTTGGTTCCAAATAGAATAACTGTTTTAGTTAGTGCAGTTGGGAATTCGCTCTTGTTTTTACTCTGAGTCCCTGGAGAAATAATTCCTATTAAAACTTTTCTATGACAAGTCATTTATGGGAAATGCGGAGGCTGTTGACCTCGGTTGCATCACAGAAGTCCTGCTGGCAGATTGCTCACATCAGTTTATCTAAAGAGAGTATTCCCTCCCTCCGGCTGTATCTGAAGTGGCAGCTGTACGCAGGGCCTTGAGGAAAGTACCTGAGGGTGCTGCTGTGTTGTTACCGACTGAGCAGCCCCATCTGTTGGGTGTCAGCCCAGAGTCCACTGTGCTGTCGTTTCATTAGGGCCACATACTTTCACTGAGACTCTCTCCTCTCCACGGATACTGCTTAACTGAGACCAGACAATAGGGTTTGTTTTTGTGTTTTAGTTTTCGTTATTCTCTCTCGGAAATATTTCACATAACGTTTTCTCCGTATTTCCAATTCACTAACATTATAACTTGACACAATCACAGACAATTAACTTCAGTGTGAGGCCAATTTTATACATCTCATAATACACATAATGAGCGACAAATTGTGCTTCCCAACCATTGAAGTTTAACAAAACACAGATGTGATCCTGAGGAAGTCAGCGAATAAAGTTTAATTTCTAGGTCTGTGGTTGTCAACCCTTCTTTCCTGGCTAATTAACAAAAAATTTGATAAAGTCGTCAAACGGCCAAATCAGTCCGCAGAGGACTTTCAATCTCTCTTTGGGGGATCAGCTGCATATAGTTCACATTTGCTCACAGTCATATGACTAGAGTACTTTTTTGTTGTGGCTGTTTGTCCAACCTATAAAGCATGTTCTAAGCTTGGGAATAATCAAATGACCCACATCCATCTGTGTTTCAGAGACATTTCAAAGCAGTCAGGGATGCATTTGCATTCAAACAATGCTATAAACAGTGCTCGGTCAGATGTGTCTCTGTGTGTTGCAACAGTCAGTACAGTTGTATCAGTGTTTATAGGTGCCGACCTATATATGAACCAACACGGAAACATGAAGAGCCTGACCTTCTCCCCAGAGTCATCACCAGCCAGCAAACGGAAGCTCATTGGAGGTGTGTCAGACGATCCCTCTATACACACACACACAACAGAAACACGTCTGACTGTGATGCAGACATAAAAGCACTTGGGCAAATAAAATGGAAAGCAGGGGTTTGAATGGCTGCCATGCCTAAACAGAGTGCCGTTGGGGCGAAAGGCCTGCCCTTGCAGATCTCTTTGTGCCGGCGCGCTGCATGCCAGCTGGCTGACTGCTGGGGAGTTTTGTCTGACTCATTACATCTCCATTGAGGGACACAAAGCTGGGGCGCACTCTCCCATCAGATCTTGGAGTATCCCAGCCTCCTGTCTTCAGCTTAACGTGAGGTCAATGGCACAGCCTCCATGCTGGGATGATGCCCAGCAGTTTCCGCAGCCAATCAGAAAAAATGATCATGGTCACGGGACCTGTTAGAATGAGGCTGTCAGTGGGAACCCTCTGCATTCATCTAATGTCTAGACAGTTACCTTGGCCGCACGTTGTCTAAAGGAAGAAATGTCGCATTTAAACCCCTTTGGCGGGACCCATTGATGGCTATTGATTTGAATTCTTTCACTACATGTGTCGTCAAAGTGTGTCTGTGTTTTACTGCCCAACTGTTTGTTCACTGTCAAACAAAATGCCACCGTGGCACCAGCCTGTGACAGAAATGTCTCATTTATCATTTTGATGATGTCTATTCCTCCTTGCCATAAAGATAATGTTTTTTTTGTTCAGCCAATGAACCCTCTTTTTAATGTGAACAGGGTGGACTCTGAGGTGGGAGAGATTTGTTATGTGTTTTTAGAGGTGCAACAATAAAGGGAGTGGGAAGAGGTGGGTCTAATACAACTTCACTATGACAGAAGAGAATAACACATTGTAATCAAAAGCATATGTTGCATGTTCCAGGAGATCTAGGTTGAAGAGGCAGGGCTGTGATGATGGAGCAGATATGGTGTGAAAAATGACTACAGTGTTATTTCAGGCTTTAAAACCTAATAAATACCCAACCGCCATTCCGAGGCAGATTATGATGACTTACCAAAAGCAGCAACGATTCCAAACTTTTTCTTTGCTCCCACTCTTGTGTGTGTGTGTGTGTGTGTGTGTGTGTGTGTGTGTTTTTCCTTTTAGAAGCAACTCGTATCAGGTTAACCCTCTATCTGAATGTGGGAACCTGTGAGACATTGCCGGAGCCATCTGTGACTCTGCAGATGGCCCCGCTTGTTAAACTGGGCCACGGTAGGACCCTGCCGTCTACCCAGGACAGGACAATGGAGATTACGGGTGTCTGATCTCTTGGTTTAAACACAGTCTGAGGACAGCAGGACACCGGGAGGGGCACTCTACCCTGATCTTTGTACTGCAGTTGTTTTATCCACATTAAGGAAATATAAGACACACAGGCTTTCATTGGGATTAGACTTAGTCATTTACCTTGTCATTGAGAGTGAGTGAGATGTATAAAGAACACAGGTTATCTGAGTTGAAGAGTTCAGTCTCAATTGTAGTCCTGAAGGCGTTTTTTGCTTCAAGGAAGTTGTTAGACCTTTTGTTGTGTTTGTTTTTTAAGGTGGGTCTGCGTTGAAAGCTGGGCTTAAAGAAGATCTTACTCAGGAAAATGGTAATTATTTACAGAGGCTAAATCTGGAAACCTACTGTCGCAACTTTCCTTAGTTTCTTTAGTTTTTGCCATTGCATCACACCCTGCCCTTTTCAACTCTGTCTGTGCACACATTCCCACTCCCTATTTGGTGTTCCTTGTTATTTGATTGTTGTTGATGTTGGTGCTCAGCCAAAGAATGACCTGCATGCTCAACCTGTCGGACTGCCAGGGTGAAATGTAGTACTCTGGCAGACAAATCTGCAGAAGATACACGCTGCATTTGCAAGGAAAGGAATTAATTACCTTTTATTTACGTGAACAGAGAATACACCCAGAGAAGTACAACCTCAGTCATGTAGGCCTCAAAATGTACAAGCGCTTTATGACAATAGATGTTGGGGGTATTCTTTTTTTTCTGTTTGAGTAGTTCAGGTATTCAAGCAAAACCGTTATGACATATGTGCACATGTACAGGCTTATGTTTCGACCTCACATCCTGCTCCCACTCGGCAGGGGGTCTTCCAGTTGAAGGAGCACTGAACCAGATCTTATTAAGGAAGACAGTGTCGGCTGTTTAGTGAGAGTTTAAAGTAACAGGCTGAGTCAGACTTACTGGGCTGCTTTATTTAGTGTGCACAGCTGATCTGCTGGGCTCTGTCAGGGTGGGAACAGAGAAGGATTTTAAGCCAGTGAGGAGAGTACAGATACAGACTTTGAAGTACGTGTTCTGTCGTTTTGTTGAAGTCTGAGTTATTGCACAACTATCACTTGACTGTCTCCTCTTCTCACAGCTTCTGTTTTGATGACCTCTGCCACAAGAAATCGGATATGTTGGGAATAATCCCAGGCGAAGGTGTATCCAGGAGTGATTTAGCTCTCTGTTCAAGTTCTTGTCAAGCGTGAAACACTTTGTAATTTATGAGGGAGAGAAATAGTCTCAAAAATGTCGCTGGGGTGTCTTTTGAATTAATATGATAGAGGTTCCTGCATCTTTAAAAAGCTTAGATGTAATATGTCACTTCAGCTACATATCTTAAGTTAATTTTATATGAGTTTACTGTAGAATTTTAAGGAATTGAATTATGCCTGTGGAATAAATAATTATTTTTGGGGGCCGATGCAGATATCGATATTTTATATTCTCGATTTCCACTATTTTGGCCAGTTTATTGAAAACATTAGATTCCAAAGATGTCGTTATGAAACCCTTGAAATGTAATTTAAGCTTGATATTTTCTTTTATAATCATAAACTTGAATACCATTAACTTTAAATAAAATTTAAACACAAATGTACGATAAAAAAAACATAATATTTGCACCTATCATTAAACATAAAAGCTGAGTCTGTCTGTAAAATACTCAGATTATCTGATATTTATTGGCCAACCCATAAATCGGTCTCAAGACTTGATCAAAGCTTCATTCCATTGTCAGCTGTTTTAAGGTAACCAAAAATAGTTTTCTTCCAATGTCGTTTGATCAAATAATTTTACACTGAATGCAAAGTCCAATCTACTTTCACACAGAAAAGTTAATTCCATCTTCAGCCTTTCTCTTCCATCTCTACTTAACCCATCTCATTGCCTCTATTATGTTATAGAGTGAAATAATCACACTCCTCAACAGTAAACAATACATTTCTAATGGCAATGCACAGGGATGCATGCCTCTCCGCTGATGTCATGAGCAGTCAGTTGTGCCATAGGTACGAACTATGCTGAGCGTCTTTAAAAGGCACTTTGCAGCTGCTTCCTTGTCCCCCATCTGTGAAATGTATAGGTTCAACCCAGGCCTTTGTTGCTCAGTGGTGATGACACTGACCCTGGGTCAGGGGTTTGAATCCCACCGTGGCTGCCCATTGTGAAAATAAACACATTCATGGTATTTTAATGCAATTTAATTTAGACCAGGTGTCATCCCAGTGGCTTCATGAAAGACGCTGCGATTGGATTCAAGAAGAAACTGAGGCTGAGGTGTGAGTGTAAAAAAAAATGTGAAAATGTGCAAAAGGACAAAAAGTGGTATCAACACAGCCATATGTCTGTTTTGCATGTGGGCAGAGGGAGTATCAGGCAATCTGTGTTTTCATATTGTCATTTGGTTGTTTATCCCCCTGAAGGGAAAAAAAACTAAATTTTTCCAGTAATTAGGCAATGGCTCGTACACATACGCCTCTGAGATGTTGGTGTTACAGAATTTTTTTTGTCTGACAAAACCAAAGCCAGTTGCGCATGGTCGAAAATATTTGATATTGTTGGTCTCCAGTCTCCAGTTGAAACGACACTGAGGTCACGAGTAACCATGCAAAATGAAAACATATGGTTTGTTTAGTAAGTTGCTGGTAACTGATTTATGAATATGGCCATTTAGTCAAATGTTGTGGCTACAGGAAGGCGTAGGTGTCTTCTCATTTTCTGGAGGAGGTGCATCTGTGAATGCAAATGTCAGAGTGAGATGCTTCGCCATTTCTGTGGCCTTAATCTGCTTGGCCTCCTAGTATTATGTCTGTAGAAATCCAGAGAAGTCAATGTGTGAACACAGCAAGGGAACCCCCGCTGGATACACAGCGGGCGAGTGGGGAGGTAGATGTCATGAGAGATGCAAAAGTTATTATAAAGCAAAAATCGTCCCTAAAAAACAGATGTGACACAGGTAGAAGAGAGCTTGTGCTGATAAGAGCTGATGCTGGTTTATGCTAATATGGTTGTCACCATGGCAGTAGTTAACTCAGCTGTTTTAGTTGTACTTGAACTCTTAATTAGCTTGGATCTCCCAGGTCACATGGAGTCATAATACACCAGTTATCTTTAAGGAGGTGTTGAAGATTATAGCATTTTGGCTGATTCTGTGACGGTAATATGTTTACAGCAGTTTTTACAGTCTCATTAGCTCTAATCACAATCTGCAGAAATGACACTATTTTTGAAATATAAATCCATCTGCGCGGCAGCTGCTGGATGATTCATGCAACCAAAATCTACTTTTTCCTAGTCATCGACTCACATTTGCTGATGTTTGTTGATGTCCGTGCAAGTGGAGCAATCTGTAGTTGGTTTCCAGTCATTAATGCTGCGTGTGCTGCGACAGTGTAGTGGATTTTAATTCGCAAGTGGCGACAGTGTGGATTGTCGGTGCCTGGTGTTGTAATCGCGTTGCCAATGTTGACATGGAAGGATGTCTGAGGCCAGGGCTCTGATCGCTGACACAAAGAAGCCTTTCAACAGATCTTCAGAGGAGACAGGACGTTTATGAGAAGATGACAGAAAGGAGGCCTGTCCTCATTCAGTGGAATTTTACATATGATGTTCAAGTGTTGGAAGAGGACAATGTCTACATAGTAATCCACATTTAAACATCTGCCTTTTTTGTAGGTGTTTAGAGCTACTGGGTAATGAATGAGTCCTCATGGATTTTTATGAATCTGTTTTTAATTAGGCTGTGGGTTCATTCAAATAAGTAGCTTGATGTCTGTTAGTTTTTGAAGTTGTCACCCTTTTTTAATTTTTTTCAAATCTCTGCCAAGTTGTTTTTGTAGTCGCTCATAATCCTACATGGTCATACCACATGGCTTTGGTTGGTCATGGTCAAAAAGGGCAGGTCTAAAAAATGTGAATGGGGAGGAGAAGGAAAAGAGAGCCTTACAGTCATGACATTCCCAGAGCCCTCAGGGTGAAGGAATACAGGGGTGACACAGGATACACAGATGCGACCTGTCCATCTGGACTTTAATTTCTGCAAGGTCACACATAGCTGATAGTGAACCAGGGGAAACTGGAGGTGTGATTCTGTCATTTTGCTCATGTTTCCTGTGAGATATCACACCACAAATACTCTGTTTGCGCAGAATGGTAGATAGTGGCATGCCTACACCGCAACCCATTGAGACCTCATTTCCCTCCATAAACAAGCTATACAGGCCCTCCTGTCTAGACCACAATTACTCATTGTTCATAAATGCACTCGATGCAAACAACATCCACAGGCCAGGAATACAATAAGGCCTCATGTCAGGATGTATGTTAGGTAAACATTACTATAACACCTCTGAATGTGGTCTTGTGAATCCGTAACACATCTTTGGTGCATTGACACTTGTACTCAGAGCTGTTCACTTGTAATTAGATGTTAATACCAGGTCTGAACAGGACCTGAGATAGCCCCAACATGCTGGGGATCTTTTTTCATCAAGACCCATGAATAATTCCCTGGGAAATGGTGAAAACCTAACATAAATTGCACAATGTTAAAGATAGGGCTAAACAGATCCTGGATCTGCCCCCTGATCCATATCCACACTGAAATTGAATTGGCTCCTTCCTGATCCGTACCACATCTTTCCACCAAGTTGAGTGCATAATGCTGCTTACTAACAGACAAACAAACAAATGACAATGAAAACAAAATAGATCAGGGCATTTAATGTCAAATCCCAGGTGCCCAAAGTAAAAGCTTTTATTTCAAAAGCTTTAGATATTATAGCAGAGTGTTTTTTCCTTTTTAAAAACAAGTCGTAGCATGAGCTAGACGCTAAGGAAGGCAGAATGTAACTACATGTGGCTCTTGACATTAAAATGAGCCCTGTTGAAGCAGATGAGAGCAGCAGCATACAGCACTGTGGCTTGAGGCAGAAGCTTGCCCTCAAATTCTGCAGCTCTTACAGATGCCTGATGCTGCGTCTGTCACTTCCCTCCTGCCTGTTGCCCATAAGGATGTTGGGGTCAAGGTCGGAGGATTTTTTGCTTGCAGGAGGTGTTGACCTTTGACTCAGTTGCATTGTGTCATATTCAGCAGGTGTCAACATAGTGTCACTCGAGGATCTCTGTGTTATCTTGGAAGAGGGGATTCCTTTGTTCTTGGTTCTCACTTGCTCCAATGAATGTTATACAGCAGCTGAAGGACAACACAGATTTGAACTCTAATTTGTGTCATGCTGTTTACCCTCCTTGAGTGAGTGTCAACAATTGCATAACATTACAAAACTCCATCCATGTACTATGCTGTCTATAAATAACAAACACATGTATGCATGTAAGCATATATGTATGTGACCTTAGACAGATCTGTTTAATCTGTTGCCCTTAATCTGATCGTCGTAGAGGTAACCGCGTGTCAGATGACACACTTCTGTCCCTGTGAAGTTTGGTGTCACTGCTGCTGACCCTTATTGCAGCAGAGGCCGAGCATGTGGCGAAGCCCCCTTTCTCCTCATTAATATTCACTCTCAATCACAAGCTCCGCCCACCCAGGCGCCAGTGACATCTGGTGTGTTTCTGAGGCCAATGTCTCTGACCCAAGTCGCCTTTTAATCACATGTGTTTTCATTCAAATATGTGGAAACTCAGACACAGGCCTGTTTCTGTCTGGTACCATCACTCATTCCAAATATTTATCACTCAGTTAAACATTTTTTACATGTTTAAAGTTTTAAATTCTCGTCCAGTTGAAGTTGTATCTGCAGTTAAAGTATGAGACTCATGCATGGTTTTCCAGACAGCCTGTTTTTAACTTAAATCAAGAGAGCAATAGCTTTTTCACAATTACATAGACAATAAACAGACTTGAAGGTTTAAAGGAGTAGTTTCTACACTTAATCACTTTCCTGCTAAGAGTTATATTTGGAGATCCAAAACAGTTCTTGTCTCTATACAGTTTGGTACAATTACATTCTACAGCAGGTTATCTTAGCTTTTCTTAACTCTGTCCAAACCCCCAAAGTAACACATATCCTTAAAAAAATCAAGAGATTTGGCTACACAGTTTAACCAGTGTTTGCCATTCACACATGCAAAACACAGCGGATGGTTTCTGCACAGACACGTTCACAACCGCAACCAATCCTCCACATTATCCAGGCAAGAGGTGCAGCAGTCGACTGCAACGGACAGAGGCAGAAAGTGATGTATTTACACTGCTGCGGAGATCATGTAATCATGTTTACAGCGCCACAACACCCGTGTCAGCTCTTATTACCACAAACTCTCCTGACATCTTCGTCCGTGTCTTCTATGTGTGTCAACGCTTTTTCACCAGAAGATATTTCTTCTTTTTGTTTTTTTTTTCATTTTTAGCCTCTGTCGTGTCTTAGAAGTGTCATCAACAACCAAACTTACTCGAGGTGAATCCAGCAGGGAATCACCTGCTGTGTTCTCATATCGACTTCTCCTGACTTTCTACAGACTTTTTACTTTGAGGCCAAGCAGAGAAAGTCAACCTCTCAATCTGACATTTCTGTTCTCACATGCACCAGAGAAAATACGGAGGATCGGGCTAGTTCATTGCAAATCTGAAGCTTTTTCACCAGTCCATCGCAGGGCTGTTTTTATTTCACTATTATTAGGTGTTGGCTGAATGTGTTGCCTGCAAGTGACAGAGTCAGGCTTGCTGCTTTGCTTGTTTTCAGTCTTTATAATAAGCTAAGCTAACCAACGTCGCTTCATATTTAGCTAGTTGGATACCTTTTATCTGTTTCTTGAAAGGAAAAACATGCATGTGTCCCAGAATGTTGCACTCTCCTCTCATATTTAAGGAGATTATTCTTTGTGTGTACAATCATATGACTGCTTACCTGACTTACTGTAGGAATGACTTAAATTCTTAACAACCTGGATGGCGTCAGCAGTGATCTCCTGATTGCACTGAGGGTGCTGCTGTTGAACGGCTTCAGCGTATTACTTGATATCTCACAATCCTCTTGTTCATGATTAGAGGGCCTGTATGCACCAGTTAGTCTTTGGACCCACAGACTCAGTCGTTGCTGTTTCCACTGGTGCCTGCCAGGGCGGGATCAGCTCCCAGCTCGCTGTGATGTCTCAGTGCCTCCACTACACAGTTGATGTGATTACCATCTTAGAAATCACTGTCAGACTGTGGATACCAAATTGCCATGCTTGTTCCCTTGGCTTCTCCGTCTCAGTCTCCCATTAAAAAGCCCTTCACTCTTCGCCTCTGTCCCTCTATCGCTCTGTCTCTCTCTCACTCCGCCTCCCTCGTCTCTCTCTGAGTGTCCCTGTTGAGCCAGGTTACCCTGCTGTGATATCATGCCCAGTGGAGCCAGACTAATCACAGTCACTTCCCAGGATCATTCCCACACTGTGTAAGCCATTTATTTTTCTGGACATGGGACTGTCTCTCCTGCTTAGTGTGAAAAGTGGAAAAAATTGTTTACGTCTTGGTGAATGTCAGAGTTAGGTAGAGTTTATTCCTCTTCTTTTGAGACCGTCTTTTTCTTTTTTGTCTCTCAGGAGGGCTCGGTCGGGCCTTGTGCAGTGACTCTGCCAATTAAAAATCCCTTATCTCCCTGAGCCTCTCCTTCAAAGAGAGCTTATTCTGCGCATACGGAACCACAGGAACTATACAAGTGGCTTGTGTACAAGATTTGGTGGCTCTAAAAGCATTGTTGGCTTTCCTCTCCGCTTGCATTCCTGCAGCGCCCGTGACCACACAAGAAGACTAACGCAGAACAGTCGAGAAGCGGCAGAGACACAGAGGCGTTTGTCAGTCATCAAATATTTACAGTTTACACAGTTGATTTGGTGCTTGTGTGTTGGCAGAGTGTGAAAGATCAGGAAGCAGATTAATGAACGTCTGATAATAATTTTTCCCTGGGAAGCCAAGGAATTAAAGTTTGATTTACACTAACCGATCGGTGAAGCCAAGAGATATTGTTCAGGAACTTGAGGACAAAACCAACCACACAAACAAACCAATGAGCTCTTCCACAAGATGAGCCACTTTTCATACAGGGATCCCACTACATTCACCTTCAGATGATCCCTTGTTATTGTGCCTTTGCATTTGCTTGTTTACAATGAACCAGTCAAGCCGGTGTAATGCTGTTTCCGTGTGTGAGTGGTAACACAAGAGCGTTGGGCTCTGTCACACTACTCTGGCTCTGCCTCTTAAGCTGATGTCAATGTGACCAGCTCTGCTTCTGGCTTGAAGGCGGAACCACAGTCCCCTCATTCCACGTTCGTACCTTTAATACAGAATGGCGAGGTAGAATAAAGCCCCAGCATTCCTGCCTTGAACAGGCTGTGTAAAAAGGGGCTATAAAAGGTCATCTAATGGGAGAGGTTGGTGGTCACGCATAACTGAGTGGCGGCTGCTGAATTTGGGGTCTTTCTCATGTGGAGAAAGCACATCTTTTAACCCCCCCCCCCCCCCCCCCTTCATCCCCACCCCCACTAACACACACACACACACACACACACACACACACATTTCTCACTCTACTACTCCTGAAAGAAGTCTAATACTGTGGGTTTGGGAGATCCTTTCTTTAATGTCTCTTAGTCCAGAGTCTTCACACACTGTAGCTAGACTTACGGATTGAGTTAAAAATCTAAATTCTCTCAAATTAATTTTCCTCACAAGAATCTATTATAAGGCGTAGAGTAAATATTGTGAATAAATGCACATGTAGGACAATTCTTCTAATAAAGCACATTGTTTAGATAGTAAGCTGTAATTATCAGAGTTTAAATCACACATCTGCAGTTTCCTTCAATTTCAGATTGCTTGTTTTACAAAATGACAGCAAACTAAAAAATTATGTAAAAATGTCATAAAAATGTCATAACAATGCAAAACCACAAATGTTTCAGTTTGATCCGATGAGCCAGAGAAAAAGGCAGATCTTCGTAGAATGAACAATTGTAACAAGGGAAACTTGGACCTTTGTGTTGAAAACTTACTTCCAACAGCGTTCATTGTCATATGTGACCCTTGTTTTTTCTGTCATCAGCTAATCAATTTAACATTTCAATTCAATGCCTGACATTTGGAAGCCACCAGGCAACTGTAGGTGTTTTTATATGGCCTGTAGATCAAACCAGTTTCAGAGTTGGTTGGCTTTATAATATTGTTCATACTCAGCTGATTTTAAGATCAAGTTTGTGACAAATATATTGCAGATTTTGATTTGACTTGAAGGGCATGGAGCACATTGCAGATACAAATTCTAAACTGCGATGTGATACACCCAGATGAGTGCAAACCCTAGACTTTACAATGGATAAACACTCAGCACTCATTTTGCAATGGATAAACAATGTAACTGGAGGGTCAGTCAAAATTACAGCATTAAAAAACGCAAAGCTTGAAATGAAAGTGGGTGTAATTGTACCCAGATTGTTCGAGCTGCTACTTTGCAGAACCTGCCTTTAGTTTAGTTTAGTCTGTGAGGTTTCTCTCTCAGACAAGTTGCAGGAGATTTCATGAGGGAGCAGAAGGAGGGAAACTCCGGTTTGGACACTAGTTAAATCTGGACTGGAGTAAGCAAATCCTGTGTTGCCAGGCAAGTTGAGCTAAAGCTGCCTGCTTATATTTAAACTGTATTTGTGCTGAGGGGAGGCAGATCATGATTTGGTTAGTACTCACCGGGTGAATTTGCTGAGCTTCATTTAATTTACCGTTTCTTTTATGTCAGATCTGCTCAGTTTATGGAGCTCACCATGTGAGAGCTTGACACCAGAGGGTCAGCGTGGTAGTGAAAGGAAAGTGCTTGTATGATGTGGAACTAGAGGGGGGCTATTTACGCAACAAATTATGCCCCTCAATGGGGAAGGGTAGTGAAAGGAGAAGACAATGAAATCATCTTTCTTTGTTGGCTTAAGTATTGAGGCCGACCCTGTTTTGAGCAGCCGCCCCCACCCCACGCACACACCCCCACCCCACACAGCAGAGTGATGAGGAGGGCTGAACACACACACACATGGTAACAATACAAAGCAACGCAATTGGCTAACAGACCACGCACTTCTGTCCAATAGCCGCACGCTGAGAGGATACTGTATTTGTGCCCCAGAGAGTGTGATTACCTATTCACAGTGTGTTTTATTTGAATTTGTGTAAAGCAGGACCTGTGCAGCCACGTGTTCAGAGCTGTAATCTTATCTTGGTTTTGCTGCTTTCAGATAATAATAAATGTAGTCTTGTTAAAATAACTAATGCAGTCCTCCTCCTGGTAAAACATCTCTTTCAAGTGCTGGGGAATCAGAATCCATTTCCCGGTCACAGGCTATTAATCAGCTGATAATGAACTGTCAGCTTGTTATTGATAACCTGCTGACACTCTACACTGAGATAAAAGAGGAGCTGAGTGTTGTTAGGATGTTTAAACTCCGCTGCACATCCGGGCTGATGTCATGTGAGTTTTACTCTTGCTCTGGTTTACATAATGTCAGGCAGGGCTGGGCCTGCGATGACTTCATGGTCTTGGCAGAGCTTGTCCACTTTCTGAGGTACTTTCTGGGAAGGTGAATGTGTTTTTAAAACATGAGAGCTGCTGTGAATGGTTAGCACAACCGTAAAGACAAAGTAACCCCTAATTGATGAACATAACCCTAATCCGTGTTTTTAGTAACCTCATATCTTCAAAGAATTCAATGTATTCCTTAACTACATAGAAACAGAGCGAGGAGTGTCGCTTGAAGAGTTTACTTTAGCCTGAGGCTTACTTCCAATGTGCGTGACTTGTCCGTGGGAATTTCAGACATAAAATTGGTTAAATATTAGTCAGGGTAATGTTCTCTATACTTCTTTAGGACAGACAAACATGATATTATCAGGTAAATATGTTGCATCAGCTGGGGTCAGTGGATAGTCTGGTTTATCAGCCACTAGTGTTAGAAAGAGCATTTATATTCTATGTAGGTGGAAGTGTTTTTTCTACTATTCACTCTATTGGCGTATTTTCTGGCCTCAGTGTGTTTTCGTTGAATGTCAGATTTGACTTCATCGTGCACATTTGATAAAGCCAATTATTTAACTATTGACACAGTTTTAGTTATCATATTTTTCTCTCCACTATGTTCACACACCACACAGATGAACTGTAAGTTGTTAACAACATAGAAATTCATCAGAACATACCTGGAGGTGAAAAGTTGATCTATAATATCAACATTTCAAAGTCTGACAGCAATAATTAGGATGGGGAAAGGTGCTCTATATCATATCGTATTCTTAATATGTGAGCTCACATGTTTAGGCAGACACTTACACACGCACATGCCTAAAAGCCTGCCTGTATTTATTCCCTAACACTGAAGAAGACTTTGGCAAAAATTCTCAGGAACTACTGAGTCTAAGTTCAGAGAATTCCGTGCTATAACACATACCATATATGTACTGCTTCTATAATACGCAAAGAGAGTGGATTGCAGCATAACTGCACAGCAGCCCACAGGCTAGCATATCAAGTTTCACTCACTCCCATTATGGAGTCAATGCATAAGGACCATATTTTCATGGACTTTTCCTCCCTCTGTTTCCTGTCGCTCTTTTCACCCTGAAACCAACCCTCATCCTCTGCTCGACAAAAAGAGGTGCAGTGGAGCATGAAGCAGCTTGCACTTCAGGAAGAAAGCACTTTGGATGTTTCCATCTTCCTATAAGGTTGTCACCCTGGCTTAAACACGCACTGTTATTCTTCAATGTTGGATGAGGAAACATGTTATGTGTAATGGTTCTAGTTCAGATTAGTGCAACTTTGTGGGCCTTTGATCATATCTACCGTATTGTAGATTTTATTGTTTATTACTTATAGAATTGTCTTAAATTATTTATAAATCCAATCACTGGTAAGCAGTAACAGAATAAAATGATGTGGTCTGGATGGGTCATGTTGACATAAGGATCTGTTTGAAGCCTTGTTTATGTTCGCCATACATGTGCACATGTATATTAGAAATTACGTAATTTTCGTTAGCATCCGGTGTTGTATTAGCTAGTTGAACACGTTTCAACTTTTTTAATTTGGCGTAAACAGAATACCTAGCACAACATTGATGAGCTAATGGCAAAAGATGGCGAATTGCACTTTCTTTAATCTTTAGGACCTGTCATTAATAAAGGGGCAAAGAGATTCTTAGATGGCTCCTGCAGGAAGATTCCACAGACTGTTGGTAAAGACAAGACTTACTGCAGGAAACTATGGAAAAACCTCTGCAACTGATTTGTCAAGGCACAGAAGCACGCACAAGCCAGGGATCTCTTGGAAGAAACAAACAAGTGCCAAAACTGTTGTGTGTCTGTTTCTTCTTTTGCCTTTTTTTGATGTTGTGCTATTTTTTAGCGACACCTTTCGTTTAAGAGAAACCTGCAGAGTCACATTGCCTCCAGCGCAGGTATGAAATGGTAAAGCGCAATGTTTGACGTGACAGTTGGCGTGGGCAATTAACAATCTGTCAAGCATTGTTAAGACTTTACAGGAACATAATGTAACAGAACTGCAGTCACACGGATGTGTGCTTGTATTGATTCCTGGCTGTGACTCTGTCACAGTGTTTTCTCTCTTCCAGTAACAACTGGACTAGACTGCAATCAGAGAGATCAGTGGTGAGAGGTCGGATCTTTGTTTTCCTGGCCGGGCATGGATCAGCGTAGACTTAACAGGGACCATCTGGAAAATGGGAGCTCTGCTCATCTCTGCCTATGAGAGAGGGAGATCATTTGCTGGTTTGCAGTCTCTGTTGTTGTGACTGCCCCTCACTGAAGACATTCAAAGGAAATCGTCTTGATGTTGAAACATAAAATACATAAATATTGTGACATGCCTTCTAGTAGCCTTGTGGCCTCCTCTCAGTCTGCATTTGCCCTTCGGCTTGGCTTGAAAGGCTAAATGTGCGGTCAGACTGCCGCTGGGCAATGGAGGTTCTGCTCAGTCTGCACAAAATCCGCAGCTAAGGAATTCATTACAACACAGTGAGTGTTTTACGAGAATTCAGCTGTTTGTCACCAAAATGCCGTGTGGTTAAAAGATGTAAAATCCCAGTGGCCCAAGTGCTGATTTACACATTTGGGTTGATGTGTGAATGGTACACAAAACCACCACACACTCAGCCACGGGAAGTCAGAGAGGTGTGGGGGCTTTCTCTGAGTGAAAAGATAATGCGGAGCAGACCTGAGGAGGATGGTGAAAATAATGAAGAAATTCCACTCTCCCTGCTGATCCCTCCAGTTCGCTGCCTTTTGTAGATGCCTCACTTCCCTGCTTACTGGCCCCCTGTTCCTAGTTTATCCTAATGCCTGTGTTATGGAAAGGGAGAAGTAGCCGATCTAGGAGCGTCTTCCAATACTCAGTTCATGTGAAGGCATGCACTGTGTGGGCCGGGGTGTTATCTATATAAGGTTAAAAAAAGTCTCTGATCAGAGAGAGAGGGGAAGAAACTGATCGGCAGATAAAGGATAAATGAAACATAAACATCAGGCAGTGAGGCCCATCTTTGATGTGCACATCCCCAGCTGCTTTTTCTCTGCATGGATCCAGCATCAGCGGACCTGCAGAAAGGAATCAGTGAAAGAAAACTCAGCTATTATTTTCTCTTCTTTGCTGGTCCCTTTAATGAAGGGACTTAATGAAGTTTGGCTCAATGAGTCCATTCTCAAATAACAACAGTCATCTCCATGGTGATGAGTGCACTTTGTAAAGTGAACTTTCCTTACCTTTCCCTTTTACTTCAAAGTTTGTGTGTTGTGGTTCATTTGTTCTCATATCATGTGTTATCATCTAGTTCTCTGTGTTGAATTATTCATTATCAAACTTGCTAGTTTTCTTAAACACTCTATTATAAATAATGCTGAGGCTGTAGCTCAGGAGGTAGAGCGGGTGGTCTAACAACCAGAAGGTTGATGGGTTGATCCCCGACTTCAGTTTGTATTGAAGAGCCCTAGGGCAGGAACCCTAACCCTAACCCTCAGGTTTGGCTTTTAACGTTATTGCGGTTAAAAGGTTGAAACACCAGATGACTCCAAGATACAATTGAAGATTATTATTATTATTTGCATTATAACAAACAGTCTGACAGAGCTCCTATGTGATGGTTACACAACTGTTCCTGGTCTCGAAGTTTTTTAGAAACTTTCAAGTCATTGCTGTACTACTGAAACTTCACTGTTTTGGTTCACTGTCATCGCTCTCATCAGTGTAACGTCCACATGTAGCTGAGCAAGAAAGCCGTGAAAAACCCAATGTACACTACACGCCAAGAGACAAATGGAAGACAAGACTAGCTGGCAAACATAGTATTTAGCAGATAAAGAATCTGAAATTTCCCTCAAAACAGAGCTAAAAGGAGACTCAGTATCAGACTTGGATTTGTGGTGGCGAGCAGAAATACTACTTCAAATAAATACCAATGTTGTTCCGTCAGTCAATGCCCCTTTAAATCAGCTAATGTCAGTAATTGAACAGCACTTAAACTTCAATCATGGTGAGCGTAATGGAGCATACAGAGGATGGACAGAGTCCGTAAGTGGATCAGAAAGAACTTTTCACTGCAGTGGAGGGATTTAGAAAAATGTATGCTGCCTTTCACTTAGTGTATAGGTGTTATCGGCACATGCTGAATGAAACATCCCTCTCAATGAGGAAAGCAGTCTATTTCGATTCAAAGTGCTTTCGATGGATGGAGCATACTGTAGCTTGTAATAAACAAAATACCGGAATGACAAACTCCAGATGAAACACTAGCCCCATGGGAATATTCCCCTCAGGAAACTTGATATGTGCTCTCTCTCACACAGCACAATGTAGCTGCTCAGATTAGATTCACTGTTTGGGGCAGACCTGAATTTCAGGCTTCCAGGTGACTTTATATATTTAGGCGGGCGACCAGGATGCCAGCGGCCATGCTACAAGGATACCCAGTTGTTTGTGGGAGGGATTTGGTTTCCTGGTGTGACAGTCCAGACTGACAGTGTCACTCTCAGACACCGGATGCCATAATGGAAGCAGTAGCTGCCGCCTCAGCAACTTGTGGAAATGCCAACAGTTGAACCATGTACTGTAATTGTAGTCGTGTTGGTAGCTCGGTTACACCAACTTTCCTACCTGATATGTTGGTTGATTTAATAATAGTCTGCTGTGCAGCATTTATGGGTCGTTTATGACTCCACACCCTCCTACACTTGTGACAAATATTTACCGCATTAGGCCACCAAATGAGATTTAATCCACCACTGAAAATAGTCCCCAACAACAGCAGTATTTTTGATGCTGGAGACAATAGAGCGCAGGTGTTTATAGGATATTATTCACTTTTTTTTAAATTAAGGTTTACATTTTGGTTCTTTTTGTGAAGTTTTATTTCGTCAGTTTGAAATAGTGGGCACACATAGGGGGAGTCACAATAGTATGAGCTGATATAATAACACAGCAGGAGCTCATCTGCAAGATTCACAGACCAAGATGTTAAGAGGTCTTTTGGTGATAAGGGCCAACAGCAGTGTTGATGTGCTGTAAGGAATAACCTGTGATCTCCACAGCGGAATTAACATTATTTTCTGTGTTGTTATGAATGCGTCTGAACGGATAATCTCCTGCTACAATGTTCATGTGTGAAAGGCAAGGCAAACTGTCCAAATTGTGTGGGCATTCTTCTGAGCTCATAATACTGAGCAGATCTACTTAGTGGCCCTGAACATATTGAATGTTCTCATTTAGCAATGAGGTATATTATTGAGTGTATTATATTTGGCATAACAATGATAATGTGTGTATTTTATTGTCAATATGTAAAGTGAGTGCATCTCTATATTTTGGGCCACATTTTGTGTTGTCAGCAGTGCTGGTATGCACACACACAGACACAGACAGAGACACACCCTCCGTAAACCACTATATGCTGCAACAGCTGTTTATTCAGCTGGGCTCCTCCTCTTCTTTCAGTGGACGAGTAGGAAAGTTAAACTCCATAGCCTAACAAAAAACCTCTCTCGGGTCCGGGGCACCGATGGCAACGGCATACAGCAAACAGATGTTGTATTTTTCAGCCCTGATTTGCTCTTGGGGAATGGGACCTTGGGAGTGATGCGGGGCAGATTTAAGGGCTTGTGTGTTTTTATTACTTGACTGCAGCTCCCACAGGTGCTTTAGGGGAAAGAGCCCAACTTGCTTGTTATGATTCTGTCCATAGTCTTCCTGAAAAAATGAGCCAGGTTTCTTTTGCTTTTGGTTGGGTTTGTAGGGCAAGTTAAGAGACTCTGTGTAAAATTGCAGGAAATGTACTGAAGTTTTTCCACTGTGAGTCCTTAGACAGGACATGCAGAATCTGTTACAACAGCTCTGGGTCACTTATTATCTTAGTACACACACACTCAGCTTCACAGCTTGGTTTTAGTTTGGATTTCTGTGTTTTTGCTGGAGAGCGTAATTGTATAGCTCAGCCTTCATGCTGACTTTGCAGAGCTGTAAGTGGATATGTAGTAGATGTGTAGTAGCACTTTTGAAACTGAAGTTGAAATTTGCTCCCAGTTTGATCTTGGGATTTGTAAGGGCGGGTTTAGCCTCCATCTGACTTGTTCTGTGGTTTTGCCTCTGACTGGGGGCTGTTTAGAAAAGCCATGTGGTGGAATGTGGACACCATCGGAAACAGCTTGAGTGGATGAAGATAACTTTCCCGTTTACTACCTCTGCCGTGTGCTGGTTGTCTCGTGTATGCAACCATCCAAGCTAAAAGAAGAGAAGACACCTAAGAATGTGTATAAAGGAAAACACCCTTCAGCCCAGAACTTATAATCAGAAAAGGCTCATTCATAAATAAAGACAGGGCTGATAACTCTTTGTATGATAAATGTAAAGCTGTATCAGCTTTCTTTGATTAATTCAAACAGAGTGGAATGTGGTTATACTCACAGTCACAGATCTGTGTGAAGCGGTTAGCAGTGTGGTATATTACAACTTCAGAGTAATTTGCCACTTGGCCTCAGGGCCAGTGTGATTGATGGATGCATTCATGTTCAGTGTGTTTAATTTCCTCCAGAGACGTTGTCAGGTGAGCTACTTATATGTTTTATAAAGGGCTTTAAATTGTGTTTGCCTGTTTCTCTCTGTTGGCTTTGGTAAGCCGTCTGTTTACTCATGTCACTCAACCTGACTTTTACTGTGATATGTAGTTATTTTCATTCACATCAGTCTTTTATGTTTATTTTTACATTGCCAATCTTGGTCTTAATCTGGTTTTAGAAAAAGGACTGAGGTGAAACACTGGTGTATTTTTTCCTTGTTTGTCCAGTATTTTTTTATTTTCCGTCTAGTTCTCTTGAAAGTTGTTGAAAGTTGTCGGCCTCAAACAGCATTCATCCAGATTTAGTTAAGCAGCTGTAACAAGACACAATAGGTTTGTCAAGATCGGGATCTATCAACATGCTGAATTAGCCAGACTCTGTGCAATAGTGATCGTCAATACATTAGCTCAAGTAATTTGGGAACCAGTCTCAGCTGTCAATCATGACATCTCTACAAAACCAACTTACTTTAAAAACAAGCCTTTGAACAAACATCAGTCTAGTAAGAACTACCTAAGAGTTCTTTACCAAGTTCTTTGACTTTTTATTTTAGCCCATGTCCCATCCACAAACATGGAACAGACAGAATTTATGAGCTGTTCTAGAGCCAGACACCAGGTGGGGGTAAATCAGCCAGTGTATCACAGGTCCAACATACAGAGACAAACAACCATTCACTCTCAAATTCAGTATGGAAAAGTCTCCAAATAACTGAACCCCAATCAATGTCTTTCATAAAATCGTAGTAACTTGAGAAAACCCATGCAGACACAGGTACATTCCGTAAACTCCACACAAGAAGATCTGGAACCTTGTTGCTGTCAGACTACAGTTCTAAACACTGAAACAATTAGCCACCCTAAAACTCCAGCCATATTACGTAAAGTAGGCCCTAAGCCTGAGAGACCCTTTTATTGTTTTATAACAAATCACCCTAAAACAATTAAAAACTCATCTAGAGAGGGTACTGTCAAAAGAACTCATGTTATTAACAGCCATTTAGCCAGCTAGCTCTACCTGACTTTTAGGACCACTTGTTTCAAAAATGTGCAAAAACAGCTGTTTGAGAATGGAAAGGTTGATCAAACTGAATGATTAAATACACTTTTCCCAGTCATTGTACTTAAATTAGCCACCTGAGATTGAGAAATATAATCTCCTTACATTCTGTGCACTTCTTCGCACAGACTATATACTATGCAGGTTGTATACTAACTTCTCTGTTGCAGCCGTTGACATCTTGATTTGTCGTAAGAGAAGAGTGGCATACATTCTGGTGGGCCCTAACTTGCGTAAAAAACTGTCACTACATACCCAACAGCCTGTGTCATGGATGCCATGCCTTTGGCTGCACTCATAAATATAACATCACAACATAACAAAGAGACCCATGATTACCATCATTACAAAACGCTGCAACTGCAGCAATGGTGGATACATCAGCTACATCAGTCAGGACATAGAAGGGAAAAGAGACACCGCTCCTCAGAAAAGACAGGAACAGTGTTAGCGAACGAAATCTGGTTAAAGTAACAATCAGAAAACCTTGTCAAAAATGTTAAATGTAGAAGGCATAGCTGCTCTTTAGCTACTGTTTATAGCCTCAAGAAAATGTGCCCTTTTAGCTACACAGTGCCTGTCCCTCGAAGCACAATGTCCAGCAACAGCCAAGATTTCAATGTTTATTGGCATCTTGTCCTCAGGCCTACCATTCATGAAGCACTCACATGAGAGAGCCCTCCAAGGGCAGCAGGCTATTCAAGAGTCAGGCCTTCTTTCTTTCCCTAGCTTTTGCCCAGGACCATTTATTTTCTCAGCAAAACTCGGAGTGCCCTGTCAGATGCCTGAGTCTGGTATCTGTAAAATGGTGTCAAAGAGAAACACTCCAGAGAACAGGCGTGTCGAGATTAGAGTGAGGTGAAGATGTTTGGTTCCTGTTCGGGACAGTCTCAAAACATACGCAGGAAGTTTTTCTCTTCGGGCCAGTAAAGCAGGATTGTTTCTAACGCAGATAAAAACAAGCCAGCTACATTCCAGCTCCACTGTTCTCTAGAGATTCATCTGAGCAATACAAAAAAAAAACTTTTAAATTATAACAAGATGTTTTTCAGATATCCTGCTGCAATTAGCTCACGGTGTGTCTTTCTTTTATTCTTTTTCATGTCTCCTCTGCTTCTTTCTGGGTTCTGCTTATGATCAATAGGTAAGTGCCAAGTTTTTATTGGTGTTCACGTGTGTGTTTTATAAATAAGTTCGGATGATTTGCTTAACTGTTTTTTTTTTCATACATTGCATGTCGTATATTTCAGTGTACAGTCTTCAGACCCAAGTTCAGAACTATTCAAAATTAAAGCTCTTTAATTCTGCTCGGTATAAAGATTTATGGCAATTAAATTAACCTTGTAAACAAATTGCTAAGAAAGTGATTCTATGAATCATGTTTCCATGATTGAGATCAGCACCTATTGCGTGACACTGTCTTTATCAGTCTGATATTGTTGAAATAGACCAAATCAAATATATCAATTTGATCTGGTGGCAATTTTGACCTGTTGTTTGACTCAGCTACCAACCAATGCTGTAGTTAATCCTAAGATGCTGTGGAAGGCAAGTTCAACGCTGTACACCAGATAGACATACGTTTGTGGAACTGGTAGATAGATAGCTGTTTTCATTTTTTGCACATTTGTCACTGCTGCTCAGATACACGTGCTCAGGACTCATGGTTCCCTTCAGGGTTATACTTGAGTTTTTTTTACAGAGCTAAGGCATGAAGAGCTATGAAAGGACACACTCTCACTTCAGCGAATGTCTGTGAGCATTCCCATTTCCATGGAGACACAGTTTAAAATAATACAATGGCGTCCTTTTATTGTTGTTTGCTAGCATGAGGAGTCAGCGTGGTGCTAACAGTCCAGCTGTGTTTTGCTCAGCTTATCCACTCCGGCTTATTGATGCTGTCTACACTGCTGTGTTGAGGAGTAAACACACACCTCTCTGTTACAGGCTCATTCAGTGACCAGGCCCGTTCTCACACACACACGCTGGCAGTTACACAGCAGGTCGCCACTTAAGTAAAATCCTCTGAAACAGTGTATGATTAAATATTTGTATTTTGGCGCTGTGATCACATAAAGAGTCTAACAACAGAACAGGTACATGTGGTACACTCCTGTTAAGTCCTGTGCAGAGATGAGTCAGCATCACCCTCACTTTCACAAACAGTAACATAAATACTCTTCTTGGGTCTTTATGTCAAACCAGACAGTAATTAAACACACTTTCTTTGGAAGCTGCTATAACTGGATTTTCCTCATAAATGAAACAGCTTTAACACCTCATGGACAGCTTGTGTGTTTGGGGTCTATCTGGGTGAGGTGCTGGAAGCCCCCGGGAACTGGAATGGCCTGATCCTCTCCATTGTTTCCAGTCAAACGGCTGCTGGGCTCGCTCCCTGCATATCCATCCTTCCTGCCAGCTGCTGGTTTGTGTTGAAACAGCCAGGCCTCCAGTTTATTCTCTTTCCAAGCTTGTCCCACCAGGCAGAGAAGTTTGAGGGATGGCAAAGCTTAGCCTAATGCCGCTCCCTCAAAATGACTTTCCCACAGGTCACTCGCCTGTGAAGCTGACCTCAGTCGGTCAGTCAGTTAAAGCGTGGTTTCCATTGCAGCCTCCCGGCGCAAATTCTGCCCTCGTTGTCTCTTTCCAAACCACACCTTCCCCATGTCTGTGTTCTGGGTTTCCTTTTTCCCCTCGTTGTGTTTCACTCCCTTCACAGTCCATCTATTCTGCATATTGTGCTCCATGTGAGCGGAGAGTGATGCCAGTAAACTGGTGAAACCAGACTCTGAGGCTCACACAGCCCAGTGTTTACACAGGAAACTGTGTGCAGAAAACCCTCTGTGATTAAGCTGCACAGACACTTATATAACAGTCTGCATATTCTACTGTACTTTGAGCCAGGTTACAAAGACATTGAACAAATGGATGAGGTTTATTCTGAGGTGATATTATTCACATACACCTGCACAGACACAAACACACACACACACATATATTCACGTGCATTTATTTATGGTCACAAGTGCATCAATCATTTCACTGTTTCCATAACCTCTGCAGCTCTCTGTGTGACCCAAGACTGGAGTGGCGTACAGACACGTACCCTCTGACCTCTCAGTCTGTCACACACTGAATAACAAGCTAATGAATGAGCAGCTGCACAAAACACAGGACGTGCTTCTTGCGTTGTTCAGAGATGGTTTATGTGGAGAGGGTCCATGGTGGCAAACACCAATGCAGTGGGAGGATTGTCCCTTTGTCAGAGTCTAAGACCAAGGCTGTGGTTGTCTTTGGTCCCAGGACTCTGACCTACTGTCAATCTTACTGCATCAATCAGGTCCGTCCATTAGCACTGCCTCCATGACATCTGAAAAATGTATTTGTACAGACAGGCCATTTATTGAGGTCTTTATCTAAAACATGCCTGTCTTTTATTTACGATCTTTGTGACTCTCTTGCAACATTATTTACATAGGTAAAGGACCTGCTAAAAATGGCTAAAGACACACAGGGAAGTGATTGTTAAAACCACCATGAGTAATATGAAGAGGAAGATGACAGGATGTGTCTGAGTCACCAGAGCATGTGAATGATTGATCAATCACATTGGCACATTTGTATTTATAATGATTAAACAGGAAGTCCAGAGCATGTCCCAGTGTTCAGAAATATTAACTGCTCAGTTTGAGACATAGATTGAATCATGTCAACTTGTTGCTTCTACCACTGAGCAAAGTTCCACATTTGCTTAGTTATTATTCACAAATAGTCAATAAAGATTTCTTACATTTATGTTTGATTTTATTTTTATGTTTATAGATTGGAAATGCTGCTGGCCCAGATTTAGTTTGAAAACTCCGGTGTTATGTAATAGTCTGAGCAAATAGAGATGTTTGGAAATGTGTTGACACTCACAACCACTTGCTGATTGTTACAGCGTAATACACCTGGTGTAGCTTTGAAATTACATAACATCTAGAGTCCAGAGGCAGCGTGATGAACACTTTATTGTATGATGGATATCCAAGAACGAAAAGCTCAATGAATTGTGTTGGTTTGGCAGGTATACAGCCTGATGAAAGATTCATATCCATTGCTTTTCTTTTCTTGTTGTTCTTGGCTTTAGACCTGTGGAAAGATAAATTCACCCTTGCACCACTCATCCTGTCGGGCCACAGAAAAAACACTTTAGTTTCCCCTTTTTTGAATGCAGCCAGGTTCCCATAAGCCCCCCAGGCTTGTGTTGACAGAGCTGACCGTGCAGAGGCTGCTCAGATTACTCGTTCCCTTGTTCTGACTTCAAGGTTCTTCATCAGCCTCCACCTTGTGGTCAACACTACCCTAACTTCCAGTAAAGCCAGGGACTAATTCTCTTTCTCAGACTCCCAACAAGAGTTCCCGCCCCTCTGGAGGTGCCTGTGAGACGGGAGCGCAGGCTGAACAAAAGAAGGAGGTCAAAGGACACACATTTCCATTTGTTAGTCTAATAGGCCAGGTGTACCTGCAGGGTACGGAAAACCCAGAGTGCTTTTTCGGGAGGGACCAGCCCAGACACGCCCCCTTCCTCCTCTGTAGAGGGTGGGCGTTACCATGTGGGTGTATGTGAGCACTTCAAAGGTCTAGCATTAGCGAAAGCAGGGACCCAGGCCAAGCTCAGTGGGAGAGCCATTACAGCCCAATAGGAGTCAGCTGTGACCTCAAACAGCGTTAAATGATGTGATATGAGAGGGTGTGCTGCAGCCTCCCATATCTATAGCAAATCCCAGCTGTAAAATGAACTCCATGCTGATTTAAGGGCCACACGATTTTTTAAAGCTTCTTTCTTGTGCATTTCTGCCTCATTAGGCTATGACAGTAGAGAGAGAGAGAGAGAGAGAGAGAGGAAATGATGAAGAGAGGTGGGGGTGATATACTGCAAAGGGCCCGTGCTGGATTCAAAATCCAACCGCTGTGACTGGTGCTGATAGAATATGTGCTCCACCACGGAATTTGAAGTGTGGTTAGGAAAATAGGCAGTTACTTCTTTTTTATGTTCTTTATTTCCTCTGTCAAGGAGGTAATGTTTTCTCCACAGCCTGTTTGTGTCTTGGTTTGTCAGCAGGTTGACGCAAAATAGAGTGAAGACATTTCCATGAAACTTGCTGGAAGATTCAATTTGTGCTTTTTTGTTGTATTTTTAGTTCAGGGGACTGATATTTATTAGTGTGTGCAATTTGGTGAAGATCCAAATGAAAATCTCTATATATATAATATCTTTTGAATTTAAATGTGTTTTAAGGGGACTGTTGGGCCTTGGTTATGTGCTTGACTGAGTGCCCTTCTAGTTTAACGCAATGTATTTATTCTGTTATTCATAAGACCAATGTCCAAGCTTTTATTATAAGCAGTGGATTAACTCAAATAATGAGAGGATAGGTTGTGTTTATAGCTTAATTTAAGACCATTCAAATATCTTTGTCCAGTGTTTCCTGAAAGTAAAAAGGTCAAGTAGAGTGAATGAGTATTCAGTGAGCTGATCTGAGTTGCCCTCCCGGTCTGTGTGCAGACCTAATAATGAGGTGTTTAGAGGTCAAGAGGTAAAAGGTGGCCGAATGTGGGGCCACGACCCCTGCCGACCCCGCTGAGTGTGCACATAAAACCCAGAAAAATGAAATAGGGCCTCTGTTAGGTGGGAGTGGCCCTCATTCACTGTTGTTGTCATGACTTTCCTTTTCATTGCTCAGTGAGTGCAAGTCAAAGAGTAGACACTGGTGAACAACAGGTCGGGTTGTGTGGATTGGAAGGGGAAACCAAACACGTACAGAGATTGCTTAGAAGAGAGAAGTTTTGTGATTTGAGATAAGTACAGATGTGTTAATCGTAAATTCCAGATGATTTCCTGGTTCACGCTCTGATTGTAAATCAAGATGTTTATTACAGTTAACCATTCATTATTGAGGAAACTCCCAATTTTTCTCTTTGAGATGTTCAGAGTTGCCTTATGATTAATCGCATCGCATAAGAGCAAGAACTCGACACTCCCTGAATGTGTGGTAACTGATTCTGAGTGCTTTTTCGTTATTCATCTGCTTTTAATCACACTTTTATCAGCTCTATGAAGAAATATATCATTAGATTAAAAGTGATTTACATTGTAGGGTCGGATTTCAGAATTGTGGTTAGCTTAACTACTGTAAGTGTGCACATTTTCTAGCAGTCAACTGTTGTAAAATAGCAATATATGATGTATTGATCATTTTCTTGAATCTTACCTGATAGCCCGCCTTGTAAAATGGCCTTCTCCAACAAGTGACCGAAGAAAAACTAGACAAATCCAAATATCTGAAAAAAAGACGCCTTACATGTAGAAGACGCATACAAATACGTCATCTTGGAAAGACGAGGCGATCCGAGAGGGCCAACCATC